>NW_012102443.1:691208-718477 GCF_000951045.1 Mandrillus leucophaeus | reverse complement strand
GCACTCACTGCTCGAATATCAAAGTCTTGAAGGGAAGAGCTCTTGAGCCATTTCCGGAGAAAGTGCTTCCTCACCATAGGCTCTGCTTGGAAAATGGCAAGTGGGATGGCCCTGGGTGAGGAAGACAGGCACACAGCTCAGTAATAGTGAAAATCACCCAAAATCTGATCATAATTCTTATCAAATGAACATGGAAATAAGGACTTGTAACAGCTGTTCACAAATATCAATGTACACATCTGCGTGCATATGTATGCACAAACATACCTACAGGTTCCTCGGCAACACGTGCATGTGTATGTGTAAACACATGCACGTGTGTATGTAACCATGTCTACATGTTCCTCATGGTGTAACCATGTGCATGCATACTCATAAATGCATGTGTATGCGTAAACACGTCTACGTTTTTCACTGGGTACGCGCATGCGTATAGGCAAAGATGTGCATGTGTGCGTAAACATGTCTGTGTTTCTCACTGAGTAACCACGTGCATGCGTATAGGCAAACAGGTGCACGTTCATAACTGTGTCTACATGTTCCTCGCTGAGAAACACACAGAAGACTCTGGCTGCTTTCTAGAAAGAATGAGCCTGTTTTCACGTCACTAGCAAAGCAACTGGCAACCGTCAGTGCTTCTCCTTCACTGGAGGAAACATCTGAGGTGAATACTGCAAACATAAGGAGACTTAAAGATGACACGGCTCTAATTTATAGTTTACTTCTAATTTTCAGTACTTAAGAATTTTCCTTTTGCTCTTCTGACTTTCACTGTACCTTTTATTACACTGTGTCCTGTGTTTCCAAGTGTTTCCATAGGAAAGATATTCATTTCACGTTCAGAAAACTGGGGCTTCAAGAGACAGTGATCTGCCCAAGGCACTGAGTCTAATTAGTACACCCTAATATTTTCATATAAGGAGACAGTTCCTTGCCCTCACCTGAGGCTCACAATGGTGTCCTATTAACAAGAGTGACATGCAGAGTTAGAGAGTAAAGTGCCAAGGGGCACGTTTTCAGAAAAAGTCCACTTTCAACACTTCAATACAGTGTGCTTCACTATAGCACACACAGCAGTGTAAGGAGCCTGGTGTCCTGCATGTCACGAGGATCCCGCCCAGCCTGGCCTTGGCGGCCCCACCATCACCTGTCTCCTGCCCTCCAGGGTGAAGAGCTCACTGATCTTCTTCTGCTTGTAGACATCATTCTTCTCCAGCAGTTTTTTGTGCAACCAGTCGGGATGTTTGACGCGTGGCACTGGGTTCTTTACCTGTGTGAGGCCAACACCCATCAGAGAGAGATCCTTGTCTAACTGCACGGTTTTCAGCCCCACAGCCCATGCCGCTGACCCCGCCCTCACCTGCTGCAGGGCTGCGGGGATGGTGATGATCTTCTGGATGGCGCTTCCCAGCCGCTCAATGTAGTAGTCCCAATCCAGAATCTGTGTGTGCAGGAAACAGGCAGAGAATAGTAGGTGGCAGCAGCCATGTGTGAGGCTCACTTCGTGCTGAGCACAGGGCTAAACACTGTGTCTTATTTAATCCTCTCAGAAACTCTATGATGAAAGGTGCCCACTGCACAGCAGAGGATACCAAGACAGGGAGCTTCACTGACTCCTCCAGATCACAGAGCTAGAAGGTGGCTGAGCCAACACCCCTGGGCTTAGTCCATCCAATAGAATAGCTAAAGGGCCCTAGGCACTTCATGTTGTCCATTTGCCCTAAAGGGTTATTAGTTCCTCACCTATTACTTATCAGAAAGGAGGAAGTCAGGAGTGAAGACGCCAGACAAAAAACATAATCCAACTCAGACATATTCTGCTCTGTCTAGCTTTCCTTGTAAACTTTGAAGAGTAGAAAATGCAATTGGCACTCACTGCTCGAATATCAAAGTCTTGAAGGGAAGAGCTCTTGAGCCATTTCCGGAGAAAGTGCTTCCTCACCATAGGCTCTGCTTGGAAAATGGCAAGTGGGATGGCCCTGGGTGAGGAAGACAGGCACACAGCTCAGTAATAGTGAAAATCACCCAAAATCTGATCATAATTCTTATCAAATGAACATGGAAATAAGGACTTGTAACAGCTGTTCACAAATATCAATGTACACATCTGCGTGCATATGTATGCACAAACATACCTACAGGTTCCTCGGCAACACGTGCATGTGTATGTGTAAACACATGCACGTGTGTATGTAACCATGTCTACATGTTCCTCATGGTGTAACCATGTGCATGCATACTCATAAATGCATGTGTATGCGTAAACACGTCTACGTTTTTCACTGGGTACGCGCATGCGTATAGGCAAAGATGTGCATGTGTGCGTAAACATGTCTGTGTTTCTCACTGAGTAACCACGTGCATGCGTATAGGCAAACAGGTGCACGTTCATAACTGTGTCTACATGTTCCTCGCTGAGAAACACACAGAAGACTCTGGCTGCTTTCTAGAAAGAATGAGCCTGTTTTCACGTCACTAGCAAAGCAACTGGCAACCGTCAGTGCTTCTCCTTCACTGGAGGAAACATCTGAGGTGAATACTGCAAACATAAGGAGACTTAAAGATGACACGCACACCATGCATCCACTCGGCTCCATCAAGCTCCAACACTTGGCCACTTCGACTTCCTGTGTGAGATGATTAGAGTGAAGCCCTGTGTGACCCCAACCTATTCCCTCCTCACACAGAAGTAAAGACAACCTTTATTCTGGTGTTTATCATCAACCCCATGCAGGCATTTGTACTAGTCCTATTTGTATATAACCACCAAAAAAAAAAAAAGAGCAGTTTCCGTGTTTTTAAGTTTTACATACATGGAGGCATCAGGGGTCTTCCTTCAACCTGATTTTTGCTTTTTTCTCCAACATGATTTCAAACTGTCAGTGCTGTAACCTGTAGCTGCAATTCAACCCTTTGAACTCTGGTATAGTGTATCTCATTCCCTACTAAATAACAATTATCCATTTCTGGTTGATGGACACTTATGCCATCCCCAAACTTGGTATTAAACATAGCCCAAATCTGTAAGGAACCCCTCACCTCTCTTTGACAGGGGGAGCCCTCACCTCTCCGTGACAGGGGGGAGCCCTCACCTCTCCGTGACGGGGGAGCCCTCGCCTCTCCGTGACGGGGGGAGCCCTCACCTCTCTGTGACAGGGGAGCCCTCGGGCTTGCGGGAGATGATGTAGCGGCAACTCAGTCCTGCATCCTTGACCATCTGGTCTCCCAGGAACTCAGCCAGGCGCTTTGCTGTGCTGATGGATGTAGACTTCTGCTCCCCGTAATCTTCCAGCTTCCGAGACATGGAACGGTTCTCAGAGATGAGCTCGAACAGCTCAGAGTCAGGCATGTTGGCTGCCTAGAGAAAGACAACGCATAAAACACTGCAGAAATCAAGGGGCAGAGTCTGGACTCACCCTGGACTGTGCTCCTCTAGCCCATGCCCTTCTCTAGCCTGAGACGCAGAAGGCTGCAATTTCAAAGAGCTCTCTCATATGCCTGTGTGGCAATACTTTAAAAGACACACACATAAAACTTTAGCTTTTATTTTATTTTTTGAGACACGGTCTCGTTCTGTCACCCAGGCTGGAGCGCAGTGGTGCAATCTCAGCTCACTAAAACCTCCCCTCCAGGGTTCGAGCGATTCTCGTGCCTCAGCCTCCCAAGTAGTTAAGATTACAGGCACACGCCACCACATCCAGCTAATTTTTGTATTTTTAGTAGAGAAAGGGTTTTGCCAGGTTGGCCACGCCGGTCTCCAGCTCCTGACCTCAAGTGATCTGCCCGCCTAGGTCTCCCAGGTGCTGGGATTACAGGCGTGAGCCACCACGTCTGGCTTGGCTTGTTTTATTAAACTGTGCACAAAATATCAAGAAGAATTTACTGAAGAGCACCACGGCTGCAGAAAAGGATGTTGCTCTGCCTAAGACAGGAAGTTTTTCTCCTTGAAAGGAAGAGAAAGAAGGGGCAGGAAGAGCCAGAAGAGAGGAAAGAGAAACTCCGGCCTGCTGGAGAGTGGCCTGAGCAGTTCCAGTGTGGCGTCCACATCCAGCTGGAGCTGCTGCTTTGCACACATGTTCCTGACCACAGGCCCCCCCACATCCTGTAAGGGGTGCTGGGCTCATGAATATTCTGTGTGAAACCCCCAGTGCTCCCTTGCACATGTGTGTCACTCTATACAAGACAATATGCCAAGAAACAGAAGCCCACACAGCAAAGCAAGTCAGGAAAGCACTGCACTGTTCTAGTATTCCTTCTACCCAAGACACCTGTGCCTGGGAAACATGCACCGAGATGTTCAACGCAACACCATGTATAACAATGGAAATGTGAAACCTAACTGGTAGTAAATAATCGTGGACTAGTTATGTAAATTACGGTATGTAAACTGATAAAATGTTATGTAGCCTGAAAAACATAAAAAATACAAAGTAACATAGAAATAAGCAAATATCTCAGGCTGGAATGCAGTGCTGCAATCACAGCTCATTGTGGCCTCTACTTCCTGGTCCCAAGTGATCCTCCCAAGTAGCTGGGACCACAAGCACGCATCACCATGCTGGGCTTATCACACTATTTAGAAAAACATTTCCTTCACAGAGTTGTGTCCCTGGATGCAGAAGCTGAGGGGAACTCCAAGGGATAATTGTGCTCAGGAGGTCTTGGGATTTCATCAGGATTGGCCCTGAGTTCTTCAGTCACCTTGGTCTCCAGGAGCCCAAGAAGCACGGGGTCCCCTTCTTGCAGGGTCCTTCATCCTTCAGAGCAGGTGAGGATGGAGGGTACAGCCCTTACCTTGCTGTACAGCACGTCCAGCCAGTAGTCAGCCACCTTGGCTACAGAGCCATACACCTCTTCCAGCGTGCTGCCCTTGAGGAAGGCCTCAAACACCGAGGACTGGAAGATCTTAATCAGCTGCAGTTCCCCGCGGCGTTTGACCTCAAAGCCCTTGAGCTCAGCCAGAGAACCGTCTTCATTGAACACAGCATACCTGAAAAAAAAAAAAAGGCAAGCACAGCAGTGGCAAGGAGCACTGGTGAGCCACTAGCTATGCCTCACCCTCTCTGCCTGCCTCTTCCCTTTCCAACCCTCCACTTGTCATCCACCAGGCAGCAAACATCTCTCCCCCTCAGGCCACTGCTTCTCTAAAAGGAAAATGACTGAAGGGCCTGTAGCCAGAGCCAGAATACGCAGCAGGCAGACAGAGCTGGTGCAAATGGAATCAGTAAGACCACAAGAACCCGGGTCTGTTTCTATCCTGGCTCCTGATCCAACCTCCTTTCTGGGTTAAATTTAATCTATCTCAATCCATGTACTTTCTAAAGCACAAAAGCCATGAGAGTCCCACCTCTTCTTCAGTTTCTTGCCTTCCTCCTTGGAGGCTGGAAGAATCATGGCAAGGTAGGGCCCATCAACCTCAAAAAAGATGCTGTTCTCTGAGCGGGTGACATAGGTGAGTGAGGACGGCTCGGCCAGCTCCTGGTACTGGTCATTGGTGAAACCTTCCTAAGAAACGATAGTGAAGAGCGAGAAGCTTCACTTATGACGGCCCAAACCTGGAAACCACCTGGTGTCCCTCCAGGAGTGGATGGATTGGCAAACTGAGGCTTTTCCACATAACCGACACGACTTGGCAGCATGAAAGAAGGAAGTTCTAATGCACACAACCAAGTGGTGAAACTCAGGTGTATCTGTTAGGTCCAAGAAGCCAGACCCAAAAGGCTATATGCCATATGCTTCCATTTACATGACATTTTCAACAAAGCAAAATTACAGTACAAAAAACACACTGGGGGTTGCCAGGGTTTCGGGGTAGGGAGAGGATTTGCTGACAAAGCGGTTGCAGCTGTTCTGTGTTGCTCTGTGGTGCTGGACACACACACTATGCACCTGTCCAAACCCACAGCGCTGTATGCTACAGAGTGAACATCACTGTGTGCAAATTACAAACCATCCAGTCACGGTGCTGGGATCCCAAGAGGGGTGCAGACCGGACCAAATGAGCCCAACAGCACTGTGGACGTACAGCACAACATGCTGACAGCGTGGGGAGGAAGGAGTTGCCCTGTGAACTCTGCTGACTGGACAGGGTAAGGCTGGGAACAAAAGTAACTATCTACAAACGCTGCACAGTGGCAGTGAAATTACTTCTCATGGGGCACAAGTCTGTGAGCAATTCTAAAACCACTTTACATGTACTCTAGGATTGAGCAAACACATATATTGAGAAATTAGAAACAGGTTTATCACTGCAGGAGAAAGAAGCCACTCATAAGAAAGGGGCAATTCATGTGTTTAAACGCATCCAGGCAGCCAGACACAGAAATAAACAGCACTGTGTGCGTGCGTTACTAGACACGTACTTCCTGGATGCCTCCACTGTGAGAGACGGAAGCCATGACACTCCCGGGAACAGTGAGCACAGCCCGCGCCCATCTCGGGTTTTTACATCATTCTTCTTGGACAACTGGCTGACTCCAGGTTGGAGCAGGGAAAATACAAGATGAGGTTGGTGGACCTTACAGTACCAAGAAGTAAGAAAGTGCTCCAGAAACAAAGACAAGAGGGCATGTCCCAAGAACACGCCACAATCCAGGAGGCCCCAGTGGCCCAAGGGGAACATGTGGAGCAGGAAGTCACTCTGGTCCTAAGAACAATAACCCCAGGATGTCCACTCTGATCCGCAAATCCACACTGATGTCAATGAGGAGACAAATAAGTGAGAACAAATGGGAAAGAAGGATAACAACGCTTCCCTACAGGATCCCAATTAATACAGTAGAAGGAATGGGGGAAACAGACAATTGCCAGGGAAAACCACCACAGGAAACCCCAGCTATAACTGCTTCAGGTGCGGCCCACCAGCAACGCTAACACAGTGGACAGAAGCTTACGGAGCAGCTGGGGACGCACGGTCTCAAAGCACCTGCTCCACGGTATTTATTTGCTGCTGTGATGGCTCTAATACATGTCCAGAAACTCTGACAGCCCTCGTCCAGGGACGCTTATTCCTCTCCACTGGGTGTGTATTTACGACTGAGGATCCGCATAGGAGGGGGCACAGGAGCGCCACAGTGAGGCCTGCAGAAGCCCCTCAGGCAGGAGACTAAGCCATCCCCACAATACACCCACATCACCACACCACCACAAACCAACATGAGGCACCTGAGAACGTGGGGAGGGTGTCACCCCTGTGGAGTTGCTCCAAAAACCCAAATCACCTCAGTCTAGTCACAAGAAACAACAGACAACCCCTGATCAAGGGACAGCCAACCATCGCCTGGCCGGCACCACCAAAGGGTGAGGTCGTGACACAAGGACCAGGACAGGACAACTCATCTCCACGTGGGTCCTTGCCGGGATCCTGGGAGAGAGGAGGGGCTGTGGCGGGAAAACGGGAAATCCAGGTGAGGTCTGCGGTGCAGTTACAGGGACACAGACATAGGTTTCTTAGTTTTGACAAGCGCACCATGGTTTATGCGAGGTCAGCGTTAGGGGAAGCAGGTTGATGGAGATACAGAAATTCTCTGTACTATTTTTGTAATTTCCTGTAAGTTTAAAATTATTTCAAAATAAAAAGTTAAAAGCAAAAAAGTCTGGGTGCTATGCTGAAAGAGAAAGGAGTGGAATCACTTGATACCTTCTGACCATGGTCTTCAGGCTACAGAAAAGCAATGTGAGCAGTGCTGGGAGGGTACTGGGTGCCAGGAAGGCACGCACACTGTGAGGTGCTGCAGAGCCAGTGACGTCAGGGCACTGACACCAGGCCAGCCAGCGCTTCAGGACCGGAGGCCCCAGACTAACCTTGACCATGATGTTCAACATGGCGCCTGGGTAGGAGATGGTCACCTTGGGCTTCTTTGCATTGGTCGTCTTGAAGACAAAATTTTCTGGGAAGCTATTAGGCAGGACGCACCATATTCCATCTGTGTCCAGCTCTAAGGGCCTCCTTCAGGGAAAGAGGAGCAAGGTCATGAGTTCCCCTTTCCTTCCCGCCCAGTGTGTGGCCTCCAGTCTTCCCTCCTTCCTTCCTGCCCAGTGGCCTCCAGCCTTCCCTCCTTCCTTCCTGCCCACGTTTGCCCCCAGGACCTGCTCCCAGCCCCACGGCTCCCCTTCTGCGCTCACCCAATTTGCTCGATCAGCTCCCGCGCCTGGGTGATGATGTTGGCCCCTGTGAAGCAGACGATGCCAGCCATCTCCATGGAGTACCAGCGAGCCCTGAGAGGACACCACAAACTGGTGGGTGGGGCTGGCATGGCTCCTCCAGGGGGTATCAGAGGCAGTAAGGAGTAGGGAGGAGGACAAGGAGAGACACAACAGGGACAAGGGAGGCAGCCAAACGTGCATGTACCAGGACAGAACTAAGGTAGAATCTGGCTGTGCCCGAGGACACTTCTCTGTCCTCGCCTTGGTGCCCAGCATGGCTCAGGAAGGATCTGGAAGGGTGCAATATGTGCCACTGCGTCCTGAGTTCAGGACTCCAGCCTCAGCAGGACTCTTAATACCACCCAGGACAGAGGCGGAGCTTGCAGTGAGCTGAGATCCGGCCACTGCACTCCAGGCCGGGCAACAGAGCGAGACTCTTGTCTCAAAAAAAAAAAAAAAAAAAAACCACCCAGGACCATTCACACCTTCTCTACTCTCTTCACACCTCCTCCCAAGCCCCATTCTCACCTCCAGCTTCTCAGAGAAAGCCCAGGCCTACCTGCCAGGCCTGACCCTCCTCCAGCCTGGGTCCCAGCCCTGATGTCAGCTGCCCCACCCTCCCCTCCCGGCACCAGCCCCATGCCCCTTGTCAGTCGCTTCTCTGCCCCTCCCTGACACACAGACGTGATGTGAAGCAACCGCCCCAGACTCTGCAAGTCCCTGAGTGAGGATCCAAGCTGCGAGATATAAACACGCTGGAAAATGGCAAGTCGTGTCTCCAGCCCATGATGCAGAGACACGTACACCCCACAGCACGCATCACTCATGGATGCCCAGACCCTCAAAGTCAGTGTGGCCCCACTCTCCTCAACCTCCCAGCTCCACCCCAGCTCAAAGCCTCCTCCCTCCAATATTCCTTGAATCAGATGAACAGCCCTCCATGCGTGGCAACCTACACCTGAAGCCGCCTTAAATGTGGACTCATCCATTCCTCCCATAAGCCTCTCCTGGGCCCGGGCCCCACCTACCCCTTGCGCATGACGTAGCCGTAGAAGGAGTTCAGGATGCACTTGTGGGCCAGCTGCAGCGAGTCGTACAGCACCTCCATGTTCTTGCAGCGCTTCACCTCGGCCGCGTCGCCCACCTCCACGGCCGCTGAGAGCTTCTTTTTCCACACCTGAGAAGCACATGAACATGCAGCACCTCAGATTCTTCCATCTCACATTCTACAAAGTCAATGGCCCAGGTTTTTAGTATTTTGAAAATTTTCAAATCTATAGAAAACCTAAAATACCAGTACAATGAAGACCGTATATTCTTCTCCTAGACTGGCCAATTGTCATATTTTGTCACACTTCCTTTCTTCTGTCTCTGTCTGTGTTGACAGAATCATTTAAACATTGTAGATTTTATGGCCTGAGATCTCTAAACTCTTCAGCACACTTTCTAGGGAACAAAAGCTACTCAGCAGGTCCCTGGTAAAATCGATCAATAAAGAAATGCAGCTGAGACCGCAGATGTCTCATCAAATTCCCCATCCAACATGAGAAAAGGTTTTTAAAGGCTTGGTATTTAAAGAACAAAAACAAATTCATTAAGATAATTACGGAGTGCCTAGTATGTGCCAGGAACTCCATTGTACTCTGAAGCACAAGGCAGTCACTACACTTTTGGTGCTTATTTGACGAGGGAGACAGATGAACAAGTAATTTAGCAACTGCTTAATTAAAATAAAGTGAGATAGTACGGCAGTTCCTTAAAAGGAAAATGTAGAATTATCATATGACCCAACAACTCTACTGGTGGGTGCATGTCCAAAATAACCGAAAGCAGAGACCTGAAGACATACTTGTATCCCATGTTCAAACCAGGATTACTCACAATAGCCGAAAGGTGGAAGCAAGCCAAGTGAACATCCACGTAGGAAGGGATAAACAAAATGTGACAAATCCACACAACGAAATGTTATTCAGCCATTTACAAAAATGCAGTATGGATACATGCTATATGTTGATAAATGTTGAAAACATCATGCTAAGGCTGGGTGCAGTGGCTCACGCCTGTAATCCCAGCCCTGTGGGAGGCTGGAGTGGATAGATGACCTGAGTTCAGGACCTTGAGACCAGGTTGGGCAACATGGTGAACCCCCATCTCTACCAAAAATACAAAAATCAGGCGTGGTCCCAGGTACTGGAGAGGCTAGGTGGGAGGATCACTTGAGCCTGGGAGGTGGAGGCTGCAGTGAGCCAAGGTCACACCACTGTACTCCAACCTGGGTGACAGAGTGAGATCCCGTCTCCAAAAAAGAAAGCATCATGCTAAGTGAAAAAGTCAGTCATAAATACACAAATACTGCACTATTCACTTACATGACATCCCTAGAGTTGTGGAATTCAGACAGAAAGTGGAATGGGGGTCGCTAGGGGCCAGGGGAGGAGGTAGGGAGCTACGGTTTAATGGAGACAAGAGTTTCCATTTGAGAAGGCGAAGAGTTTTGGAGGTAGATGGTGGTGATAGTTGTACAACAGTATGAATATGTTTCATGCCCCTGAACTGAGCACTTAAAAACACTAAATATCATATTATGTCTGCCTTACCATTATAAAAAAGAACATGTGACAATGAGTTCAGCAGGGCAGTGCAGGACTCCAGGGGGCTGCACAGAGGGGCCGTACTGAGTCTACAGTGAAGGTCTCTCAGAAAAAAAATGGCTCAATCTGATTAGATATAAAATAATGACCCATTGATATCAAAACAGAGGTGTTGCTATGCATTTTCCATGTTCCTACTGCATGAAATACGTCAGTTAAACACGAAGGGCTGGATAGTGAATACCACAGATGAGAAGACCTTCGAGTTTCTCGGAACTCCTCACCTTCCATGACAGCGGGAAAGAGACAAGCAATAGGTGAAGGCAGTTGGGTTCGTAAAACTTGATGTACTCAAACAGCTAGCCAGCTGTAGCTTGCTGACCCCTGCTCTAAATAATCACTTCAGAAATCATCTTTTAGGGTCTTTCTGAGGCCTCGGACCAGGATGGATGATGGTCTACATCCTTCGTGGCCATCAACTCTTCCAAGTCAAAAACAACTGCATGTTATCATCCGAGCGCAGGTGTCTGCTTGGAGGATCCCAGGCAAGCAGCCAAGAGTGCCCATTTCATGAGCCAACCGAAACTGCCCTTACAGAGGCCAAAGCTTGCAGGACCTCAGAACTCACCTTGTGGAGCCCTTTGAACTCATAGCGCCTGTCCCGGAAGGCACGCACGGTATCCACGTAGAAGGAGTTTTCCCGCTGGCAGATGGTGGTGAGGCGCTCTTCCACCTTGGTGATGTGGATCTTCTTGTAGGCTTTCCGGCAGTAATCTAAGCATGATGGAGAGGGGCGGAGCAGGTGGGTGAGATCTCCCAGAGCAGAGGGAGCCAGGGCACAGGGGTGCTGAGGAACATGGCTTCTACGTCACCACAAAGAAGCAACAGCTCAGACACACTGCTAGTTTCTCATATTGAAAAAGGAGGCCGGGCACGGTGGCTCACACCTGTAATCTCAGCACTTTAGGAGGCCGAGGCAGGCGGATCACTTGATCCCAGGAGTTTGAGACCAGCCTGGGCAACATGGCGAGACTCCATCTCTACAAAAAATACAAAAAATTAGCCAGGCATGGTGGCGCACACCTGTAGTCCCAGCTACTTAGGAGGCTGAGATGGGAGGATTGCCAGCATCTGGGAGGTCGAGGCTGCCGTGAGCCAAGATCACACCACTGCACTCCAGCCTGGGTGACAGAGTGAGACCTTGTTTTTTTAAAAAAAAAAAAAAAAGGAAGAAAGAAATAGGACAGCCCAGGGGTAGGAACAGGCCAAATACCCCAAGACCACAGAACAGCAGTGTCTAACACCTGCAGAAGGGGAAGCAAATAAAGGATCCTGCAGCGAGAGCACAGCTTACAGTGACCCAGAGCAGCTTCCGGTCTGCTCTGACAACACCTCTGCGGTCCCAGCTGGGATGGACCCACGCAGCCCAGCAAGAACAGAGAGCGGGAGCAGGAGCCACACCTTTACAGCTGCGACCATGCCAAGGCACTCACCCGCCAGCCTCCTCTTCTCGTATTTCGCCTGCTCCTCGCGGGACAGTTCGTGAAAGGCCCGAGCCGGCCCCTCTGGGAACAAGGCGGGGAACTTCTCTGACTCCAGTTGGTGCTGGATCCGATGGTATTCGCTGCGACTGGCTGGCACTGGGAAGGAGGCAATGGGAGCAAGTTCAAAAGGAGGCACAGATGCACCAGCTTCCCACTGAGTGTGTATGGGGAAAGGTGGCCAACACTCACCCACCCGTTTCCCGCTGAGTGCCCACCCAGGCGGCCAACACTCACTGAACTCGCCCCTCCACTGCCAGGCCATCTTCCGCTGGCAGTTTGCTCCAGGCTTATTGAAGTCACAGGCAGCACAGGTGGCTTCGTCCACCATGGCAGAGGGCTGCGAGGGGTGAGAAAGCACTTAGGGCTGGGCAGAGAGAGCTCCGACTCTGAGGCAGGAAGTAAAGTCTCACCTGCAGGCGGTTGGTCAGGATGATGTTGGGGTACATGGCCCCCACGTCCAGGTGGTAGATGAGCGGACACTCGATGCGGCTGGGCACGTCCTTCAGGGAGGCGAGCTTGCTCTTAATCTCATCACACACCTGCAGAGAAAGCAAAACTCAGCGGAGGCTGGTGACCGAGCCTGCCTCGTGTGCTGTAGTTCACCAACTCCTTTTAGACATTCAGGAGAGGAAAAAGCTGAAAAATATCTAAATAGAGCAAAAACTAGCCAGAAGAAAACAGTTAAGAAGGGTTGCCATCATTTCTATGAAATACATTAAATTTGGTGGAGTCTTATTGGAAAATTACTTGAACACCAAACTCTCCTTAGTATTAAAAAAAAAAAAAAACCTTTAGGCCAGGTGCAGTGGTTCACGCTTGTAATCCCAGCACTTTGAGAGACTGAGGCCGGAGGATCACTTGAGCCCAGGAGTTCGAGACCAGCCTAAGCAACACAGTGGGGCCCCCGTCCCTACAAAAAATAAAAAATTAGCTGTGTGTGGCGGTGGCACCTGTAGTCCCAGCTACTCGGAAGGCTGGGGTGGAAGAATCACTTGAGCCCCTGAGGTCAAGGCTGTAGTGAGCCCAGATTGCACCACTGCACTCCAGCCTTGGCAACAGAGCCAGATCCTGTCTCAAACAAAAAGAAAAAGAAAAATCCTTAAAACCCTCCAAAGTAGTAAAACTAGAAAACAAACCTAAAATTTTAAGAAAAAAGTGATTACAAGGAATAATATATATCCCATAGAACAGGAAATACCACAACATCACCTATTGTTTCTACTTGAATTATAGGTAAACGAATCAGCTGGGGAAGAGCCTCCACTGCACCCTTCCCTGCCCAGTAATGGCGTGTACTGAAAAGCTGTCCAGTCCAAACAGGGGAGGATGGGCTGGGACAAGTGAATGGCCAAGTTTCCACGGTGGAACCACCACCTGGACATGCCCCATGTGGCTGTGAGCCCCTGCTGACATCCCCCCAGCCACCCTCCACCCCACAGGTGACCCCTCAGGGACACAAAGGTGACCCTGGGCTTTCCTTTTATTTTTTTTTTGAGATGGACTCTTGCTCTGTCACCCAGGCTGGAGTGCAGTGGGTGCGATCTCGGCTAACTGCAAGCTCCACCTCCCAGGTTCTCGCCATTCTCCTGCCTCAGCCTCCCATGTATCTGGGACTACAGGCGTGTGCCACTGCACCCAGCTAATTTTTTGTATTTTTAGTAGAGACAGGGTTTCACCGTGTTAGCTAGGATGGTCTCGATCTCCTGACCTCGTGATCCACCCATCTGGGCCTCCCAAAGTGCTGGGATTATAGGCGTGAGCCACCGCGCCCGGCGGGCTTTCCTTTCAAGGGCACTTTTAGGGACTTAGGAATCGCTAACAAGACAGGATGTCATCTACAGAGCTCCCTTCTGCACTCACCAGGGAGCCTGGCGTCCTTACACCTACCACACCTCCAGCTTCACCCTACCTGCCCGTCTCACTGTTTCCTAAAGACTTAAGTATCTGCTCCTAGGTTGGGCGTGGTGGCTCATGCCTGTAATCCCAGCACTTTGGGAGGCCGAGGCGGGAGGATCACCCGAGGTTGGGAGTTTGAGACTAGCCTGGCCAACATGGAGAAACCCCATCTCTACTAAAAATACAAAAAAAAATTACCCGGGCCTGGTGGTGGGCGCCTGTAATCCCAGCTACTCAAGAGGCTGAGGCAGGAGAATCGCTTGAACCCAGGAGGCGGAAGTTGAGGTAAGCCGAGATCGCACCATTGCACTCCAGCCTGGGCAACGAGAGCAAAACTCCATCTCAGATTCTAAGATGTCTCGCCTCCACGCCTGGGTAATTTTTTTTTTTTTTGTAGTTTTAGTAGAGATGGGGTTTCTCCATGTTGGCCAGGCTGGTCTCGAACTCCTGACCTCAGGTGATCCACTCACCTCGGCCTCCCAAAATGCTGGGAATACAGGCTGCCCAGGCGGGAGTGCAGTGGCACCATCTCGGCTCACTTGAAGCTCTGCCTCCCAGGTTCAGGCCATTCTCCTGCCTCAGCCTCCCAAGTAGCTGGGACTACAGGCGCCTGCCACCACGCCTGGCTAATTTTTTTTGTATGTTTTTAGTAGAGACGGGGTTTCACCGTGTTAGCCAAGATGGTCTCCATCTCCTGACCTTGTGATCCACCTGCCTCAGCCTCCGAAAGTGCTGGGATTACAGGCATGAGCCACTGTGCCTGGCCACGGCCGACATTCTTTAACTCCTATTTGTTATTCAGACAAGGTTCTCTTCCTGATCAGTTCATGAGAGTTCCCTGCAGTATAATAATAGCTGTGGCTGACAAAAGCCAAACAGTGCTTCACAGTTTGCAAAGAGTGTACACATTCTTGTTTAAATTTTGGCTAGTGAATCTATTACAAGATGCTTCTTGGGGGCAGGCGCAGTGGCTCACACCTGTAATTCCAGCACTTTAGGAGGCTGAGGTGGGCAGATCACTTACAGTCAGGAGTTTGAAACCAGCCTGGCCAACATGGTGAAACCTCATCTCTACTAAAAATACAACAATTGGCCAGGCATGGTGGCGGGCACCCGTAATCCCAGCTACTCAGGAGGCTGAGGCAGGGGAATCGCTTGAACCCAGGAGGCAAAGGTTGCCGTGAGCTGAGATCGTGCCATTGCATTCCAGTGTGGACGACAAAGCAAGACTTCGGGGAAAAAAAAAAAAAGCCTCTTGGCATCAATGTGAAAACTGTTAAAAACTCTAAACCAGCAGCCTCACTGAACATGATGTAGTGCTGCACAGTGTCTGATATGAAGACCTCAGATAGGCCGGGTGCAGTGGCTCACACCTGTAAACCAGGCACTTTGGGAGCCCAAGGCGGCCAGATCACGAGGTCAGGAGTTCAAGATCAGATTGGACAACATGATGAAACCCCGTCTCTAATAAAAATACAAAAATTAGCCAGGCATGGTGGCGGGTGCCTGTAATCTCAGCTACTGGGGAGCCTGAGGCAGGAGAATCGCTGGAATCCAGGCGGCAGAGGTTCCAGTGAGCCAAGATCATGCTGTTGCACTCCAGCCCAGGCCAACAACAGTGAGACTCCATCTCAAAAGTGAAAAAAAAAAAAAAAAGACCTGAGACGTGCCACATCCTGAGGAATGAGGATCAGAAAAGAACTGGTGTCTCCCTCTCCAGTCACATAACACACTTTGTAAGTGTGCTTTCTAACCATTTTGTGAACAGATTTTATAGTCACTAATCCGGTCATTTGTAGGAATTTACTGTCATTTTAAAGTCTCACCAATAAAAAATAAAATTTAAAACCTCCAATGGCTCCCCAATGCCTATAAAATAAAGTCCTAATGCCTTAAAACGGGACACGGGACACATCCCACCAGGATCCACCTTCCATGTCACTGCATTTCAGGAGCGGCTCACACCCCACCTCTCATGAAGCTCTCCCACCTTGGCAGACAGCATCACACGTCACAACCATGACTGCCCTGTCCCACCAGAGACCCTGTGTCATCCGTCCACAGCATCACACGCAGCAGGTGCACAATAAACGTGCTGCTGAAAGACGTGGTCTGTGAAGAAGGCACCAAACACGGACTAGCTCTTCCTGCCTCCCGGACGGTTACCTCTTCAAAGTTGGTGACTTGCTCCACGGGAACCTTCTCCTCTTCCTCAATGGCGTGGCGCAAGGTCTTCTCCACCCGCTGCAGCAGGAAGTCAAAGGCAGCAGGATTCTGGCACCAACGACAGTGAGACGACAGGGGTCAGAGGGGAAACACATCCACACTAGCCCGCCTCAGGTTTGATGCTGTGGCTGCATGTGGCCCGATGTGCCCGAGAAAGCTCCAGAGGGACTCACATGTGCACTCTACAGTGCACCGCCCTAAAGAAATCCCAGTGGGAGCTGGGCCAGAGAAGCCACACCTGGTGAGGGGCCATGGGACAGGATTGGGAGAAGGGGCTTTATTTCAGCCCCTGCAGCTTCTGGGTCCTACCACAGCACAAGAGTGGGAAGAAACTGAATCCCAGGGAAGAAGCACACCATTCTAAACCGGCAAGGGATATCGCTGCGGAAGACCCCAGACTCGAGGGCCTCCACGTGGCCCCCAACGTAGGTCTCGGAGTCCAGCACGTGTCCGTCGTCTGTCAGCTTATTGAACTCCTGCTCCTGCTTGTTGGGGAAGATGATGTTGGCGTGGAAGGCCTGCACCATCAGCAAGGCCTCACACAGCGTGCCAGAGCCCTTCCGCAGCACCTGCAAGAGAAACCAAGGCTTCCAGCCAAAAGTGACACCAAAGGCCCTGACTTGCAGGCAAAGTCCAGGAATCTAAACTGAACTTCAGTGAGAAAGGAGAGAAAAACCTCGTAGTAATGGCTGCAAATTCTCCTGTGGTTCCTTCCTCACATCGGAGCCAGAGAATTCCCAAAGGACATCCCTAACATCACACCCAGAATTCTACTGCCGCCTTTGGTGCCAGCACTCCTGGGACGTCCACCTCAATTCAGCTTCAGTGCATTTGGAATGGGGCAAGGGCTGAGGAGGCCAGGGTGCTGAGAGGACAGAAGATACTCACCTCATCGGGCTCCATGGGAATGATGGTGCACAGAGCGAAGATAAATGGGTGGACGTACTTCATGTACAGGTAGTAAGTGGCGACAGCATCTGACACGGAATACGTGGCCAGTGTCTGAGGAGAGAACGCCAGAGAGCAGGGCCATCAAAGTCAAGAGCCCAGGGTCAAGTGTGAAGCACAGAAAGCAAAGCCTGGCCTGACCAGCCTGCCGCACACGCAGTAAGGAGACGGGCACAGGACAAAACATGTGTGTCCTGGAGACACAGCCTGCTGGGTGGAGCGGGCTGGCATACATGCGTGCACATGGCAGCAGAGGGAGGCAGGATGTGGCTTACGTGCCTGGGGCTGCTCCGTGGCCATCCGACACATGTCTTCTGGGTCCAGCTCCACGGGATCATAGCCTAGCTTGGCCTTAGCGGCCGCCTTGAGATTGTGGCTGCCCACGGGAAGGTAACTGTCCCTCTTCACCCACCTGGAAGGAGAATGAAAACAGAAGCCAGGACGATTCTAACATGCAGCCCGGGAACCCCTGAGAATCGGCAAAACTGGGCACCACACAGACAGATGCAAGGTCCTAACAGGCACCCAGGAACCAAAGCCCCAAACGGTGTAGGCCCCTCATGAAAACCCTTCATTCGGATCTAGTTAATCTCACAGACCTATCCACAACACAAGGAAGCACCAGGACCGGTCCTTCTGGCCCTTGCCTTCCTCCCACCCTCGGCTGAGCCTGTGGCCTCTCTGGAGGGCGCCCTACCTCCTTGGGCCTCTCCCCCAGACCTCAGGTATGCACCGCTGGAGCCTAGTTCTATCAACCACACTGAGCTTCTCTCCTCACACTGTCCCTTCAGCACGGAAACACTCAAGCCCACCCTCCTTTAATAGAAAACAAGATGGGATGCCAAGTAGAATAAAAATTAAATAAAAATTAAGAAAACAAGGCCCCCACACTCTACCCGGAACCTGT
The DNA here is from genome assembly GCF_000951045.1 of Mandrillus leucophaeus. Taxonomy (NCBI): domain Eukaryota; kingdom Metazoa; phylum Chordata; class Mammalia; order Primates; family Cercopithecidae; genus Mandrillus; species Mandrillus leucophaeus. Next base: position 700,220 of record NW_012102443.1, on the reverse strand, counting down.
CGCCACCTCTTCCCTACAGATGCCTTCCTGAGGCAGCTGTCCAGGGGCCATGTCCGGTCTCCGCCCCCCGCGGCCTCCACCCTGTGGCCTTCTTCTCACTTTACCTCTTGCCTTCAGTTCAACCACTACCCCAGCTTTCACCAAGACCCACCCACATCCCAGTGAGTCCCAATCCACAGTGCGAGCTCAAACCAAGCCTCATGGTGGTCTTCAGGGCCCCCATACGGGTGGGGCTTCCAGGCTGGCATATCGGTAGTGGGGTCACCTCCTACCTCAAGTCCCTTCTCTACCCATTCCCTGTCGCCATGGATGGCACAAAAACTCCAGGTGTCACCCCCTCCCTGAGAACCAGCATCCCTGGGCCTCCCCTTGCCCCTGCCCCACATGATAGACCCTGAATCCTCACGCCCCTCACTCCCTGCCTTGGATCAAGACTGTCACATGCTAAACCAGCCCCAGCCTCCTGGCCTCCCTCTCCAAGCCAACCGCTGAACATCAGAGCTAAACAGAAACGCATTCAGGCTTCAAGCGCTCCAATGGCACTGTGCAGAGTACAGAGGTCACGGGGGCCCTCCTTTCCTTTCCTTCCCTCCTTTCCCTTCCTTCCCTCCTTTCCCTTTCTTCCCTACCTTCCCTTCCTTCCTTCCCTTCCTCCCCTTCCTTCCCTCCCTCCCCTTCCTTCCCTCCCTCCCCTTCCTTCCCTCCCTCCCCTTCCTTCCCTTCCAGCCTCCTTCTCTTGGCATTTCCACATCCACCTGTCCGCCCAACCAGACATGTCAGAGCCCCCGAACGCCGTGATTCTCAGCAGCTTTGAGCTGCCTCCCACCCCAGCTCATCTGGAATCTGCGCTGGTCCTGTGAGGCTCGTCCTGTGAGGCAGCTGGGCTGCCACATCCCAATCTGGCCTGGGCAGTGCAGCTCCATGAGGTCCTAGCTCTGGGACCTGTGCGTTGAGTGTGTCTTCCCGGTGGCTACCCCACCCCAGAGGCTGATGCTCAATGTGCCTGGTCACTGACGAATTGTCAGCCAACAGTCAAAGACAGCACATCCCGGGCCCCGGCAGGGTTGTAGCTGCCATCCTCTTGGGTGACCTGAAACAGCCTCTCAGAGGCCACCCTCCTCCCATGAGATGTGGTGACAGTACAGTCTGCAAGAGGCCTTCAGATCTCGCTCGCAGACAGCAGTGATGAGCCGTGCTGCTGTGCGGCCCCTACCTGAGGCAGTCCATGTGGATGCACTGGGGCGCCTTGTACTCCCCCTGGCTGTCCTTCTGGAAGCCTATCTCCTGCTGCATGCTCAGACCATGGACTGCTGCCCGGGCCTCCACAAATGGCCTGGGTTTGAAAGAGGACAGACAAGCAAGTGGGAAGATCAGGCTCTAATTCCCCTTTCTCCATTCCTCCCTCAGATCCAGGGAGGAACCAAGACACGGGAGGTGCAGAGTGAACCCAGAAGCCACCTCCTCAGTCAACATGGGAAGCGCCCCCGCACCATGCAATGCCCTCCCTCTCAAACGCTGCCCAGTTACTCACAGAGAAGACACAGACTCACCAGTCAAAAAAGTCCCCGTTGTAGGTGACCATGATGGTGGGTTTGGTCTCCTGGACGTGTTCAAACCACCTTTGGATCAGATGAGCCTAAACCCAAGTCACAGCAGTCAGAGGTCTGCTCTTTCTCTTCTTCAAGCTATTTCCAAATTCCTCCCCCAAAGTTCAGAAGCAGCAGCCTCATGCTGGCCCTTATTCCTGACCCCAGCCCCAGTTTCTGGCAGAAAAGAGGGTCATACCCTAAGAACGAAGCTGATGGAGCTGCAATTCTGATCCGACGGAATGCCTGAGGCCTTGGAAAGATCCGCATGCCCCTTCTTCCCACAATACCAGGCAGTTTCACAAGTGATACCTCCTTACCTCATCGGGTTCATTGAAGACACTAAATGGCCCTTCATATTCTGGCTTGGGGGTGAACTCAAAATCTTCAATATCTTCTGAAACAATCTCCCTGTTGGTGATGAGGTAGCCCTAGTGAAGTTCATTAGCAATTAGCACAAGTCAGAGGCTGCAAAGCCAAGACCTGGCGTCCCCACCCTGCCCACACACTCTGCCTAGAGATTCTCACTACAAAGAAGTCCACAGCAACGTGAAAGTGCCCTAAGCTTCCTGAGAAGAGATCCTCCATGTCTGGATTCCCACTGGAAAGGAGAGGGTACAGTTGGAAGTCAGAACGGCCTGGCTGCTCCCATTCCTGGACTAACTTATTATTCACTCAACAAATCCTAACTGTGGGGCAGACGCTGCTGTAGTATGGGGACCAGACAAGGTCCCCATCCCAGGAGCTTTCTTCCCAGAAGTCGCCTGCTCACCTGGCCGTCGATCATGTAGGAAATCATCATAATCTGGTCTGTCTCAGCATCAGGAAACTTGAGGGGCAGTTTGGTCGTCTCAATGTCAAACGCCAAAACCACAGGGTCCTGTGGGGACAAAATAAGCATAAAGCCAAGCTCTAAACTCCCCATCAGGCCTCCCTGAACACCGGCCCCCGGCCTGCTCTACCTCCCTCTGGTTGTTAAGAGTGAAAAGGCTCCAGAGCTGGGATAGGGACCCTAAGACTGACCAACCTACGTCAAGAGCATCACGACTCTCTATGGCGTGGAAACTTACACGCCTAAGAGAGCAGCTGATCACAGGACAAGCCTAAAATCACAGAACTTTAGTAGAAAAACTCTTTAGAAGACATCACCTCATTCTGATGGTTATGACAACCCTGAAAGGTAAATGTGGCACAGAGATGATATCTTCGTTTCGGAAAAGAGAAAACTGAATACAAAGACTTTCCCAACACCACAAAGTCATATTTGAACCAAGGCCTTCTAGTTACAAATCCATTTTTCACCACGTCTCTTTACTATCAACTACCCAATGGAAGTCCTAGCTTTCCCTCAAATGTCCAAATCCTGCCTAGCTCAAATACTGATGTCATGCAGTGATATACAACAAAAAAGGAAATGATACTGTCAGAAACTGATGAAAAACTAACTCCATATTTCCTTTAATAAAGTATTTGGGGGGAAAGCAGGAAACATATCTTTGAGTCAAATTTACTCTTTAGCACTAAAGAATATTCTCTCCAGAAAACCAGAAATTTTACGATGAAGGTAATACAAGCAACAAAACTTACAGGTCGTTCAACAAGGTCATCTCGGCGGGTGATTTCCACAGGAAAAGCATTTCCACGGTATCTGACATTGTACCAATGAGCCTGCAAAACACACAGTGTGTTAACTGGAGTTCTACATCCAGGAAAGTCTACTCCTGTGTGGATTCACCCATAATGATCATCTCCTGGCTGTTAGGAAATTCATGTGAGCAGCAACCCAACCCTGCCCTACTCACCACATGGATCTTCAGGTCAATGGAGAGGCGGATGTGGTAGGGAACATCGTACTCGCGCATGTCCACAATGTTGTCCAACTGATCAGCTATCTTCTTAGAGGTTTCCTCTTCATCAGTAATTACACCACCCCTCTGCAGAACACTAGGAATTAACAAGAGAGCAACTAACTCAGCTGCCAGGGTCTGGAGGAGGTGGGACCAGAGTTCCAAATCAGTAGCAAGAGATGAGACCAGAGTCCAAACTGAGGAAACACAAAGGGTAAATTGAGGTGGTTTCAATGACCAGGGCAGTCCTTCCTTTAAGAATGGCTTGGATTGGGCCGGGCATGGCAGCTCACGCCTATAATCCCAGCACTTTGGGAGGCCAAGGAGGGCGGATCACCTGAGGTCAGGAGTTTGAGACCAGCGTGGTCAACACGGTGAAACCCCGTCTCTACTAAAAATACAAAAATTAGCCAGGCGTGGTGGTGCACGCCTGTAATCCCAGATACTTCGGAGGCTGAGGTAGGAGAATCACTTGAACCTGGGAGGCGAAGGTTGCAGTGAGCCGAGATTGCGCCATTGCACTCCAGCCTGGGCAACAGAGTGAGACTCTATCTCAAAAAAATAAAGAATTGCTTGGACGATAACCCTACAGACAGGAAAAAAATTCAGGGTAAGATGTATGCATTTTATGTGATGTGAGTTACACCCCAACTAAAAAAAAAAAAAGAGGGCCAAGCATGGTGGCTTATGCCTCTAATCCCAGCATTCTGGGAGGCAGCAGGAACACTTAGGCCCAGGAGTTCAAGACAGGCCTGGACAACATAGGGAGACTCATCTCTACAAAAAAAAAATAATAATTAGCCAGTCATGGGGTACACACCTGTGATCCCAGTTACTCAGGAGGCTGAGGTGGAAGGATTGCTTGAGCCCAGGAGTTCGAGGCCATGGTGAGCTATGACTGCACCACCGCACTCCAGCCTGGGCAACAGAGCAAGACCCTGTCTGAAAATAAGTAAGTAAATAGAAGAAAAAAGAAAGAAAACATTAGGTGCTGCCAGTGAGGAGTGCACCCAGGCATGATCCCACCACGGTCCTGATGCTCAGGGGACTGCCTCATGCAGGCTGAAGAGCAGGCCGGGGCTTCACACAGCCTATGCACGGGTCTCCACCGTGTCTAAAGATGTGGCCCACCCTTGCGGTCACTATTGGCCCATAAGCTCAAATAATGAATGGGCTATTCAGGGGGAAAAAGACGAGTCTCAGATACGGCTCAAACCTCTGAGGACTCAGTCTGATTACACCTTCCAATATTTCAAAAAGTAACTTATGGCATTGCCAGGGAAGGTGGACTCAGGGTAGGGACTGCAGAAATGTTCAGCATCCCAAACTGATCTTCCTTTGTCAGAGGATAAGGTAGGTTCTTCCGAAGTCACCCAAACTTCATTGCTCAAGATTTTCTCTTCCTAATCTGTTACTTTGCATCCTATTATTGTTGAGGCTCAAACACTTGATGAACAGTGTTTGGTATTCTAGACTTCAGTTTCCGTGGACGATACCCAAGGTTCTCTGGAGAAGATGTGCTGTGTAAATCTCAGCACTTAATGAAATTCACAGACGGATTGTGTTAGGGCAGCAGGATGAGGGATCTTCTCCCTCTAAGGTGACTTTACTATTACAACCACTCAACTTTAGAACCATAAACCCTCCCCTCCACAGGAAAAGAGCTAACACGCAAAATGTAACCTGGGAAGCCACTGTTTTATTTAACACGGAACATACAAAAATCTCTACCTAATTGCTCAAGTTTTCCGTATCAAATAGAGCCAGCCATTAAGGTAACTTTATTGCTACGTGTTCCTGTCTCCTGTCCATCTTGTCGTTCTGAACCAGCTGATGCTTTGCTCACAAGAGCAGAGTTTACCTGGAAAGCAGAGCTGTGTACGCGTCGCTGGCATGATCCTGCTCCCTGTTCTTCTTCACGGCAGGGGAGATCTCCTTCCTCACTTTGACAAGATCCTCCACGGTGTGGAAGGACAGCTTGATGTAATTTCGCTTCAAACCCACCAAGTGATTTGGCTATAATGCAAAGAGATCACGTTCATTGGTTAAAGAAAAACAGGACTTTATGGGTGAGAGGGTAAACACTCAAAGGTAAACACATAAGTCAAAGAGTTGGCGACTTCAAGGCACCTTGTCCAACTCTGCATGTGGCACCAACTAACACCACTAGAGCTCTTTGAAAGGAATTTTATAGAGGGTCACCACACTGCCCCATCACCCAATAGATGACCTGAATTTCTACCTCTTCCAATCTCACCTGCTATGGACAATGTAGATCCTGGCCTCATTTACCCCTGGAAAGTCTGAGTGATACTTACCAAGTCCAGATCCTCTTTGGGGACAGTCTCCACTTTTGCAATTTTGCCCTGAAACTTCTTGGAGAGAAAAGATGAAACTTCTCGCTCACAACCCTAATCAGGATCAGAAAGAAAAGGCTTTCCGTTGGTAAAATACATTTCCTTCCTTGCCTATTTCCCAGTTGCAAAGCCCACCACAGAATGACACACTGGTCGTCTGACCTGAATCTATAAAACACACTTACCTTTCTGGTTGCAATGTAGAAATACGGTTTATAAGGCAAGGCCACCTGTAAGAGTCACCAACCCATCCAGGGGCGACGAGAAAGAAAAAAGGGAGAGAAAAGTGAAAACAGACTGCTTGCTCCTACATCCCATGAACAGCCTAGGGCCAGGGCAGCCTTGACCTTGGTAGCTCTTAAAGCATAACAGGAAGTCAGAATGTGCACTTATCACAGGGGCAAGAACCTGAAAGATAATACTGCTCACCATACAGTCTTCCTGAACTGGCTTCTCTCAGGACATCTTACATGATGACTGACGGGGCCTTCAGGGCCCCAGTTCTGGTGGGCTATGGGCTGCTCTCCCACGCCCTCCCTGACAGTCACAGAGCTAGATGAACACCCCTCATTTTGGATCCGGCTGCTCACTGCAAGTGGGTTTTAGCTTCTCAGGGTCAGGGGCTTACCTTAAATCTGCTTCCGTCATCTTGAATAAAGTAGTAATCCACTGCACTGACTAAGCGCTTATCTTCATCTAAAATCTCAGTCTACAAGAGAATCAGTCAACATAGGCACAAGATCATCCTCTACACAGTTAAAGAAACTTTCCTCCTACCTTTTGGGAAACAGTCCCTCTCATCTAGGTCTTTACTCCACCCCTACGTTTACACTACCAGCCTTATTTACAAGAACCACATCGTAACAGACTCCAAACGGGGATTTCTCTCCATTTCTCCCTCATAATCCTTGAAAGCTTTACTCTGATGGCTAAAAGGGATGCCCATCACCTCTGGCTTCTCACAGTGGCTTCTGTGTGGCCCTTAATGACGTTAAAGAGGAAAGGAGAGCTGGGAACCTTTACATCTCCCACCTGATCCACTCAAAGTTCCCCCATGTGTCCCTCACTCTTTAGACAAAGACCATGCTATGACAAGAAGGGGTGCAGCCATACTCCTGGGTGGGAGAAGGACCGAGTGCTTACAGGATGCATGTTAATGAGCCAGCCTGTCTTCTCACCAGGCTCCTTCAGCCGCTCAAAACCAAACCGCAAATCCATCTTATCCGTCCACTGACTCCGTTCCAGGCGCTTAAGTGCCGAGACTGAGGAAGTGGTGCCATCATCTCTGAGTGAAAGAAGGGAACCCAGTGCTTACAGTTTGTAATGCCACCTATTTCTGCAACCCTCATCCCACCTAGTGTGTTTCAGATATGACAGGGTAGATATATTCCTGAAAAACTCTGAGCTTGGCAAAAAGGCTCATTAAAATAAAAGGACTCGTTGGAAAAACACAATTAGGGCAGGCCCTTCAAAACCTGTTCAACTTTATAACCAGAATATTAACAAAAACAGTAATCATGGCTAGACACTGCTGCCTCTTGGAGAACTAAAAATGCATAAAACTGGCCAGGCCCAGTGGCTCACACCTATAATCGCAGCACTTTGGGAGGCCAAGGCGGGTGGATCACTTGAGGTCAGGAGTTTGACACCAGCCTGGCCAACATGGCAAAACCCCACCTCTACTAAAAATACAAAAATTAGCCAGGTGTGGCAGCGTGCACCTGTAATCACAGTTACTTGGGAGGCTGAGGTAGAATTGTTTGAACCCAGGAGGTGGAGGTTGCAGTGAGCTAAGATTGCACCACTGCACTCTAGCCTGGGCAACAGAGTGAGACTGTGTCTCAGTTAAAAAAAAAAACAAAAAACATAAAACCCAGCATTGTTCTCCTGGTCATTTTATCCCAGAGAAATGAAACCTCATGTTCATAGCATGTTTATTCATAACAGTCAAAAACTAAAAACAACCCAGATGATCCTCAGCAGGCGAAGAGTGAACCTGGAAAACACATACCATGGAATACTACTCAGCAATGAAGAGGAATAAACATTTCCCTTTTTTTTTTGAGAAGGAGTCTCACTCTGTAACCGAGGCTGGAGTGCAGTGCCACGATCTCAGCTCACTGCAACCTCTGCCTCCCAGGTTCAAGCGATTCTCCTGCCTCGGCCTCCCGAGTAGCTGGGATTACAGGCAGGCGCCACCATGCCTGGGTAATTGTTGTATTTTTAGTAGAGATGGGTTTCACCATGTTGGCCAGGCTAGTTTTGAACTCCTGACCTCAAGTGATCTGCCCACCTCAGCCTCCCAAAGTGCTGGTATTACAAGCGTGAGCCGCCACACCTGGCCAAATAAACTTATTGATACGTACAACTTGTATGGACCTCAAGGAAATTATGCTAAGTGAAAAAAGCCAACCTCCCAAAATTATACACTTTTTTTTTTTTCCTTGAGACAGAGTCTCACTCTATTGCCTAGGCTGGAGTGCAGTGGTGCAATCTCAGCACACTGCAACCTCTGCCTCTTGGGTACAACTGATTCTCGTGCCTCAGTCTCCCAAGTAGCTGGAACTACAGGCGCACCATCACACCCAGTTAATTTTTGTATTTTTAGTAGAGACAGGGTGTCACCATGTTAGCCAGGCTGGTCTCAAACTCCTGAGTTCAAGTGATCCGCCCACCTCGGCCTCTGAAATTGCTGGGATTACAGGCGTGAGCCACCGCGCCTGGCCCCAAAGTTATACACTTAATGATTCCATTTATAAACTATTTTTGGAATAGTATTTTTGAAATAAAATTACAGAGATAGAGAACAGATTACTGGTTGCCAGGGATGAGAGGAAGGGAGGAATGGAGGTGGTTATGGCTATAAAGGGGTAGTATGAGAGATCCTTTCAACAGACTGTTCTGTATACTGATTTTGGTGGTAGTCGCACAAATATACACATAATAAAACTGCATAGAACTAAATACATATACAAGCAAAAGAGTGCATGTAACACTGAAATGATTTGAATAAAAACGAGGGATTGTCAGGCCAGGCGCAGTGGCTCACGCCTGTAATCCCAGCACTTTGGGAGGCCAAGGCGGGTGGATCACCTGATGTCAGGAGCTCGAGACCAGCCTGGCCAGCATGGCGAAACCCCGTCTCTACTAAAAATACAAAAAATTAAAACCCAGCACTTTGGGAGGCCGAGGCAGGCGGATCACGAGGTCAGGAGATCAAGA
>NW_012102443.1:685293-686728 GCF_000951045.1 Mandrillus leucophaeus | reverse complement strand
TGGGCTATGGGCTGCTCTCCCACGCCCTCCCTGACAGTCACAGAGCTAGATGAACACCCCTCATTTTGGATCCGGCTGCTCACTGCAAGTGGGTTTTAGCTTCTCAGGGTCAGGGGCTTACCTTAAATCTGCTTCCGTCATCTTGAATAAAGTAGTAATCCACTGCACTGACTAAGCGCTTATCTTCATCTAAAATCTCGGTCTACAAGAGAATCAGTCAACATAGGCACAAGATCATCCTCTACACAGTTAAAGAAACTTTCCTCCTACCTTTTGGGAAACAGTCCCTCTCATCTAGGTCTTTACTCCACCCCTACGTTTACACTACCAGCCTTATTTACAAGAACCACATCGTAACAGACTCCAAACGGGGATTTCTCTCCATTTCTCCCTCATAATCCTTGAAAGCTTTACTCTGATGGCTAAAAGGGATGCCCATCACCTCTGGCTTCTCACAGTGGCTTCTGTGTGGCCCTTAATGACGTTAAAGAGGAAAGGAGAGCTGGGAACCTTTACATCTCCCACCTGATCCACTCAAAGTTCCCCCATGTGTCCCTCACTCTTTAGACAAAGACCATGCTATGACAAGAAGGGGTGCAGCCATACTCCTGGGTGGGAGAAGGACCGAGTGCTTACAGGATGCATGTTAATGAGCCAGCCTGTCTTCTCACCAGGCTCCTTCAGCCGCTCAAAACCAAACCGCAAATCCATCTTATCCGTCCACTGACTCCGTTCCAGGCGCTTAAGTGCCGAGACTGAGGAAGTGGTGCCATCATCTCTGAGTGAAAGAAGGGAACCCAGTGCTTACAGTTTGTAATGCCACCTATTTCTGCAACCCTCATCCCACCTAGTGTGTTTCAGATATGACAGGGTAGATATATTCCTGAAAAACTCTGAGCTTGGCAAAAAGGCTCATTAAAATAAAAGGACTCGTTGGAAAAACACAATTAGGGCAGGCCCTTCAAAACCTGTTCAACTTTATAACCAGAATATTAACAAAAACAGTAATCATGGCTAGACACTGCTGCCTCTTGGAGAACTAAAAATGCATAAAACTGGCCAGGCCCAGTGGCTCACACCTATAATCGCAGCACTTTGGGAGGCCAAGGCGGGTGGATCACTTGAGGTCAGGAGTTTGACACCAGCCTGGCCAACATGGCAAAACCCCACCTCTACTAAAAATACAAAAATTAGCCAGGTGTGGCAGCGTGCACCTGTAATCACAGTTACTTGGGAGGCTGAGGTAGAAATGTTTGAACCCAGGAGGTGGAGGTTGCAGTGAGCTAAGATTGCACCACTGCACTCTAGCCTGGGCAACAGAGTGAGACTGTGTCTCAGTTAAAAAAAAAAACAAAAAACATAAAACCCAGCATTGTTCTCCTGGTCATTTTATCCCAGAGAAATGAAACCTCATGTTCATAGCATGTTTATTCAT
>NW_012102443.1:676130-680683 GCF_000951045.1 Mandrillus leucophaeus | reverse complement strand
CATCCTGGCTAATATGGTGAAATCCCGTCTCTACTAAAAATACAAAAAATTAGCTGGGTGTGGTTGTGGGCACCTGTAGTCCCAGCTACTCAAGTGGCTGAGGCAAGAGAATGGTGTGAATCTGGGAGGCAGAATGGAGCCACTGCACTCCAGCCTGGGCAACAGAGCGAGACTCCAGCTAAAAAAAACCCAAAAAATTAGCCGGGCATGGTGGGGTGGGCCTATAATCCCAGATACTCAGGAGGCTGAGGCAGGAGAATCACTTGAACCCTGGAGGTGGAGGTTGCATTGAGCCAAGATTGCACCACTGCACTCCAGCCTGGGCGACAAGAGTGAAACTCTGTCTCAAAAAAATAAATAAAATAAAATAAGATAAAATAAAATAGATGGGTTGTCTCAATGTCAATTTCCTAGTTGTGACAATTGTACTCTAGTTACACAAAATGTTAAGGTGAAGGGATATGGGAATCTCTATCATTTCTGACAACTGCATGAGAATCAATCTACAATTACCTCAAAAAAAGGTTGAGGACTGGGCACGGTGGCTCACGACTGTAATCCCAGCACTTTGGGAGGCCAAGGAGGGTGGGTCACTTGAGGCCAGGAGTTCGAGACCAGCCTGGCCAACATAGTGAAACCCCGTCTCTACTAAAAATGCAAAAATTAGCTGGGCATGGTGGCACGCACCTGTAGCCCCAGGTACTTGGGAGGCTGAGATAGGAGGATGGCTAGAATCTGGGAGGCAGAGGTTGTAGTAAGCCAAGATCGTGCCACTGTACTCCAGCCTGGGCGAGACACTGTCTCAAAAAAAAAAAAAGCTTGTTTTATTTTCTTAAATGCTCCAAAACTAGAGAGTGCAGATGCTAGCTTATGATCACTAAGATGATGAAGATCCAAGTGGACCTCTGAGCACAGGAGAAAAGAATAACTTGCCACAAGCTGTGAACTGTGCAAGGCCAAGGATGTGCCTCTCTGTAGAGGGAGCCCAAGTATAGGAACTCACGAAATTTTGAAAAACAGAGCCAACAGGACACATATCTGTGCAACACTCCAGCTAAGAGCTTTTTCCTTTCCTATGAAAGAATGTAATTCTAATTCTACTCCTCTGTTCTGATTCCCCTTGCCTAGGAAAACTACAACATTTTACTAACATAATTTTCCTGTTTACCTGTTGCATGTGAACTAATCAGGGTTACAGAAACACCTGCTGCAACAAAATATACCTTAAAAATTTAACATATCCTTCCGGAGTGCATGGTCCAGACATCAGCACAACCAAATGTGGATAAAAATGGGTCATATTGTTCTGTATGAGAGCAACGATCTTCACTGACTGGGAAACTCAACTTTTCATGTGCCTTTTTGTTTTAATGTACATCAACGAGTGGGGGTGGTAAATACATATTCCCTGTTACAGAAGCAACAGATTCCCACGACTGCTTTCTGGCCTCGGCCATGCAGGCATGTACAGATACGCTAGGTCTCAGGTTTTGCTAGACTGCTCTCCTAGGCAGTGTTAACCTTAAGGCTGTCCCTGTGGTCTTCCAAACAGGGCAAAACGTGTTATTCCAATAATCCAGGCATCAAAGGTGTTCTTTCCCCAGCGAATCACAGACACTCGGTCCTTTCCTTCTACCACCTCTCACTTCCCAGGACCTGATTCCAGTTCATTGCTATTATATGTTTCCTAGAATGCCGGTTCTTGATTAAACTACATGACCATTCCGTTTCTGACATCATTAGATTTCTCCATAAGGTGAGAGTGTTTCTAAAATATCACTGTCACTGTGTAAAATACCACGGACCCTATAGATCCACTTCTAAAAATTTATGCCAAGAAAACTGATGTGCAGAAAGTAATTATTTTACATACAGAAGTTCATTACAGGTGTTTTTATAAGAGAGGAAGAAAGAAAATCATCCAAAATAAGACCAGTTAAAAAAATTTTTTTAGGATTTAAACCAAGCCTGTGCAGAACTCATGTCTTTAATTACATTATAACCCCAGTTGTTAATTTATAAACAGAAATGGACAGAGAACTGCTTCTTAAGAAAAACCCTTCCTGTCAACTTTCTTTTAGGACAAGATAAAAAAAAGAAAGGAAGACTCTTCCTTTGTCTGAAGGTATTCCTTAGATCACCTCCATCTGAAGAGCAGAATGACCATATTCCAAGACTGGGATCCTTACTTCTCATGAAAGATTATAACCACTTGTTGTAGGCAGGCAGGATGACACCCCCCACAAAAGACCCACATCCTAATCCCCCAAACCTATGAATGTTATTTTACAAGACAAAAGGGACTTTGCAGATGTGACTACATGAAGGACCTTGAGATTCTGGTTAGCTGGGTGGGCAAGAATCCTTGTAGAGTGAGGCAGGAGAGCCAGAGTCAGGAAGGAGAAAGGGATGGGAGAGAGACGGTAGTGGGGAGAGCAGATGCAACCTTTGGTTCTGAAGATGGAGAAGCAGCAAGGAAACAGATTCTCCCCCTGGAACCATCACAAGAAATATAACCAACCAGACACTTTCATATTACGACTTCTGACTTCTAAAACTGTAAGAGAATAAATTTATATAAGTTACTAAGTGATCGTGTGTTACTGCAGCAGCAGGAAACTGATACGCCACTGTACTGTATAAAAACGGTTTAATCTTTTAAATATTTGGATGCACCTGTAATAAAAAAACCAGAAAAACTATATTCCAAACCTTGCTAGAGAACAGCCTCAGTTCTGAGGCCCAAATCTTTACCAAAATCAAGAGTGAATTAAGTGCTATTTATGAGGCATCACCACTTAACGGGGACACACGGCCCTCTGTGCCACTGTCCTCCAAATATCCTTGCCTCAAGTAAGCTGGATTAAGTGGACTAGGAAACTGCTCACTGGGACCATATTTTCTCCCAAAACTGTTTTCCCTGAGCTGTGTATCTCACTTTTAATCCAGTGACAGTAAGAAATCTGAAAAATGGGGATAACAGTCACACAGAGAGCTACCATTGACTGGTTACTATACCACATTGTCCTAGTACTCCACATATGCTCTCATTCAGTTTTCATGACAGCCCCTAAGAGGGAGGCCACCGGTGTCCCCATTTCACAGAAGAAGAAATGCAGGCACATAGCACCCACTGCTTCCTGGGGCACTCTCACGTCCCAGGACTGTTTTAAGGATGAGATGAGGTAACCCACAAACGGCATATAAGGTAAAAGCCATCACTTGTACTTATCCCAGCCGCAGCCTTCCCCCTGCCTGGAGGCTGTCACTGAGCTTGGGGCAGGGCAGTGGAGTGGAGAAGGGGAGGGCAGTCCTGGTCCTGAACCAGGGCAGTCAGTGAACGTCTCTAAGCAACAAGTTCCAGCACACAAGGTAGATACTAAGGGTACCTACCCTCTCCAGGGCTTGTCTGAGGACCAAATGGGACTATGGATAGACAGCGATTAGCACAACAGCAGTTAGGGATCCTTACTACTCGGTTTCTCCTCTGGGAAGAATTTTGTTCAGCTAAGTGTCTGTAAAAAGCTTCGCGTTCTCACGTTTTCTTTTTCTTTCTTTTTTTTTTTGAGACAGAGTTTCGTTCTTTGTTGCCCAGGTTGGAGAAAAAAGGCGCCATCTCGGCTCACCGCAACCTCTGCCTACTAGGTTCAACTGATTCTCCTGTCTCAGCCTCCTGAGTAGCTGTGATTACAGGCATGCGCCAGCACACCCGGCTAATTTTGTATTTTTTTAGTGGAGCCGGGGTTTCTCCGTGTTGGCCAGGCTGGTGTCGAACTCCTGACCTCAGGTGATCCCCCTGACTTGGCCTCCCAAAGTGCTGGGATTACAGGCGCGAGCCACCCCGCCGGGCCTCCCACATTTTCTGCTTATGGCAGAAGGTCAGGTCTCTGGTCATGTTTACCGTTTGCTGTGGCCACCAAGTAGCCGCGTCTTACCCTTGTTCTTTTTTTTTTGAGACAGTGTCTGGCTCCGTCGCCCAGGCTGGAGTGCGGAGGCCCGATTCTGGCTCACAGCAGCCTCGACCTGCCGGGCTCAGGTGAACCTCCGGCCTCGGACTCCGGAGTATTAACAGCTGGGACCTCAGACGCGCACCACCAGCCCGGCTAATTTTTCTTGTTTTTACAAGAGAAGGGCCGGGCGCGGGGGCTCACGCCTGTTATCCCAGCACTTTGGGAGGCGGAGGCGGGCGGACGACCTGAGCTCAGGAGTTCGAGACCAGCCTGGCCAACATGGTGCAACCCCGTCTCTACCAAAAATACAAAAACTAGCCGGGCGCGGTGGCGGCGCCTGCAGTCCCAGCTACTCGGGAGCCTGAGTGAGGCAGCGGGATCGCCTGAACCCGGGAAGCGGAGGTTGCAGTGAGCCGAGATCGCGCCACTGCACCCCAGCCTGGGCGACAGAGCGGGACTCCCTGTCCAAAAAAATACAGTAAATGGAGGAGAACGGGTCTCGCTCTGTGGCCCAGGCTGATCTGGAACAGGATCCTGGGCTCCAGCGATCTGCCCGCCTCGGTCTCTCCCAGCGCCGGGCCCCCAGGCACGGTCCCCGGCCCG
>NW_012102443.1:671272-674670 GCF_000951045.1 Mandrillus leucophaeus | reverse complement strand
GGAGCGGGTCCGCATGGCGCGGGTAGAGACAGGGCCGAGGGAGCGGGTCTGGGGGACTCGGGTCCGCATGGCGCGGGTGGAGACACGGCCAGGGAGCGGGTCCTCACGGCGGGGGTGGAGACACGGCCAGGGAAGGTGTTTTTTGAGAAGGTGACATTGAACAGGCTGTGTAAAGAAGTGGAGCAGAGGCTCTCCTGGCGCAGGGAACAGCAGGGCAAAGGTCCCTGTTAGGTTTTGAAGGGAAGGCCGGCGTTAAAAGGCTGGGAGAGGTGCAGCTTGGACTCAGTCCCGAGGGAGGGAAGATCTGTGTGTGGAGAACGTGAACCCTGAGCAAGAGGCAGGAGATGTGAAGGGAATCGCCAGGGATCTGATCCGGAAGGTGTCTAGGTCCGTGCTAGGAATTTTGGATTTTAGAGTCCAGAGAGCTTCTCAGAAGGCAAATACAAACCAGGGCCTGGAGGGAGCCACTGGGCGTGTTCCACATTTTTATGGAAATTTTTATTGTGCTAATTGTAGATTCACAAACAGTTACAAGACTAATATGGAGAGATCCCTTGTACACCTTCCCAGTGTCCCCCATTGGTTACATTCTGTGAAACTGCAGTGCAGTATCAACCAGGGCATGGCATGGACACAGTCCACAGATCCTATTCAGATTTCTCCATTTTTCTTGTAGTTGTATCTGTTCTGTACAGTTTTATCACATCTGTACGTTCACATGTTCACTACCACAGTCAAAATGCAGAACAGTGTCATGATAGGGCCGTCCTGTTGCCCTTTCATAACCACACAGCTTCCTTACTCCCAAACTGCAAAAGTTACAGTATAACAGCCAGGAGGTTGACATTGATACTGGAAAGCCGCTTGTCCTTATCTATGTATTTAAGTCCACTGTCTCCACCTTTTTTTTTTTTTTTTGAGACAGAGTCTCGCTGTCGCCCAGGCTGGAGTGCAGTGGTGCGATCTCCACTCACTGCAAGCTCCGCCTCCAGGGTTCACAACATTCTCCTGCCTCAGCCTCCCCAGTAGCTGGGACTACAGGCGCCCACCACCCTGCCTGGCTAATTTTTGTATTTTTAGTAGAGATGGGATTTCATCGTGTTAGCCAGGATGGTCTCGATCTCCTGACCTCGTGATCCGCCCGCCTTGGCCTCCCACAGTGCTGGGATTACAGGTGTGAGCCGCCGCGCCCTGCAGTCTCCACCTTTTGATACAAGAACTATACATTGACAATAATTTTAACAATAATTCCAACCCCCGCCGCTCCCGCATCTGCTGCATGGCCTCAGAACGGCCCTGCTCATTCACCTGTGGGAAGGGGACACCCTCCTGCTGGTCACTTCTGTTTTCTGATGACCTCCCTCTCCACAGTGGCATTTTGTCAGCACTTGGGAATTTCCTGGCCCAGATGATTGAGAAGAAGCGGAAAAAAGAAAACTCTAGAAGTCTAGATGTCGGTGGGCCTCTGAGATACGCTGTTTATGGGTGAGTGCCATACAAGGGGTGGGTTTACCCTGTAGCCGCTGAGTGCAACCAAGCTGGGCACCAAAACCAAGTAGTTGGAGTACTCTCATTTATAATATGATTTTTAAAAAAACATTGTAGTAATCATCATGGGAAAAAACTCGAATGGTTCATATAGTTTGTATGGCATATATACACGTATGTGGTTTTTCTGTTTTTTCTTTTTTTTTTTTTGGAGACAGTCTCCCTCTGTCACCCAGGCTTACTGCAACCTCTGCCTCCCCGGTTCAAGTGATTCTCCTGCCTCAGCCTCTGGAATAGCTGGGATTATAGCCATGCACTACCATGCCCAGCTAATTTTTGTATTTTTAGTAGAGATGGGGTTTCACCATGTTGGCCAGGCTGGTCTTGAACTCCTGACCTCAAGTGATCCACCTACCTTGGCCTCCCAAAGTGCTGGGATTACAGCCTCATATTTGTGGTTTTATCATGTTTCTTTTTGATTGGATGGGTGGGGGCGACTGTCTTAATTGGGCTGAGAGGCAAACTTGAGGGCAAGTAACTCAACTTAAAGTCAGACTTCAGGATTCAAAAACCCTGAAAGCGTCCTTGACTGGGCTCATGGAATAGGAAAACTGACTCCAATATGACCAATTAGTTTTTATTGTTATTTTCATAGTGTAAATATCCAGAAAAGAAATGCTTAGGTACCCTCAAAAATGTCCAGTTTCTGAACCACATTCTGAATTGCAAAAGCACAGTGATTCAAGAGTTTTACCAATTTAATCCACCCTGAGCTCTTGGCCAACAATAATGTTACAGATGGATTATTTGAAGTGTTTTCCAACTACAGTGATTTTTTTTTTTAAATTCAGAATTCATGAAGATCATTTTTATGCTTACCAGCTTGCTAACTTGAATCATCATGGATTTTTCCATAATGTATTTAAAGCAGTAATCCCCCCAAGAGGGGCGGGTGACAAGATCACCTAGCAGGCCTCATCCAAGTACAGTTTTCCCATCCCCAGGACTCCAGTCCCCTTCCCCACTGAGAATCCCTGCATAGGCCCCATCCCCAGGACTTCAGTTCCCTTCTCCACTGAGAATCCCTGCATAGGCCACATAACACCCTGTGACCGAGTGGGAAAACACACTGAGAACCACTTATTTAAAGACTGTCAACGTCACAAGTTGAAAGACCCCACTTTTTATTGCCAAATTTTATGGAACTGCAAGGCCTCTTGTCCCAGTAGATGTGACAGCTGATTCCATTCTCTCCCAAGCACACAGGGGAATGATTAGTAGCAATGCACGCAAGCCAGAGTGCAGCACCAGGTCCCGCCCTTGCCAGTTAGCCTAGTGAGTTTGATGAAAAGCTCTACAACCAGGGACATGTCTGATGATTCATTACTGAGCACCTTCTCAAAGCCAGGCCCTGTTCTGGGCACTGCAGTGGACAGAAGACGTAGCCCGCTTTGGGGAGCCTGCCTTCTAGGGGTGAAGAGAGGCACAGACTAACCTAACAGATGAGATAAGGACAGTGCTAGGCAGAAAAGGAACTAGGGCCTGGAATAAAGAGTGTTAGCACAGGCATGCATGCGTGCTGGGACAACCCGGAAGTTGACAGTATGAGGGGAGCGAGCCACCATGGCTAGGCGAGGAAGCGCTGGGCACAGATTCCACAGCAGGGGGAGCGAGCCACCATGGCTAGGCAGGGAAGCGCTGAGCTCAGAGAGTCCACAGCAGGGGGAGCGAGCCACCATGGCTAGGTGGGGAAGCGCTGAGCTCAGAGAGTCCACAGCAGGGGGAGCGAGCCACCATGGCTAGGTGGGGAAGCGCTGGGCACAGAATCCACAGCAGGGGGAGCGGTAGGCGGGGAAGCACTGAGCTCAGAGAGTCCACAGCAGGGGGAGCACTGAGCTCAGAGAGTCCAC
>NW_012102443.1:657760-671222 GCF_000951045.1 Mandrillus leucophaeus | reverse complement strand
GGGGAAGCGCTGGGCACAGAATCCACAGCAGGGGGAGCGAGCCACCATGGCTAGGCGGGGAAGTGCTGAGCGCAGAGTCCACACACAGCAGGAGCAAGTCTGGTCTGTTAGAACAACAGAGCGCCCCTGAAGCTGACTTGTCTGTACAGACCTGTGTGGCCAATACTGAGGGACATTAGGAAGCAGGACTTAGGACCTGGGATTTGGGGGTGAAGCTAGACCAGAGAAGAGCACACCCAGAGAACCACAGCCTGGCTCACACCCCCCGGGGGCCTCAGATTCTTCTTCACAGGGCCGCTGAGTCACTTCTTCTACCTCTTCATGGAACACTGGATCCCTCCAGAGGTCCCCCTGGCAGGGCTCAGGAGGCTCCTCCTGGACCGCCTCGTCTTTGCACCGGCCTTCCTCATGTTGTTCTTCCTCATCATGAACTTTCTGGAGGTGGGTGTCTGCCGCAGCACTTACTGCAGCTCTTCGTTCAGCACAGGGATTCTTCACCTGACATTCCTGGCAGAGTTCAGAGGGTCTGCAAACTTTTCACTCAAATTGAAATTTTGCCTTTTCCTTTATGAATACAGGAAGCGAACGTCTAGTATTGGCAGGACCTGTTTGTACCCAGTACAGTCACTTTATTTATTTATTTAAAGGCAGGGTTTCACTCTGTCACCCAGGCTGCAGTGCAGTAGCACAATCACAGCCCACCGCAGCCTCAAACTCCTGGGTTCAAGCAATCCTCTTGCCTCAGCCTCCCAAGTAGCTGGGACTACATGTGTGTGCCACCACACACAGCTAATCAGATATTTTTATATCACATATTAGTTGTTACAGATATCTCGAAATATCATTTATGCTCATTACTACTTGGACCTGCCATTAGAGGTCTTGTCACTGTGTAAAGAAAGAAACAGGCCGGGTGCAGTGACTCATGCCTGTAATCCCAGCACTTTGGGAGGCTGAGGCCAGTGGATCACCTGAGGTCAGGAGTTTGAGACCAGCCTGGTCAACATGGCGAAACCTCGTCTCTACTAAAAACTACAAAAATTAGCCAGGCATGGTGGTGGGCGCCTCTAATCCCAGCAACTTGGGAGGCTAAGGCAGGAGAATCGCTTGAAGCCGGGAGGCGGAGGTTGCAGTGAGCTGAGATTGCGCCATTGCACTCCAGCCTAGGTGACAGAGCAAGACTCTGTCTCAAAAAAAAAAAAGAAAGAAAGAAACAGGGCCGGGTATAGTGGTGCACGCCTGTAATCCCAGCACTTTGTGAGGCCAAGGCCAGTGAATAGCTTGAGGCCAGGAGTTCGGGACCAGCCTGGGCAACATGGCAAAAACCAATCTCTCCAAAAATTAAAAAATGGGCCAGTGTGGTGATGTGCACCTGTAGTTCCAGCTATTCGGGAGGCTAAAGTGAGAGGATCCCTTGAGCCCAAGATGTGGAGGCTGCAGTGAGCAGAGATCGAGCCACTGCACTCCAGCCTGGGCAACAGAGCAAGACCCTGGTTCAAAAGACAAAATAAAAAAATAGAAATAAACACATTAGTCTGTCAAAATTTCTTCTGAATATTTTGATAACTGTGTTTCAGTATTACTGGTTCCTTTGTAGTCCTATTTTATTTATTTATTTATTTATTTATTTTTAATTATTTTTTTTTTTTGAGACAGAGTCTCACCCTGTTGCCCAGGCTGGAGTGCAGTGGCGCAATCTCGGCTCACTGCAGCCTCCACCTCCTGGGTACAAATGATTCTCCTGCCTCAGCCTCCTGAGTAGCTGGGATTACAGGAGCCCGCCACCACACCCAGCTAATTTTTGTATTTTCAGTAGAGATAGGGTTTCACCATGTTGACCAGGCTTGTCTTGAACTCCTGACCTGATGATCCACCTGCCTCGGCCTCCCAGAGTGCTGGGATTATAGGTGTGACCCACTGCGCCTGGCCATATTTTATTTTATACATTATAAAACATGATTCTGAGAAGGGGGTCCACAGGCTTCACTAAACTGCCAAAGAGATCTGTGGCACAAGAAGTTTGAGATCCCTGATGATGACAGAAGCCTGTGCAAATTCTGGGCCTGGAAGTTTACCTACCGGCATAATCCCAGTTGGAATCCAACATGTGGGAGACGTGTTCACCTGCACTCAGCAGATGTGTCTGTTCTGACTGTCCCACCTTCCCCGTTGACGAGCACCTTCAAATCCTCACCGTCTCTAGGAGCACTGGCCGGGTGGTGCTGTGTGTCTGAGACGTGTCACCTTCTTTTTTTTTTTTGAGACGGAGTCTCACTCTGTCGCCCAGGCTGGAGTACAGTGACGTAATCTCAGCTCACTGCAACCTCCGCCTCTTGGGTTCAAGCAATTCTCTGCCTCAGCCTCCGGAATAGCAGGGATTGCAGGTGCCCGCCACTACGCCCAGCTAATTTTTTTGTATTTTTAGTAGAGGCGGGGTTTCACCACCAGGTTGGTATTGAACTCCTGACCTCGTGATCCACCCGCCTCAGCCTCCCAAAGTGCTGGGATTACAGGTGTGAGCCACCGCACCCAGCGTCACCTTCTGTCCTGAAAGTAATTTGTTTTAACCAATCACTTCTCCATACAGAAGTTCTAAAGGTTCATGTATTCAAATATGACATTATTTTCCTTCATGCCTTTCCTTACAGGAAGATAACAGAAATATTCTCCTATACTTTCCTCTGGTATCCGTATGGTTTTACTTGTGTACAGTAGGAGACAGATGTCTGTATGGATTTTTCTACTTACATAGCAAATTTTCTCATTACCATTTATTGGGCAATCCCCAGTATTTTGAAATATTCTCATTTCCAGCTGTACCGGCAATTATCTGGACTCTTTGTTCTTTTGCTGGATTATTTTCTTTTTTTTGAGATGGAGTCTCGCTCTGTCGCCGAGGCTGGAGTGCAGTGGTGCAGTCTCGGCTCACTGCAACCTCCACCTCTCGGGTTCAAGTGATTTTTATGCCTCAGCCTCCAGAGTAGCTAGGACAACAGGCGCCCACCACCATGCCCGACTAGTTTTTGTATTTTTAGTAGCAATGGGGTTCCTCTGTGTTGGCCAGGCTGGTCTCAACCTCAAGTGATATGCCCGCCTTAGCATTACAGGTGTGAGCCACCGCACCCAGCTTTCCCCCTTACTTTAAACAAGAAAATATTTAAGCATTTCTTTAAAATTTTTTATTAGTTTGTATATACTTAGAGGGTACGAGTGCAAATTTCTTATGTGACTGTGCTGTGGTGACGTCTGAGCTTTTAGTTCCCATCACCCAAGTAGTCAGTGGTGATTTTCAACCCTCCTGCCCTTGCCACCTTTTCAAGTCTCTGGTGTCTGTTATTTCCCTCTGTTGGTCCATGTGTACCCACTGTTTAAACCCCACTTATGAGTGAGAACATCTGCTGAGGCAGGAAGGTCACTTGAGCCCAGGATGTCGAAACCAGCCTGGGCAACAGGTGAGACCCCTTCTCTACAAAAAAATTAAAAATCAAAGGGTTGTGTTGGCACATGCCTGTAGTCCCAGCTACTCAGGAGGCTGAGACTGAGGCTTGATGCCAGGAGGTTGAGGCTGAGTGAGCCGTGATCACACCCACTGCACTCCAGCCGGCATGGGCAACAGAGTGGAGACGGTGAGACCCTCTCTGGAAAAACAAAAGTGGGAACAAGCAGTGTTTGACTTTCCATTGGTGAGTTGTTTCGCTTGGGATAATGGCTCCTGGTTCAGTCTGTGTCACTGCCAAAGACATGCGCCTTTTTTTTTTTTTTTTTTTTTGACACAGAGTCTTGCTGTTTGGTCCAGGCTGGAGTGTAGTGGTGTAATCTCATCTCACTGCAACCTCCGCCCCCCAGGTTCAACAATTTTCCTGCCTCAGCCTCCCAAAGTGCTGGGATTACAGGCGTGAGCCACCGTGCCCGGCCGAGTTCATTCTTTTTTTATAGCAGAGTAGTGTTCCGTGGTATATTTATGGCACTTTTTCTTTATCCAGTCCTCTGTTGGGGGACATTTAGGTTGATTCCATGTGTTTGCTGTTGTGGATAGCCCTGTGATAAACATACGAGGCAGGGATTTTTTGATACGATTCTTCCTTGGGGTAGAGGCCCAGTAGTGGGATTGCTGGATTGAATGGTGGTTCTATTTTTAGTTTTTTGAGAAATCTCCATACTGTTTTCCAGAAAGGCTGTACTAATTTGCATTCCCACCAGCAGTATGTAAGTGTTCACTTTTCTCCACATTCTTGCCAGCATCTATTGTTTTTTGACCTTTTTTTTTTTTTTTGAGACGGAGTCTCGCTCTGTCGCCCAGGCTAAAGTGCAGTGGCCCGATCTCAGCTCACTGCAAGCTCCGCCTCCCGGGTTTACGCCATTCTCCTGCCTTAGCCTCCCGAGTAGCTGAGACTACAGGCGCCCGCCACCTCGCCCGGCTAGTTTTTTATATTTTTTAGTAGAAACGGGGTTTCATCAGGTTAGCCAGGACGGTCTCGATCTCCTGACCTCATGATCCGCCCGTCTTGGCCTCCCAAAGTGCTGGGATTACAGGCTTGAGCCACCGCGCCCGGCCGACCTTTTTCTTTTTTGAGGCAGAGTTTCACTGTGTTAGCCAGGGTGGAGTGCGGTGGCGCGATCTCGGCTCACCACAACCTCTGCCTCCCAGGTTCAAGTGATTCTCCTGCCTCAGCCTCCTGAGTAGCTGGGATTACAGGCACACGCCACCACGCTCGACTAATTTTTGTTTTTTTTTTTTTTAGTAGAAACTGGGTTTCACCGTGTTGGTCAGGCTGGTCTCAAACTTCTGACCTCGTGATCCGCCCGCCTCAGCCTCCCAAAGTGCTGAGATTCCAGGCATGAGCCACCGCGCCTGGCCACTTGACTTTAATAATAGCCATTCTGACTGGCGTGAGGTGGTATCTCATTGTGGTTTTAATTTGCATTTCTCTGATGATTAGTGATGTTGAATAT
This sequence comes from Mandrillus leucophaeus, assembly GCF_000951045.1. Classification (NCBI taxonomy): domain Eukaryota; kingdom Metazoa; phylum Chordata; class Mammalia; order Primates; family Cercopithecidae; genus Mandrillus; species Mandrillus leucophaeus. The sequence goes on along the minus strand of NW_012102443.1, from coordinate 666,269 downwards.
TTTTTCATGTTTCTTGGCCACTTGTTTTTCTTCTTTTGAAAAATGTTCACGTCCTTTGCCCAGTTTTTTAATAAGGTTATTCATTTCTTTCTTGTTAAGTTGTGTGAGTTCCTCGTAGATTCTGGATAACAGCCCTTTGTAGGATGCATAATATGCATATATTTTTTCCCATGCTGTAGATTGTCTGTTGATTGTTTCTTTTGCTGTGCAGAAGCTTTTTTGTTTAATGAAGTCCTGTTTGTCTGTTTTTGGTTTTGCTGTATTTGCTTTTGAGGACTTAGTCACAAATTCTTTGTCTTTGGCTGACGTCCAGAGGAGTTGCTCCTAGGATCTTCATGATTTCAGGGCTTGGGTGCAGGTCTTGAATCCACCAGCTGACATTTAGAATCAACTTACTGGGGTCCTTTTTTTTTTCCCGTAACTCCTAACAAGTTTTGATTGGAAAGACATCGACTTTGGAGGTTATTTGGGAGGAACTGACAGCATAGCTCTGAGTAGCAGTTCTGGTGCCCAGGGCCAGCCTTGGGAGTCACCTCCTCCAGCTGTCCTCAAGGAGTGATGGGCCGGGACACACATCACTGCCAGCGTGAGCAGGCTGCTGTCTGGCATCTCACTGATCATTTTCCATCTTACTGGTTGGCTCCTTAGAGCCGCAGTGCTGAGTACACGTGTGTGCTGTCTGCATACACACAGAACAAAACCCAATAGCAGTTTAAAAACCATCACGTTAGGGTTTGGGTGCCCGGAATTCAGTTCTGATGGGCAGTGAGATTGTTCACCACCTGCCTTCCCTCCTTTGCAGGGGAAAGACGCCTCAGCCTTCGCTACCAAGATGAGGGGGGGTTTCTGGCCAGCGCTAAGGATGAACTGGAGGGTGTGGACGCCAGTGCAGTTCATCAACATCAACTACATCCCTCTGAAGGTGAGGGCCATGGGGCTCAGCCTCTGCCAACATTACTTTCTGTCAGCATTTTCCTTCCTTCCTTCCTTCCTTCCTTCTTTCCCCTTCCCCTCTCTTTTTTCTTTTCTTTTTTTTTTCTTTTTCTTTCTCTTTTTCTTTTTCGTTTTCTTTTCTCCTCTTTCTGCTGTAGTTTCCACTGGACTTGGTGTCACCGTGTCTAGACTCCTCAGCCAGCCTTGGATTTTGCCCGTGACCCTGAATCATTGCTAGTTCTGGATTCAGAAAGCAACACACAAGGGTGTCCAGAGTGGGTGTCTTTGCCTCTTCTGTTTGTTCAGCAAATTCTCATTAAAAGCCCTCATGCCAGGGATGCCCTTGAGTTTCCTAGCCTTTGAAACATTCCCAGTTCCAGGAGTGTACATTCAGGCAACTTGAATCTATGCTCCTGGGTTGCAGTCCTCAAACTCAACCCAAATAAACTCTAGTTATACTTAGAAAAAAAAGACCGTCACGGTAGCTCACGCCTGTAATCCCAAAACTATGGGAGGCTGAGGCGGCCACATCACTTGAAGCCGGGAGTTCGAGACCAGCCTGGCCAACATAGCAAAAACCCCATCTCTACTAAAAATACAAAAGTTAGCTGGGCATGGTGGCAGGTGCCTGTAGTCCCAGCTACTCAGTGGGCTGAGGCACAAGAATCGCTTGAACCTGGGAGACGGAGGTTGGAGTGAGCTGAGATTGCACCGCTGCACTCCAGCCTGGGCAACAGAGTAAGACCCTGTCTCAAAAAATAAATAAAATGTTAAAAAGAAACAAAGCATTCGTGGTCCCTGGGCTCATGAATTACAGCTGAGCCTGAAGGCAGGCACTGTGCGGCCATGGGTCCTGCCGCTGACCTGGAAGGGCTGCCTCACCTGGACGAGGGGTGGGCCTGTCCAGGTGCAGAGTGAAGACCTTCTGGGGAAACTGAGCGTTTCCGCTATCCTGTGCATGAAGGAGCTGCTGTGGGGACTAAGTCAAAGGTGTCAGATTGGGGCTGGGCTGGTGGAGCGGAGGCTGGAGCCCCAGGCTCTGCCACGGGGATCAAGTGTCTTTATGCACAGCCCGGGTCCCCAGGACCACTCCCACACTGGGAGGATGGGGTGCAACGCCCCCTGCAGCATGGCAGGACACCCCAGGATGCTGCAGGAGGAGACCTGGCAGAGTCTGCAGGAGCCACGTGCTTCCCTCCCCCACAAGGTGTGCCACCTATCAGGGTTTTACTGGCACTCGTGGGCAGGCATCCCTGCCTGCTGCCCCAAAGCTCCAGACCCCTAGAAAGACAGCAGCTGTGTGGAGCCCGCATTGTTGGTGCAAACAGTACAGACACAGGCCCCTTCTGGGAAAGGTGGGTACCATCCCAGCCCAGGCTGCCACTAGGGAGGACCTGGACAGGCCTGCAGTGGCTGGAACTCAGCTATAGAGAGCCTTCCTGCATTAGCACCGGCTCTGAGCCCTGCCCAGGAGGGAGGAGAGGACCAGGGTGACCCCCGAGGGAGAGGAGGGAGGCGGCCCAGTGTGCACACACACTGCACACACCACAAACACACACACCAGGAAGCAGCAGGAAAACAGGGGCGCACATAGACAGGACAAAGAGGCGGTTCACCCTTAGCCAAAGTTGCCAGGAGTTAAAGCAAAATAAAAACAAAATTTCCTTTGGCTTTAACAGTGGCCCTTCCCAGAGCAATTTCAGCTCCATGGGGCTGAAGCCAGATTGCTTTGAAGAGTGGGTGGGAATTATTTTAAAACTCACAAGTCTAGAACATGATCTCAAAGTTTGTGGAGACCAGGCATGGTGGCTCATGCCTGTAATCCCAGAACTTTGAGAGGCCGAAGCAGAAGGATCACTTGAAGCCAGGAGTTTGAGACCAGTCTGGGCAACATAGTGAGACCCCATCTCTATTTTATAAAAATGAATTTTAAAAAGTTTGAGAGGAGGTGAGGAGAAGCGATGGAAGAAGGCTGGGTGGCGGAGGGGGTTCTCACACTCAAGAGATGCGGACGTGGTGGGTGCAGACGTGAAGCTGCTTGTGGGATGGGCAAACACCCATGTCCAGAAAGAGCGGCTCTGCGGGGTCCCCTAAGGAGGCAGGTGGATGCGAGTCCCCCGCACACTCACCATGGTGCTTGGGACAGAGGCCCCACCCTCTGTGATGAGAGAGGAGAGAAAGGGACAGCTGAGCGGAGAGGAGAGTGGGACATCCTGCCTCAAGCCCCTATGTGCCTCTCCTCTGGAGGGCCAGGGGCTGGGACTGAGGGGAGAGGAAGCCAGGTGGGCATTGTGAGGGGATACAGAAGGGGCAAGTTTGGCCACATGGAGGATGGGAGAGCACGCTGACTGCAGAAACAAAGACTTCTGGGCAGAGGGGGCTGGGGCTTGTCAGCATCTGGGGAGGTGAGAAGGCAGGAAGGATAAAGAATTTTCCAGGGAGTGTGACTGAAGAACAGTAGGCTAAGGAAGCTACAGCTATAGGCCACCGGTTCTCGGGAATTTAGAGAAGGAAGTAGAGACAGGTGAGAAGACAGACTGGCCGGGAGCATGGAGGATCTGGGATGGAAGAGGGGAGAGCCAGGAAGCCGCGCCTCTGAGCAGCGTGGGGGCAGAGTCGCCATCCTAGGTGTGTGCAGGTGGGTGAGGAAGCGGCATTCATTCAGCAAGTGTTTCCTGAGCAGTGGCTGTGTGCCGTGCTGCCAGACTCGGGGACGCGGTGACTAACCAGACAGACAGGCTGCTACTTTCATAGCACCACATGCCAGGGAGAGACAGCACCAGGCCAGGGAATTCTGGGGCAGGGTGAAGCTGCTGAGTCACCAAAGCAGGGCAGTGGGATGGCGATGGTTAGAGAGGAGAGAAGGTCTGGGGCCCCTCCCCTGTTCGTCAGCTGTGTCCCCCGAGGAGGATGCAGCCACCTGCATGATGGCTGGTCCTGGAGTGAGAGAGGCCGAACCAGGAGCTAAGGTGTGCAGTGAAGTGGGAAAAAGGAGCGTGACTTGGCTTTGGGATTCCTGGGCCGCTGTAGCCTGTGAACACTGTAACTAGGGGACCATTTTTCTTCTCCACTCTTCTCTGCTAGGGGCCTAGCACAGCATTTGGTACAAACAGAGGCTCAGTAAATGCAGTAATGGATGGGTGGTTGGACCAGCCGACAACCCGTTCAAACGGGTAAACGAATGACTGGGTGACTGAGGCTCGATAACTGGCCACGGCCTCCCACTGACCGTGGTCCATCGAACTGTTCTTTTTGGCAGTTCCGGGTGCTCTTCGCCAACCTGGCAGCTCTGTTCTGGTATGCCTACCTAGCCTCCCTGGGGAAGTGACGATCGCTGGGAGAACATCAGATGCACTGCGGACGTGGGTCTGGGGGTCTCACCCGCCCAGCGAGAGCAGAACCAACCCAGTCAGGACGTCACTGCCTCTAAATCAGGTGATTCAAGATGCCCGAAAATGATGGATAGAGAAACAGAAATCTCTTAATGTCAGAACCTTGTGTTTTAAAAAGGCAGTCGCTGACTTCAGCTGGTGCTGCCCCAGAAACTTAACATTTGGTAGAGGCAATTTCAATTGTTACTGTGTACCGAATTAGGATCACAATAAACAATAATGTAGGCTCTTCAATGGTGACTTTAATCTCTCAGAACAATTGCTGTTGCTTTGAAAGAAATGCATAGTCAGATTTTTTTAAATTTTCGTGTGTGTGGTACGACACATAAAACAGAAAATTTACCACGTAGCTGGTCGTGGTGGCTCATGCCTGTCATCCCAGTACTTTGGGAGGCAGAGGCAGGAAGATTGCTTGAGGCCAGGAATTTGAGACCAGCCTGGGCAACACAGTGAGACCTCATTTCTACAAGAAAAAAAAAAAAATACACACACACACCCCCCTGGGACATCTTCCTGCCGCAGCCTCCCAAGTAGCTAGGATTATAAGTTCCCACCATCACACCCAGCCACACCTGGCTGTGTTTTTTTTTTTGTAGAGATGGGGTCTTCCTGTGTTGCCCAGGCTGGTCTTTGAATTCCTGGGATTACAGGTGGGAGCAACTGCACTGGGGCTCTTTCCTTTTTTTTTTTTTTTGAGACGGAGTCTCGCCCTGTCATCCAGGCTGGAGTGCAATGGCGCAATCTCAGCTCACTGCAACCTCTGCCTCCTGAGTTCAAGAGATTTCTCCCGTCTCAGCCTCCTGAGTAGCTAGGATTACAGGTGCACACCACCATGCCCGGCTAATTTTGTGTGTCTTTAGTAGAGAAGGGATTTTGCCATGTTGGCCAGGCTGGTCTCAAACTCCTGACCTCATGATTTGCCTGCCTTGGCCTCCTGAAGTGCTAGGATTACAGGCATGAACCACCATACCCGGTCCTCTTTCCTTTTAAAAAAGGCTGACTTTTGATTGTCCTTAAGATTCTTTAAAAAAAAAAATAAAAATAGGCCAGGCTCGGTGGTTTACCCCTGTAATCCCAGCACTTTGGGAGGCTGAGGCAGACGGATCACTTGAGGTCAGGAGTTCAAGACCAGCCTGGCCAACATAGTGAAACCCTATCTCTACCAAAAATATAAAAAATTAGCAGCTGGGCGCAGTGGCTCATGCCTGTAATCCCAGCACTTTGGGAGGCCAAGGCAGGTAGATCACGAGGTCAAGAAATTGAGGCCATCCTGGCTGACATGGTGAAACCTTGTCTCTACTAAAAATACAAAAATTAGCCGGGCGTGGTGGCGGGTGCCTGTAATCACAGCTACTCGGGAGGCTGAGGCAGGAGAACAGCTTGAACCTGGGAGGCAGAGGTTGCAGTGAGCCAAGATCACTCCACTGCGCTCCAGCCTGGTGACAGAGCGAGACTCCGTCTTAAAAAAAAAAAAAATTAACTGGGTGTGATGGTGCACGCCTGTAATCCCAGCTACTTCGGAGGAGGCCGAGGCAGGAGAATCACTTGAACTGGGAAGGCAGAGGTTGCAGTGAGCCAAGATCACGCCACTGCACCCCAGCCTGGGCGACAGAGTGAGGCTGTCTCAAAAAAATATATAAATAAAATAAAAAATAAACATAGGGCTGGGTGCAGTGGCTCACGCCTGTAATCCCAGCACTTTTCAAGGCCGAGGCAGGCGGATTACGTGAGGTCAGGAGCTTGAAACTAGCCTGGCCAACGTGATGAAACCCCCTCTCTACTAAGAAATAATAAAATAAAAATTAAAAACTTAAAAGGCTGAAACATTCCCATGTGCATGGACTGCATCTTGCCTGTCCGTCTGTCCGTCAGTGGCTAGACTGTTTCTAGCTCCCGGGTGCCGTGAAGGACGTGGCGGTGAAGACGGCGGCACTAATGCCTGCTCACGTCCTGCTTGCCGCGGTTGTTCAAAGAACTGCTCTTTCAGTTCAGAATATTTAAGGTGGGGCCGTACCCAAAGGAAGCTTAGGGCATTTGCAGAAGTAACAGATGCTCTTGCAATTGATGTGGAAGGTGACAACTCTGACTGTCCCTCTAACTTGCCACTTCCCAGTGAGTCCCACCCCGCTGCCGTGACGGAGGATTAAGAACCTGGATCTCAGAGCAGATTCTGGGTTAGAATCCAGAGATCACAGTACTGACGCCGCTCAGGGTTGCTTTGTGCCAGACCTCTTCTGAGAGCTGCGCAGGGTTGGCATTACGCATCCTGCAGCAGCCCGGAGGGAGGTGCCGTTGTTCTCTCTGCTCCACATGTGGGGAATGCAAGACCCCTCAGCTAGCAAGAGACGAGTCCTGATTCAGAGGCAGTCAGCCAGGTCCTCAGCCACCGTCTTTACCACCTCATCACAGGGCATCAGAGTGTCACGGCAAGGCAAGGTCAAGAGAATTCACTGGAGAAGATTTCGCATGATGTTATGTGGCTTACCACAGCCCGCATCCGGTCAGTTCGCTGAACACCCCTTTACTGAGTACTGTCAGGCACACGGGAGAGCGGAGACCGGCAGCTTTTAGTTTCACCCTCTTGAATAGTCATCAGAAAACAGGCTTTTTTTTTTTTGAAGCGGAGTGTCGCGCTGTCGCCCAGGCTGAAGTGCAGTGGCGTGATCTCGGCTCACTGCAAGCTCCGCCTGCCATGTTCACACCATTCTCCTGCCTCAGCCTCCCGAATAGCTGGGACTACAGGCGCCGCCACCACGCCCGGCTAATTTTTTGTATTTTTAGTAGAGACGGGGTTTCATCGTGTTAGCCAGGATGGTCTCAACCTCCTGACCTCGGGATCCGCCTGCCTCGGCCTCCCAAAGTGCTGGGATTACAGACGTGAACCACCGTGCCCCACAGAAAGCAGGCATTTATGAGTGGTTAAATGATCTGGCAATAGTTCGAGGAAGAAAAGCACTTCTTCCTATACGTAGGTCTGAGTGCCTTGAACAAATCATATTTTAATTATATTTGAACAAAATGAATCCATAAGAAAGTCTATAAAACTGCACTGAGTTCGAGTACCAGAATTCGTCACGTGTCACCCTAGGACTTCTTTCCCTCCAAGCACGCCGTCCCTTGACCCTTTTTACTGAAATGAGATGGTAATGGAAGGACTTCAAGAAGCAAAAACAGTCTCTTGAGACAGAGGAAAGGGTTTCTTTACTTCCTAAGGAACGTAGTGCCTGCAATGCCCAGATATGACTCGTACAGCATTGCCCTTTACATAGAAAAGAAGCCGTGTACAAGTTCAGATGGTCCAGAGCCCCAGGTCCAGCTCAGCTCAGCCGAGAGTGGAGGAGCTGATGCAGCTGCTTCCACCAAAGCCTCACGGCACAGCAGAGGCCCTGCCCCAAGTGTGTGGGGAAGTGGGTGTGGCAGGGTGACCTCTTCATCTGACTTCCTCAGGGCAGAAAATAAACACCCACTGTGACAATGACAGATCTCACCCTGCCTGGGATACCAAGGATCAGGTTTCTTGGAGAAACACAAGGCCAGTAAGCATGATTTCTAAGCAAGGGGCCGGGGCAAGGGATTCACATTCTTCCCTGTGCTGAGGAACAGCCTGTCTTTCCTTTTTAATGGGCAGAGCAGTGGGTATCTCTTGCTCTCTGGCACAACAGTGATGAGTCTGTGGGATGGGAATGTTAGCCGTGCTGTCACCCAGCATATTCGTTCCCTACGATGCTCTCAAATTTCCACAAACTCAACAGCTTAAAACAGGCTTCGAACTTTGGTTCTGGTGGTCAGAAGTCCAAGATGGGTTTCATGGGGCTAAAATCAGGGCAGCTGGGCACAGTGGCTCACACCTCTAATCCCAGCACTTTGGGAGGCCAAGGCAGGAGGATCACGTGAGGAGTTTGAGACCAGCCTGGATAACACAGAGAGGTCCCATTTCTACAAAAAATTAAAAAATAACTAGCTGGAAATGGTGCCATGCACCTGTGTACTCAAAGGCTGAGGCAGGAGGATCGTTCGAGTTCAGGAGGTCAAGGCTGCAGTGAGCTGTGATTGTGTCGCTGCACTCCAGTTAGGGTGACAGAGTGAAGCCCTGTCTCTATTAAAAAAAAAAAAAAAAAAAAAAGTTGGGCGCAGTGGTTCAGGCCTGTACTCCCAGCACTTTGGGAAGCCGAGGCTGGCAGATC
>NW_012102443.1:654670-657710 GCF_000951045.1 Mandrillus leucophaeus | reverse complement strand
AGCTGGAAATGGTGCCATGCACCTGTGTACTCAAAGGCTGAGGCAGGAGGATCGTTCGAGTTCAGGAGGTCAAGGCTGCAGTGAGCTGTGATTGTTTCCCTGTACTCTAGAAAGGATGAAAGATTGAAATACTGAATATAAAAAAAAAAAAAAAAAGGTTGGGCGCAGTGGTTCAGGCCTATACTCCCAGCACTTTGGGAAGCCGAGGCTGGCAGATCACTTGAGGTCAGGAGTTCGAGACCAGCATGGCCCACATGGCAAAACCCTGTCTCTACTAAAAATACAAAAAAAATTAGCCAGGCGTGGTAGCAGGTGCCTGTAATCCCAGCTACTGGGGAGGCTGAGGCGGAAGAATCGCTTGAACCCAGGAGGCAGAGGTTACAGTGAGCTGAGATCACGCCACTGGGGGACAGAGCAAGACTCTGTCTCAAAAAAAAAAAATTAAATTAAGAAAATGAGATGGCAGCCGTGGTGGTCCCGCAGCCACGGTGTTCCCGCAGCCGGCTCCGGGGAGAATCCATGTCCTTCCCTTTCCAGCTTCTAGAGGCCCAGCATTCTTTGACTCATGGCCCAGTATCACTCCAGCCTCTGCTTCCACCCCCTCATCTCCTCCCTCTGGCCTCCCTCCCTCCCTAAGGCCTGCTGTAAGTACTCTGGGAACCCCTGGATAATCCTGAAAACTACTCCCATCTCCAGGTCCTTAATCACGTCTGCAAAGTCCCTTTTGCCACGTAAGGAAGCAGATCCACGGATTCCAGCGGTTAGCACACAGTGGGCGCATCATTTAGTGCACCACGCCCGGCCCTGGCGTCTCAAGGGGAATTCTCCCAAAGGTCTAACATAACTTGTAGAAAAAGCGGCTGACGAAACGATACAGTTGCTCACTCGACTGTTACACAGCGTGCAGCAACCTCCACTCAGGCTTCAGGCCAGCCGGCAGCCGTGTGGGAAGAATGTTCTGGGCCCGTTGCCTTGGCCGTTCCTGCAGCCAGCCTGCGTGGGCATCTTGAGAGCAGCCTCTCTTGCATTTATGTTTCCCCAGCACCCATGCAGTATCTAAAACAGTGGGCAGGAGTGAGGAAGGCAGCATCTTCTACGGTGAGAAATCAATGGGCTCAGAGCGGTGGGGGCCTAGCGTGTGTTCGGCATGGCTCTCTCAGGCAGCACTGAGCCTTCCCTTGTACACACGTGTGTCCTTGCAGGAACCAAAGCAGTCACCTCCCTCAGTAAGGAGTGCTCTTTGAAGGCAAGACCCTTACTGTGCATGTCCAAAGTATGGCTTCCTATAGGCGCTCAGGTGTGAATTGAATTGAATTGAAGCTGGTTGAGGATTAGGGCAGAATTTATATATGAAAGCCAAGTTTGTAAAATTTTAATTGTTTAAATCACAATTATTTAAAACTGTTTCCTAAATTTCAGTCAAGCGTACCTGTTCTATATCATTTTTCACTTACAAGTTTTAAAGATCTATGCTTAACCTTTTTTTTTTTTTTTAATAGAGATAGGGTCTTGCTCTGTCACACAGGCTGGAGTGCAGTGATGAAATCACAGCTCAAGACCAGCCTCACCCTCCCGTGCGAAGCATGGTGGCTCATGCCTGTAATCCCAGCGTTTTGGGAGGTCAAGACGAAAGGATCATTTGAGCTTAGGATTTCAAGACCAGCCTGGGCAACATAGCAAGACCTCATCTCTACAAAAACTTAAAATATTTGCTGGACTTGGTGATGTGCACCTGTAGTCCCAGCTATTCAAGAGGCTGAGGCAAGATCCCTTGGGCCCAGGAATTCGAGACTGCAGTGAGCTGTGATCACACCACCACACTGCAGCTTGGATGGGTGAGACCCTATCTTTAAAAAAAAAAAAAAAAAAAAAAAAGACCATCTGTATCATCAGGGTTCTGCAATTTCAGGATAATGTGTCTCCACTTAGTTCTTTTTATTCATTAGCTAGATTAGACACTTGGTAAGTTTCTTCAACCTGGAAATGTATTTCCTTCAATTCCTGGAAACTTTCTTGCATCATTTCTTTGATAATTTTCTCATTATCTTCATAAGTCTCCTGGATTGGTGTTCTAATTTTATTTTTCCTTTCCAATTTAGATTTTTTCCCTTTTATTTTCTGGACAATCTTTTTTTTTTTTTTTTTGAGACAGTCTCGCTCTGTCGGCCAGGCGGGAGTGCAGTGGTGCTATTTCTACTCACTGCAGCCTCCGCCTCCCAGGTTCACCCAAGTAGCTGTGATTACAGGCACGCACTACTACGCCTGGCTGATTTTTGTATTTTTAGTATAGATGGGGTTTCACCATGTTGGCCAGTGGCCAGGCTGGTCTTGAACTCCTGACCTCAGGTGATCTGCCAGCCTTGGCCCCTCAAAGTGCTGGGATTACAGGAGTGAGCCACTGCGCCCAGCCTAATCACCTCAGTTTTATATCCCAACCTTTCAGCTGATTTTTTTTCTGTGTTCTTCTTTTGCTGGAGTGCAGTGGCATGATCTCAGCTCACTGCAACCCCCCTGTCCCGGGTTCAACTGATTCTCCTGCCTCAGCCTCCTGAGTAGCTGGAATTACAGGCGTCCACCACCACACCCAGTGAATTTTTGTATTTTTTTTTTAGTATAGATGGGGTTTCACCATGTTGGCCAGCCTGGTCTTGAACTACTCACCTCAGGTGATTGCCTGCCTTGGCCTCTCAAAGTGCTGGGATTACAGGCGTGAGCCACCATGCCCAGCCTTCTTCTGTGTTCTTCTATTCTTCATTTCCAAGCATCCCTTCCCAGCTGTTTTTCTCATTCTGAGACCACTCCTCCTTGGTAGTATTCCATTGTTTCATGAGTATAATATCCTTTAAGATCTTAGTTACCTAAGTTTGGAAATCTTCTTGTATCTCATATGCTGTTTCTGAGTTAGTTTTTTTCCGTTTACTCATTTGTTTTGGTCTCCTTTTTCTTTTTCTTTCTTTTTTCTCTTTTTTTTTTTTTTTTTTTTTGAAATGGAGTCTTGCTCTGTCGCCTAGGCTGGAGTGCAGTGGCGCCATCTCGGCTC
>NW_012102443.1:650640-653013 GCF_000951045.1 Mandrillus leucophaeus | reverse complement strand
TTTTTTTTTTTTTTTTGAGACAGAGTCTCGCTCTGTTGCCCAGGCTGGAGTGCAGTGGCACAATCTCGGCTTACCGCAGCATCCCGTTTTCAAGCAATTCTCCTGGCTCAGCCTCCTGAGTAGCTGGGATTACCAGCGTGCGCCACTATACCCTAATTTTTTGTATTTTTAGTAGAGATGAGGTTTCACCATGTTGGCCAGGCTGGTCTCGAACTCCTGACCTCAAGTGATCAGCCTGCCTCAGCCTCTCAAAGTGCTGGCATGAGCCACTGCGCCTGGCGTAAAAAATACCTTAAAAAAAAAAAATCTTTTTTCTTGGGCTGGTCAGTTTCCACACAGAGGAATCCTTCAGTTCTTGTCAGGGCGTTGGGGGAAGGATGGTGGTGGTAGCTGAGCATGCAATGAGCCTAGTGGCCAACATTCTTGTGACTAACCGGATGAAAGGGATTAGAGGTCCTCCTCTTCCTTATGTGAACTCCGTATAATCCCGTCTTATTACTGCATCCCGATCCGAGCTATGCTTGGTGTCCAGAATCATCCTGTTCAGGTCCCCTGGAATGGCCTTTCTCTTAGTGCTCCACGGTGATGAAAGTGAGCTAATCCCCTGAACATGTGTGTGAGAAAGGAAATGTGGAAGGCAACCTTTTCCTCTAAATGCTCCTGCTTTCAGTTCCACAGCTCTCAGACAGGAGGCTAGCGCTGCCAACTCCCAGACTCTTCCAGACTCACTGGATTAAATGAACTTGCTTCTTGGTTTCCTTCCACATAGGCACTGGTGTTCCATTTTCTCAGGTCCATAAAGACCTGATTTCCAGTTTTCAAACTTTTGTTAACTGATTTATCTGCTGTCGTTTCTTTTTTTTAAAAAAATATTTATTTATTTATTTATTTTTGAGACGGAGTCTTGCTCTGTCGCCCAGGCTGGAGTGCAGTGGTGCGATCTTGGCTCACTGCAAGCTCCGCCTCTCGGGTTCACGCCATTCTCCTGCCTCAGCCTCCCGGTAGCTGGGACTACAGGCGCCGCCACCGCACCTGGCTAATTTTTTTGTATTTTTAGTACAAAATACAAATATTTTTGTATTTTTTGTATTTTTAGGGTTTCACCCTGTTAGCCAGGATGGTCTCGATCTCCTGACCTCGCGATCCACCCGCCTCGGCCTCCCAAAGTGCGGAGATTATAGGCGTGAGCCACCACGCCTGGCCCTGTCGTTTCTTCTTATGGACTCAACTATGTCCTTTTGGATTTTCCATTTTTTTTTTTATTTTTTAGCTGGAGTGCAGTGGTGCGATCTCAGCTGACTGCCGCCTCTGCCTCTCCAGTTCCAGAGATTCTCCTGCCTCAGCCTCCTAGGTAGTTGGGATTACAGGCGTGTACCATCATGCGTGGCTAATTTTTGTATTTAGTAGAGACGGGGTTTCACCATGTTGGCCAGGCTGGTTTCAAATTCCTGACCTCGGGTGATCGACCCGCCTCAGCTTCCCAAAGTGCTGGGATTACAAACATGAACCACTGAACCTGGCCAATTTTTTTGTTTTGTTTTTTTCAGAGTCTCACTCTGTCACCCAGACTGGAGTGCAGAAGCACGATCCTGGCTCACTACAACCTCTGCCTCCCGGGTTCAAGCGATTATCCTACCTCAGGTTCCTGAGTAGCGGGTAATACAGGCGCGCACCACCATGCCAGGCTAATTTTTTTGTATTTTCAGTAGTGAGGGAGTTTCACCATGTTGGTCAGGCTGGTCTCGAACTCCTGACCTCAGGTGATTCGCCCACCTTGGCCTCCCAAAGTGCTGGGATTACAGACGTGAGCCACTGCGCCTGGCCCAATTTTCCTTTTTTTGTATTATTAATTTTTTTTGAGACAGGGCAAGCGTCCAGCAATGGGTAAGCGGTGGGGTCGGTCCACACAGGCGTCCAGCAATGGGTAAGCGGTGGGGTCGGTCCACACAGGCGTCCAGCAATGGGTAAGCGGTGGGGTCGGTCCACACAGGGAGCGCCGGTCCCCCTGGAAGGAAACCCAGGCTCTAACGAGGTTCCTCTGAGAACCCTGCTAACCGAAATGCGCCGGCCACAGAGGGACTGTCCCGCAGGAGGCCGGGACCAGAAGTAACAGCCCGGCCGAACCTGAACGCACTTCACGCCGCTTGAACCGCACACGCAGGAACGGCGCCGGCGGAAAAATTTATTTCGGGTTCTGCCACCAAAAACGTATCCTTTAAACAAATCTGTCGCGGTTTCCCAGCTCCCTTAAACCAGGGCCGCAAGTTCTCCTCCGCGTCTCCGCCCCGCACCCAGCCTCGGGCCTGGGCAGGCGCTTCCGGTGCGGAACCTTCTGGAAAGCACCGCGCCGCCCTCCCGGCGTCTCCACACCTC
>NW_012102443.1:646369-647785 GCF_000951045.1 Mandrillus leucophaeus | reverse complement strand
TTTTGAGATGGACTCTTGCTCTGTTGCCCAGGCTGGAGTGCAGTGGCATGATCTCGACTCACTGCAACCTCCCCCTCCCGGGTTCACTCACGCCGTTCTCCTGCCTCAGCCTTCTGAGTAGCTGGGACTATAGGCGCCCACCACCACACCCAGATAGTTTTTTGTATTTTTAGTAGAGACGGGGTTTCACCGTAGTCTCGATCTCCTGACCTCGTGATCCACTCGCCTCGGCCTCCCAAAGTGCTGAGATTATAGGTGTGAGCCACCGCGCCCGGCCTTGGTCTTTTTTTCTTTTTAGAGACAGGGTCTTGCCATGTTACCCAGGCTGAACTGCAGTAGCTATTCACAGATCTCACTCATCAGCATGGGAGTTCTGACCTGCTCCATTTCCACCTGGGCTGGTTCACTCCTCCTTAGGCAACCTAGTGCTCTGCTTCTCCCAGGAAGTCACCACAGTGGTGTGTTAAGTGTGGATATCCAACTAGCAAAGCACACTACAGCCCCGAACTCCTGGACTCAAGCAATTCTCTCACCTCAGCCTCCCCAGCAGCTGGGACTGCATGGGTGTGCCACTATGCCTGGCTCTATCTTTCTTGATTAGGATTTCCTCAAATGTCTGTTGATCCTTGATGGTTCATTAATTTTTAAGAATCAGTGCTACTAAGACATTCTTTGGAAGCTTAGTATGGGCTGCACATGTTAAATGGTGCCTTCACTGTAGGCCAAGCAAGCAGAGACCCACTTTTGTTGAGGATCACACGTTATCAAAAAGTGGGGTGTAAGGCCGGGTGCAGTGGCTCATGCCTATAATCCCAGCATTTTGGGAGGCCAAGGTGGGAGGATCACTTGAGCCCAGGAGTTCAAGGTCTCTCTTTTTTACTGTGCAACACAAACCCCTGTCTCTACAGAAAATATAGAAATTAGTGGAGTATGGTGGCACATGCCTGTAGTTCCAGTTACTCTGGAGGCTAAGGCAGGGGAATCACTTGAGCCCAGGAGTTGGAGGCTGCAGTGAGCTGTGATTGCACCATTGCACTCCAGCCTGGGCAGCAGAGTGAGACCCTGTCTCTTAAGGAAAAAAAAAAAATTTAGAAAACTTTTTTTTTTTTTTTCCAGACAGAGTCTTGCACTGTTGCCTGGGCTAGAGTGCAGTGGCGCGATCTCAGCTCACTGCAACCTCTGCCTCCTGGGTTCAAGTGATTCTTCTGCCTCAGCCTCCCGAGTGTGGGATTACAGGCGCCCACCATCACACCCAGCTTATTTTTTCCATTTTTAGTAGAGATGGGGTTTCACCATGTTGGCCAGGCTGGTCTCGAACTCCTGACCTCGTGATTTGCCCACCTCGGCCTTCCAAAGTGCTGGGATTACAGGCGTGAGCCACTGTGGCCCAGTCCATTTTCTTTTTTTTTTTTTTTT
>NW_012102443.1:632845-642644 GCF_000951045.1 Mandrillus leucophaeus | reverse complement strand
GCGGAGCTTGCAGTGAGCCGAGATCGCGCCACTGCACTCCAGTCTGGGCGACAGAGTGAGACTCCGTCTCAAAAAAACAAAAACAAACAAACAAAAATAAATAAACTTAAGCACGGCCGGGTGCAGTAGCTCACGCCTGTAATCCGGGCGTTTGGGAGGCCGAGGCCGGAGGATCGTTTGAGCCCAGGAAGTTGAAACTGGCCTGGGTAACATAGGAAGACCCCCATCTCTACAAAAATTACAAAATAAGTTAGCCGAGCGAGGTGGCGCGCGCGTGTGGTCCCAGCTACTCGGGAGACTGAGGCAGGAGGATCCCTTGAGTCCAGGGGTCCCAGGCTGCAGTGTGAGCCGAGATCCCGCCACTTCACTCCAGCCTAAGCAACAGAGCCTGTCTCAAAGGAAAAAAAAAAGTGCAGGTTTTTAACATTGGTTATGTGTTGAAATAGTATTTTTAGCATATTGAATTAAAAGTATGATCGAAATTCACCTGTTTCTTTTTAATGTTGCTGTTAGAAAATTTATAATTTTCACATGTTGCTGGCATTCTGTTTCTGTCAGCCAGGACTGCTCTCGAGGCAAGGATGGTTTGCCCAGTCCTAACTGCTCCTTATACTCAGTACTCTGAGAAAGGGGCACAGAATTATACTTACTACTGTGGTTGTGTTAAGTACTTTATATTACTTTTTTTTCTTTTGTTAACCTTATTTCCTCTATTATTAGCATCATACACTAAGCGTGGTGTATATATCAAAATTAATGAGCCGTAACCCATACATTATTACTAAGGTTCATGCTTCACTGAGATTTCCTCAGCTTTTACCTGCTGTTCTGTTCTAGGATCCCACATGACAAGCAATCTTCATGCCTCCTCAGGCACGTTTTGGTGGTGATAATTTCTCAGACTTGTTTCGATGATCATCACTGTTTGAGGCGTCCTGGTCAGGGGTTTTATAGAAGGTTCCTCAGTTGAGATTTGTCTGAAGATTTTCTCATGATTAGATGGGAGTTATAATCTTTTTCTTTCTTTTCTTCTTTTTTGTTTGAGATGGATTTTCGCTCTTGTTGCCCAGGCTGGAATGCAGTGGCGCGATCTTGGCTCACTGCAACCTCCGCCTCCCAGCTTCAAGCTCTGTTACCCAGGCTGGAGTGCAGTGGCGCGATCTTGGCTCACTGCAACCTCCGCCTCCTGAGTTCAAGCGATTCTCCTGCCTCAGCCTCCCGAGTAACTGGGACTACAGGCATGTACCACCACGCCATCTAATTTTGTGTTTTTAGTAGAGAGGGGGTTTCTCCATGTCGGTCAGGCTGGTCTCAAACTCCTGACCTCAGGTGATCCACCCACCTCGGCCTCTCAAAGTGCTGGGATTACAGGCATGAGCCACCATGCCCAGCCCATTAAATTCTTTTTTAAAAATCAGTAAAATATTCTGAATTTCTTAGGCCTTTTTAAGGAAAGAGATTAAGGTTAAAGAACTTGAAGTAGGTTGGGTGCAGTGGCTCACACCTGTAATCCCAGCACTTTTTGAGAGGCTGAGGCGGGCGGATCATTTGAGGTCAGGAGTTCGAGACCAGCCTGGCCAACATGGTGAAAGTCTGTCTTTACTAAAAATACAAAAAAATTAACCAGGCATGGTGGCACACACCTGTAGTCCCAGCTACTCAGGAGGCTGAGGCAGGAGAATCACTTGAACCCAGGAGGTGGAGGCTGCAGTGAGCCCAGATTGTGCCACTGCACTCCAACCTGGGCGACAGAGGGAGACTCTGTCTCAAAAAAAAAAACTTGAAGTCGAACCGGGAACTGAGCCCAGCCTTTCTTTAAGCAGGTGTTCTGTATTTGCTTGCCATGTCTGGGGAGAAGTGAATTGGGCCTTGTGGGCTGGGAAAGACTTGTACAGACAGAAGGCATGAGCAACTACAGGAAGGTGCTAGAAGACAGCGTGTTTCCTCTTGAGTCTCATGTGTCCACGCTGTAAAGTTCCAGAGCCTCATCTGGTGAAATCTCCAGCTTCTTCCTGGAGGTCTCATGCAGTGCACGGCTTCCTGTCTCTGTGCCTATAGCTCCCAAATATTTTCACCCTGACTCCCCCATACCTGCCAATTTGAGTCTTGGCCTGGTTTATGACAGGCCCTCAGGTCAGCGCAGCCCAAACAGAGCCCTTGAGTCACGACCATACCCTTCCACAACTACCTTTTCTGCCACTGTCTCTGAGTAAATACCAGCAGGTTCCACTTTTGCTCTTCCCAGCTCTGCCGTGTTGAACTTTTTTTGTTGCTGTTCAGACAGGGTCTTGCTCTGTTGCCCAGGCTGGAGCGTAGTGCACTGCAGTGGCGAGATCATGGCTCCCTCCCAGGCTCAAGTGATCTCGCACCTCAGCCTCCTGAGCAGCTGGGACTACAGCTGCGGACCGCCTTGCCCAGCTAACTTTTTAATTTAATATTTTTTTAGAGACGGGGCCCCCCCTGTGTTGCCCAGGCTGGTCTTGAACTCCTGGGCTTCAGTGATCTGCCCACCCTGACCTCCCAAAATGCTGGGATCCGCTTTTTCAGATTCCAGCAGCTCCGGAACAGGACTTCATAATGGGAATGGTTTCTTCCTCACTGTCTGATGTGATAGTCACTATCCCATGTGGCTGCTGAGTGTTTATTTTCTAAGGTGGAGTCTCGCTATGTCGGCCCAGGCTGGAGTGCAGTGGTGCAATCTCAGCTCTTTGCACCCTCCGCCTCCCGGGTTCAAGCGATTCTCCTGCCTCAGCCTCCCAAGTAGCTGGGATTTCAGGTCTGTGCCACCAAGCCCGGCTGATTTTTTCCATTTTTAGTAGAGATGGGATTTCACCATGTTGGCCAGGCTAGTCTCGAACTCCTGACCTCAGTTGATCTGCCCGCCTCAGCCTCCCAAATGCTGGGATTACAGGTGTAAGCCACTGCACCCGGTCCTGAGGGTCTAAAATGTGTTTAGTATGACTGAGGACATGATGTTTTAATTTTATTTAATTTTGCTTAAATTTTTAATTGAAACATCCTCATAGCTGGTGGCTGCTGTTGGGCATTGCAGTTCTAGGCTCTGCTGAAGCATCATGGTCAGGGAGGCTGTCCTGGTCCCGCGGACACTTTCCACCTGCCCACCCATAGCCGCTGTCCTCCTTCCTAGCCTGGCGTTTCCGTACCCACAGGTGCATTCTGGGTGGTCTGTCTCCTGCTGTTCACTGTCTGCTTCTCCTTATTAGAGAAGATGCACAGGGCTCTGCTTATCTGTTTTGCTTTCCAGCACATAATGCAGAACAGGCCTGGAACTAGCTTTTTGGGAGGGAGAGTAGCGGTATGCTCAGAGAGGCCTCCCCAGGGCTGTGCCGAGGTCCTTGTCTTCTCTCCATGCTCTTCCCAAATAGTCTGACAATCTGGAAATAACATCTTGTCAGAAAAACTCAAACTTGGGAACAGAGGTCACAAGGACCTATCTTGTATTTCAACATCAGGCGAGAACCGCTGTCTCTGATCAACCTGCGGAAGAGGAATGTGGAATCTGGGGAAGAAGAGCTGGCGTCCAAGCTGGACCACTACAAAGCCAAGGCCACACGGCACATCTTCCTCATCAGGCACTCCCAGTACCATGTGGATGGCTCCCTGGAGAAGGACCGCACTCTGACCCCGCTGGGTATGTGGCGAGTCAGACCCTCTGTGACTCCCTTGGGTGTGTGATGGGGTCAGACCCTCCGGGGACACCCTTGGGGAGGTGGCCGGGTGCATATCCTCTGCTGGTGCCTTGGTTACGTGATGCAGCTCCTCCGCAGACCCCACCAGTCAGCTTTCTTGAAAGTGTTTGGGGCACTGGGTCTCCTGGGGCCCATGTCTGAGGACATCAGCCCTGAATCACACATTGACATTATCAGTAACTGTCCGCTGAACTTGGATAGAAGACAGGCTTTTAAAAATGTCTTTACCTTGGCCAGGCGCGGTGGCTCACACCTGTAATCCCAACACTTTGGGAGGCCAAGGCAGGCGGATCACCCGAGGTCAGGAGTTCGAGACCAGCCTGGCCAACACGGCGAAACCTCGTCTCTACTAAACGTACAAAAATTAGCCAGGTGCGGTGGCAGGCACCCGTAATCCCAGCTACTCAGGAGGCTGAGGCAAGAGAATTGCTTGACCCTGGCAGGTGGAGGTTGCAGTGAGCCAAGATTGCACCACTGCACTCTAGCCTAGGTGACAGAGCGAGACTCTGTCTCAAAAAAAAAAAAAAAAAAAAAGTCCTTACCTTTTAGCAAATGTCGGACCTATCTTGTTTGCATGAGACCAAATTCGGTGCATATCCTAGCAGGGGTTTTGTGCCTGCTTGACGCCTTGGAAAGCTGCATAGCTTGTGCGCTCAGCTGCTCACCTGGACCTGCTGCCAAAGACCTTTCTCTTCTGCACTCACAGGCCTGCTGCCTGGCGTCTGCTTTTTTTTTTTTTTTTTTTTTTTTCCAGAGACAGAGTCCTGCTCTGTTGCCCAGGCTGGAGTGCAGATGTGATCATGGCCCACTGCATGGGTTCAAGCGATTCTCCTGCCTCAGCCTCCCAAGTAGCTGGGATTACAGGTGCCCGCCACCACAGGTGGCACTTTTTTTTTTTTTTTTTTTTGTATTTTTAGTAGAGACAGCGTTTCACTATATTGGCCAGGCTGGTCTCAAACTCCTGACCTCGTGATCCGCCCGCCTTGGCCTCCCAAAGTGCTGGGATGACAGGTGTGAGCCACCGCGCTCAGCCTGGCATCTGTCTCTCAATGCCCCGTTGAACAGGCAGGACTGAGCGACACGATCCCGCCTGTCCCCACTGGCAGACGCTGCATAGACAGCGCCCAGGAGGGTCCTTCCACCCTGTCCTTGTGTTCCTGTGCAGGTGGATCTGTAGGAGAGATGCCTAGAGAAGGAAATGTGGGGTAGGCTAAGGTAGAGTTTACACTTTGAAAAGTTCTTTAAATGGGATAGTGTCTGTTCATGCACATATTAAAAGTTCAAATGGTAAAAATGTGCAGGGCTGTCCTCCACAGATGCCTCCCTCAGCCCCCAGAACTGTCCCGGCTGCTTGTATACAAAGAAAGTGGAGTGAGAGACGCAGCTGTGGCTGCATCCAGTGGACTCGGCCTTCCCGAGGGCCTTTCCACCTGGATGCCAAAGCTCACAAGAGAAAAGGTGTCTGCACTGGTGTCCGGCCCCCGTGTAGCAGCTCGGGGTGTTTAGGTCCTGCTGTGTTGGCCTCCGTCATGGCGTGTGCCTGGTGGACCCTGAGGCTCAGGTTTTGGGCATAGTTAAGTGAAGGTGACGAGGGGACTCAGAAACCACCAGCCACTGTCCGGTTTCCTGCCATTGATGGAATTGGATGCTTTTTTTTTCCTGTATGGGGGTGAAGACAGTTGAGTGCCAGCCCCTCAGGCCCAAGCCTAGGGAGAGCAGGAGCCATGGGATGCACTTGCTGCCTGACGCGGGCTCGTGCTTGTGGGTGGAGGAGGGCGCGTTTGCGGGTGGAGGAGGGGGTGCGGGTGCGACACTGAGGTGTGTTTCACCCTCCAGGTCGGGAGCAGGCTGAACTCACGGGGCTCCGCCTCGCAAGCTTGGGGTTGAAGTTTAATAAAATCGTCCATTCCTCTATGACGCGCGCCATAGAGACCACTGATATCATCAGCCGGCACCTGCCAGGTAAGTGCTGGGCGCGGGGCCTCCGTGCTTGCAGCAGTGGACGGCTGGCGGCAGGGCCCCGGCCTGAGCTCCTGGCCACTGGGAGGTCACAGCATCTCCGCTGGCAGGGCCGCCGCACCCAGGGCTTCACTGTGCTTCTCCCCAGGCGTCTGCAAAGTCAGCACAGACCTGCTGCGGGAAGGCGCCCCCATCGAGCCAGACCCGCCTGTGTCTCACTGGAAGCCAGAAGCTGTGGTAAAAACCCCTGCCTTTCCTGGGCAGAGCGGCCCTGCGGGGCTCACCGTCCACCACATGTCCGGCCGTCCCACGGGCTTCCCCGGGCAGCGATGGGGTCTGTCCGCCTTGCCCGTGTACTTCCACACTGACTGTTCCTCACTCTGCCCCCAGCAGTATTACGAAGACGGAGCCCGGATCGAGGCCGCCTTCCGGAACTACATCCACCGTGCAGATGCCAGGCAGGAGGAGGACAGTTACGAGATCTTTATTTGTCACGCCAACGTCATCCGCTACATCGTATGCAGGTAGGCAGCCACCGTGCTGGTTGTGGCCAAAATAATTTCACACCTGGAGAAAAGCACTGTGCTGTTCCGGCCGGCGCTGCAGGGCAGCCCTGAGGAGGCTTGGGAAGCAGCCTGAGGGTGGCCATGCCACCCACAGAGACAGGGTGGTGGGTGGCTCAGAGGCGGTGACGGCAACACCAGGCTTTTCCACAAATGCGAATTGTGCCTAAGAAGTGCATGAAGATGCCACGGCGGATAGATCTCATCTCCGTTCTTCGCTTTCCCAGAAAGGGACCTGTTCCACTAACTGGCTGCTCCCTGCGTTTTTTTTTAATACGGGAAAAGCAGAAATTAAATTGTGTTTACTCGTAAGAAGTCAGCGTTTTTCTGATTTGTGCAAATCTTGAGTTGGGGTTGGGCCCCTGTCCTAAAGAGCGCAGGTCCCCAAGTGTGATGGCTCAATTCACGTCTATCCCAGCCAGATCTTCCCCGAGAAGCCCCGATTGAAGATAGGAGCAGCTCAGCTTATGTGTACCCAGCCCTGAGGCTGCTCTGAAACTTCTTACTGAGGGACTCAGCCCCCGTTTGTAAAACAGAGCCCCCCGGCCCAGCCTCTTTTAAGGACAGAGCCCCCTGGCTCTAGTCCAGCCTGTTTTAAGGACAGACCCCCCCTGCCCCAGCCCGGCCCGTTTTAAGAACATAGTCCCCTGGCTCTGGCCCAGCCCGTTTGTTTTTATTTATTTATTTATGTATTTATTGAGACGGAGTCTCGCTCTGTCGCCCAGGCTGGAGTGCAGTGGCGTGATCTCGGCTCGCTGCAAGCTCTGTCTCCCGGGTTCACGCCATTCTCCTTCTTCCTCAGCCTCCTGAGTAGCTGGGACTACAGGCGTCCGCCACCACAGATGGCCAATTTTTTGTATTTTTAGTAGAGACGAGGTTTCACCGTGTTGGCCAGTATGGTCTCGATCTCCTGACCTCGTGATCCTCCCACCTCAGCCTCCCAAAGTGCTGGGGTTACAGGCGTGAGCCACCGCACCCGGCCTAGCCCAGCCCAGCCTGTTTTAAGGACAGAGTCCCCGGCTCTAACGTGCTCTCTCTCTCTCTCTCTCTCTCCCCCTCTCTCCCCAGAGCGCTGCAGTTCCCTCCCGAAGGCTGGCTCCGGCTGTCCCTTAACAACGGCAGCATCACCCACCTGGTGATCCGACCCAATGGCCGAGTTGCGCTCAGGACCCTCGGGGACACGGGGTTCATGCCTCCCGACAAGATCACCCGGTCGTGAGGGCACGCAGGGCTCTGGCCTCTCCTTCCCTCTGTCCTCCCTGCACAGGCCGCACGCACTTACATTTTGTTCCCGAGGAGACAGGTGGAAAAGTAGAAACCTACAATGCTGCATCTGGGGAGTGACTTGTGGCCAGGCTGAGAAGGGGAGAGTTGGGATCAGACAGCCTGACTTCTATACAGGGTTTCATACCTGACCAAGGAACCCCCAGGATGGCGTGGGGTTTAAGGCGAAGACCTCTCATGCAGAAGTCAGGCCTGTTGTGGGGACCTGAATGAGGCCTGACCCAGACTACCATGTTTGCAGCCACAGCTGACCCGTGCCAAGGGTCCATGCTCCGTTGGCAAAGCCAGTCAGGCACGAGGGTGACTGAGGCACACGGATGAGGAGGGCACCCAGGTTCTGTTCACAACTCACTTCACCTCATACATCCTTTTAATTTCTTAAAACCCTCTTGTCATTTAAATATTTGTCAATTAAAGATTTTCTGGATGGGCACAGTGGCTCACACCTGTATTCCCAGCTACTCGGGAGGCCAAGGTGGGAGGATCTCTTGAGCCCAGGAGTTTTAAGACCAGCCTGGACAAGGCAACACAGCGAGACCCTGTCTCTACTAAAAATACAAAAGTTAGCTGGGCATGGTGGTGGGCATCTATAGTCCCAGCTACTTGGGAGGCTGAGGTGGGTGGATCACTTGGGCCCAGGAGTTGGAGGCTGCAGTGAGCTGTGATTTGTGTCACTACCCTCCAGCCTGGGCAACCAAGGGAGACTTAAAGCAATTTTTTTTTTTTTTTGAAACGGAGTTTCATTCTTATTGCCCAAGCTGGAGTGCAGTGGCGGGATCCTGGCTCACTGCAACCTCTGGCCTCCTGGGTTCAAGTGATTCTCCTGCCTCAGCCTCCCAAGTAGCTGGGATTACAGGCGCCCGCCACCGCACCCGGCTAATTTTTGTATTTTTAGTAGAGACGGGGTTTCACCGTGTTGGCCAGGCTGGTCTCGAACTCCTGACCTCGTGATCCGCCCGCCTCGGCCTCCCAAAGTGCTGGGATTACAGGCGTGAGCTACCGCACCCGGCTGGGGATTAAAACATTTAAACGTGTTGTGTGTACCCAGATATTGTGTTAATTTAGGAAAAACTAAAATTTCTATGAAGTGGTTGTGACTATTTTCTGTAGTCGATACGATTGGGATATCTGATCTATTTCTCTGTCTACTTTGGAAATGATTGCATAATAAAATTTTACTGTTTTTCTTAAAAGGACTAGTGACTGTGTTAAAAACAGGAAACTTCGGCCGGGCACGGTGGTTCAAACCTGTAATCCCAGCACTTTGGGAGGCCAAGGTGGGCAGATCACGAGGTGGAAGTTCAAGACCAGCCTGACCAACATGGTGAAACCCCGTCTCTACTAAAAATACAAAAATTAGCTAGGCGTGGTGGGCGCCTGTAATCCCAGCTACTCGGGAAGCTGAGGCAGGAGAATCGCTTGAACCCGGGAGGCAGAACTTGCAGGGAGCCGAGATCACGCCATTGCACTCCAGCCTGGGCAACGGAGCGAGACACCATCTAAAAAGGGAAAAAAAGGAAACTTGTGCAGTGTGAGAAACGATGGTGCCACCAGAACCCTTTGCACAGGGTCCCGTCTCCCCATGGTTTTGACACCTCTGCCTGTGTCACACCAGCTGCCTGCTCAGAGGACTTCTGCCAGCGGCCTGGGCCCTCTCCAAATTCCTGACCAGGACGGCAAGACTGACCAATGGCTGTGGAGACAACAGCCACAGCAACCAAACGCCATCGTCTAGAAACAGTTTGATAAGCCAGGGCTGCGCCGACTTCAAAAACAAATACCAGGCATGCTCACGCTTGACCTCAGACAGGAGCAAGGCTCTCGCGGAAGGAGTCCGGGATGCTCTCAGTCAGCTGCACAGGCGCCCACGCCACAGTCCCAGGCGGGGCCTCTGGAGATGGGCGGCGCTGCAGGGCTAAGCCTTTGTTTTGCTTGGGGCCCCGGCTCCTCTGTAAAGTGGGAAAGCTTGGAGGTGGGAGCAGGGCCAGCACGCCTGACACCAAGGCGGTGCTCAGAGCAGGCACAGGGTTGCTGGGCGGAGAAACTCATCGCAACGTGGAATGACCACACATCAGCTGGCCCTGACCCCCACCCAGCCCGCGGCTACTCCCGTCACTCACGTCACAGACCTGAGTCCCACCCACGTGAAGATCTGGACAGACTCCCAGGTCTAAAGGGGGAAGCGGAAGGGGGACCGTGAGCAGTTTTCAGTGGATCACAAGAAACCAGTGACCCAGAAGTCTTGGAAATGCTTACGCCAAAAAAAAAAAAAAAAAAAAAAAA
>NW_012102443.1:622124-632795 GCF_000951045.1 Mandrillus leucophaeus | reverse complement strand
GGCAGGGAGAGCTGGTGGGGACTGGGTGGAAGAAGGGGCTGGAGGGTGGGCCAGTGCATTCCAGACCAGGCCACACAAAAAAAAAAAAACCGCATAAAAAAAAAAAAACCCAAAAGGAAAGAAAACCTGATGCTGCTGCTTAAGTCAGATTTGAAGTCAAGGATTTTGAAAAGTTAAGCCACAAACTCAGTGTGTGACTCATTCTTTTGAGAGCACACGGCAGTGATAACCTGTGTTCTTGTTTTTCAAGTCTACAGCCCTTGGTATTCCCAGGCAGCCTCCAATCCAAGTCCTAACCAGGCCCTGCTTGTCTGCCAAGATCAGAGACTGGATGCGTTCAGGGTGGTATGGCCATAGATGATTACCGAAGTTTCTTGAATATGAAACTTTAAATAACTTTTAGTTTCTTTTTCTAGAGTAAATTCCCAGCAAACTTTTTTTTTTGAGACATAGTCTTGCTCTGTCGCCCAGGCTGGAGTGCAGTGCCATGATCTTGGCTCACTGCAACCTCTGCTTTCCAGGCTCGAGCGGTTCTCATGTCTCAGCCTCCCAAGCGGTTCATTCTACAGGCGTGCATCACCGCACCTGGCTCATTTTTGCATTTTTAGAGAGGGGTTTCACTCTGCTGGCTAGACCGGTCTGGAGCTCCCTGGCCTCAGTGATCCGCCCACCTCGGCCTCCCAAAGCACATGAGCCACTGTGCCTGGTAGACGTTTCCCTTCTAGAACACCTGCTGTTTAAGTGGTTCTTACTTGGCCTTTTCCAGTCTTCTGCATTTGGGACAGACGTGGATTAGCAACGTGAGGACGGCTCCCGGTTTGGCTGGTTGCTGGTGGGGGTCTAATTTCTGAATGCTGGACTCAGGGCAGGCATGGCTGGGGAGAGGCAGGCAGGAGACTGGGGAGGGGGGATCTGAAGACCCCAGGGATCTTCAGCGCACGAGTGTGCATGTTGTGAACGCCCGCACGGAGGGAACCGTGTGAGGGGAAGGCTGGGGGGGCTTTGGACTGGGCCAGTTACAGGGGCCCAGTGACGTCAATGATGGATACTGTCCCCCGCTTTGGGACAGGCTGAAGACAGACTGAAGACTTCTCAAATGTTAGTAACAATACCCTCACTCTGGTCAAAGTGAAAACTGCACACAAGCAGCCTCAGTGAGACTGGTGGGAATGGCATGCCACCAAATGGCAGCCAGCTGCCAGGGGCCGTCATGCCAACGTTTATCCCAAAGCCTTTTCTGGAGAGAGCTGAGGAAGGAGCATTGGCAGGACAGTCTGCAGCTGGAGCAGTCACAGGGTTTCCAAGCACGACAAGCAGACGCCTGCGCCCTGCACGCGCAGCCAGGCCCCAACCGGGGTTCTGCCGTCAGCCCTTCCTGGAAAAGCTCTGCAGGCTTCTGGAAACATCCAGACGACTCTGGAGGACCCAGCTGTGGTCCCTGCCATGGCACCGCTGGCACGCCCACGGCTGGTATGCAGCACCATGGCTGCTTTTACCCCAGAAACGAGCAGCAGACTCCCCGGGCGCCTTCCTCACAGCTGCCACCACGCTGAAGCAGGGCACTTTCCAACCAAAGCCACCACAGCAACTGTTAATGTCACCAAGGTTCCCACTGCCAAGAGCAACAAGAAAATCTGTGCTCCTTTAACGGACGCCAGAAAGTCTTTCACAACTTAGTCCAGAAAGGGGCCTAAAACCAGCAAGCGAATCTGAGGGCGCCCAGGCTGACAGCCGTGCCACCAAAACAGTGCCGTGTGCCCAGGCACAGGTGAGGGATCTTTCCAGAAGCTGAGAATTATTACCACGTGGTTCTGAAGTAATGCATTTCATTAAGTGTTTTGTGAAGGACATAAAGCCCCGGGACACACGAGAATGCCTTCGTTGGGTCTGGAATCGCCTCCCACAAACAAACGGAGAAACAGTCAAAGGCGGCCTAAGACCTGGGAAATCAGGAGCAGTGACCTATATACAAAATCAGGGCCAAAACCTTTTACTTTCTATTTGAATTTACAACCATATACAGACAATATGGTAAGATTTTAGAGAAAACAGATCATCACTATGAATATCCATATTCTGATTTCTTTTGAGAACCAAGATGCCTTTTAAAATGCTGCTGCTTAGAAGAGCATGTGTTGTCTGTCTGGTGTCTAGGTCTTGTCTGCTACAAAACAAACGAAGACACCCTGTGTAACAAAATCAGATTTTAACATTTAAATCTTGATTCCAATATTCCTCACCTATGTCGTCATATGAAAGAAATAAGCTTTTTTTTTTTAAACAAAGTTTCAATTCAGAATTTTTACAAACAAAAACAATCTTGTATCTACTTACTATCACTATATTCTCAAAAAGCAAGTTCAGGAAATTTAAAAATGATTTTTATAAAAGGCACTGAAATTAGCAAAAGCATTGGTGGGTTTTCATTTTGGATGAAACACTGGAAATGTTCACAAAGTAACAACTGTGTGAGCAGGTGCCCGTAACACCCAGGAAGAAACCGACCTCCAGTTAGTACCTCCTGAGCACCTAGGCAGCTCCTCACACATTCTGACCACAGACCTTCATTCAAGCCAAGGTGAAGGCTACAATCAACACGGCAAGGAACCCAAATGGGACTTAAACCTCTGAACGCAACACTCTTTATAAAGGAGATCCCCACTGAAATGAGCCAAAATAAAGGATAACTTTATCGTATAATCATTTACGCTCAAAAAAGCCTCAGAATAAACTTCAAAACAGAACAATTTACAGATTGTATTACTGCTACACTGGCACCTGAACGAAGTAGGCAGTGAAGGCTCGCGTGCTGAGGAAACAGGGAACACCTTGACTCCACTGCTGCTGAGCTCTGCGTGGCTCCTGGCACCGCTCTATGGGCTGCAAGACTTCCCACAGAGAAAAGCTACTTTTATCTTCCGATCAGTGATTTAAATATTCCGAACAACCCAAATTATAACAGTTGCTGCGAGTCTGAGGCGCACTCCGGGCTCCCTGATCCCAGCTGTCCACCTCACTCTGTCTGAACCATGAGACCCACGGGCGAACTAACAGGGACTCTGCCAGCATCATGCCACCCCCTGCCCCAGCCCAGGAAAAGACAAGGCGGCAAACAGTTCATCTTGGTGAGCGCAGGCAGCGCGGGGACATCAGTGCTCACGCCTCCGCCAAGTCCCTCCTTGTCCACAGCGTTTGTTGGATGCTGTGGTGAGTACCTGGCTGCCTGCCTGCAACTGCCTCAGCACCCTTTCCTCTGCTACATTTCAGACCTAGAAATTGCCACCTAAAAAGTCCACCACTATCACATGGACATTTTCCAGAAAATTGGTATCTGAGTTTGCTTTCATTAACTTCTAACTTCCAAAATATCAGAAATCTAAGTTTTATATAAAACATTTAAATCTTCTAAAATTCTCACACCCTCAAAGTGAGGATTAATAATAATTTAATCAGAATATATTCCTTTGTGACAGTTTAGCAACAAACATATGACCCTTCCTTCTTTAAAACTGAAGAACCAACCGAGAGCCCAGCGCTAAGCCTACAGGGCGGCAAGCTCAGCCAGGCGCGCCATCCTGCGGAGCTGGTTCCCGTGCGCGGGGCTGTAGCGCCCAGGACTGCCCGGGCCCGGCTTTCCGGGGTTGCTCCCAGCTGCACTGTTTCTCCCCGGACTGTAGCTGTGAGGGCCACTGAGATCTGGCAGCCGAGACTTGAACTTTCCTTTCACCGCGGGACTGGGCCAACTGCGGAAAGCAAGAAAGAACTGTTAGCAGACGGGCAGGCCGGGAGATGAACAGCGAGAGAGTGGGAAAATAATGGCCCAGGACTCAGGCACACGCGCCTGGGCAGAGAGGCACTGCTGAACCCTGGCACCGTGGGCACACACACCCGGGCAGAGAGGCACTGCTGAACCCTGGCACTGTGGGCACACACGCTCGGGGGAGGAGAGGCACTGCTGAACCCTGGCACCACGGGCACACGCACCCGGGCAGAGGAGAGGCACTGCTGAACCCTGGCATGGCGGGCACATGCGCCCGGGCAGAGAGGCACTGCTGAACCCTGGCACCGCGGGCACCTGCGCCCGGGCGGAGAAGAGGCACTGCTAAACCCTGGCACCGACTGGGAGAGTCAAGCTTATGGGGGTTTCCAGGAGAATCCTGTGTGATCTGAGTAGAAACCCTGCTGCTTCCACCCCTCTAGCCCTCAGCTTGTCAGCAGCTGACCCGTTCGGCTTTTCCACCCAACTGGAGATCTGTCCTGTGTGCAGAGAGCCACAACACCCAAACCCACAGCCTGGCTGACGGGCCTGCCAGCGTTAGGAAGAGCCACTGGTACTTCCGCATGAACTGGAACTGGATCCTGCAGAAGCCAGCTTCCAACAGCTGCCCTGCGGATAACAGGCTGTCCGGGCCCCACGTACCTCTGTCTGTCCGAGGGTGAGTAGCACAGGACAGCAGTCTTCCATCTGTGCACGGCTGGGAACTGATGGGGGTCGACATCTGCACACTCAAGAGCAGCCAAAACATCCTGATCGAGTTTTGACGGCTCCTCTCTAGAAACCGCAATACAAGAAGCAAAAACATCTTTGTTAAAAACATGAAGACCTCTAAAATAGCACTACTTTTTTTTTTTATTTTGAGACGGAGTCTCGCTCTGTTGCCCAGGCTGGAGTGCAGTGGCGCCATCTCAGCTCACTGCAAGCTCTGCCTCCCGGGTTTACACCATTCTCTGCCTCAGCCTCCCAAGTAATTGGGACTACAGGCGCCCGCCACCACCCTCGGCTAATTTTTTGTATTTTTAGTAGAGATAGAGTTTCGCCATCTTGGCCAGGCTGG
This sequence comes from Mandrillus leucophaeus, assembly GCF_000951045.1. Lineage (NCBI taxonomy): Eukaryota > Metazoa > Chordata > Mammalia > Primates > Cercopithecidae > Mandrillus > Mandrillus leucophaeus. The sequence goes on along the minus strand of NW_012102443.1, from coordinate 627,960 downwards.
TCTTGAACTCCTGACCTCGTGATCCACCCACTACGGCCTCCTAAAGTGCTGGGATTACAGGCTTCAGCCACCACGCCCGGCCTACACCCACTGTTCAAATGCAGTTTTGCATATTTGCACCCTCAGTGCTCAGTACCAGAAGGTTAGGGACATTTATCCCGTTAGACTGAGACTGCCCCCAAGATGGCTTTTCTTCCTAAAAGAATTTAATTCTTAGAAGAGATCATTCACACCAGTGGCAGGCACATCCCTAGCAAATAACAGCAAACACTAGGATCACCCACAGTCCAACCAGAAGACGACCCAGAAAGAACGTCTAGAAGCTAGACTCAGAGACAGGAACTGAAAGCACATGGCAAGTCCACACGAAAGCTTGTATGGGGGTTGGCGCGGTGGCTCCCGCCTGTAATCCCAGCACTTTGGGAGGCCGAGGCAGGTGGATCGCAGGGTCAGGAGTTCGAGACCAGCCTGGCCAACATGGCGAAACCCCGTCTCTACTAAAAATAGAAAAATCAGGCCGGGCGCGGTGGCTCAAGCCTGTAATCCCAGCACTTTGGGAGGCTGAGGCGGGTGGATCACGAGGTTAGGAGATCGAGACCATCCTGGCTAACACAGTGAAACCCCGTCTCTACTAAAAAAATACAAAAAACTAGCCGGGCGAAGTGGCGGGCGCCTGTAGTCCCAGCTACTCAGGAGGCTGAGGCAGGAGAATGGCGTAAACCCGGGAGGCGGAGCTTGCAGTGAGCCGAGATGCGGCCACTGCACTCCAGCCTGGGCGACAGAGCGAGACTCTGTCTCAAAAAAAAAAAAAAAAAAAAAGAAAAATCAGCCAGGTGCGGTGGCAGGCACCTGTAGTCCCAGCTACTCGGGAGGCTGAGGCAGGAGAATCACTTGAACCCGGGAGGTGGAGGTTACAGTGAACTGATATCACGCCACTGCACTCCAGCCTAGGCGACACAGCGAGACTCCATCTCAAAAACAGAAAGCAAGCAAGCATGAGTGGGAAAGGAGCAGGTTCGGAAACAGCACCGCAGGCGTGCACAGGGCAACACAAGCCTACCCAAAAAGGAAAAGCCGCCTGGCCGATTCCCTCGTGTCCTCCAGCTGACCCTCGTGCCCGGGGCTGCTGGGACTCAAGGACATTTTAGCGATCCTGGCTGACATTTCACTTTCTGTCCTCCTGCGGCCAGTCCCGAGTTGGTCTGCGGGAGAAGGAGGCTCTAACAAGTCTCTTTCTACTGCATCGATTCTTGAAGTCAGGATCTTATCTTTAGTTTTCGTATTTTCATCTGGTGTCTTAGAAACGCTACTTCCTACATTTTGCAAATTCAGTTTATCAAACTCAACAGTCAAATCGGAGACAGGTGGCAGATGGGCTTCCTCCCCACGGGGCGCCTTTGGTCTCTTGCCCACCAGGGTCCTGCTGTGACTCAGAGGATGGCAGAGCCCATTTCTGCTGCTGTGTGGACCGCCTGGCTCGGCGGCTTCTATGAGGTCTGCCTCCTGCTCCAAGGGGAAGATGCTGCACCTCGCGTATCCAAAAGCACCAACTGTGGGCGGGCTGTTATTTCGAGCTGCATTTTGCCGATTTTTTATTTCTTCCAAGCTCATGTCATCTTCATCTAGAAACGCCCTCACAGAAATGGAGTTGCTGCCTGTGAGGAGGACAAGGAGCACTTCAGTGACAGGAATGACAGGAAGCCATGGAGCTGCTCCGCTCCGTCCGTGACCAACCGCCATGACCCCAGCAACCGCAACTCTTACATTCAAATCCTACTCATCAGATTTCACAATGGAAAACCACCCACACGACTCCCTGGAAAAGGGCAAACAGGACCCTGCAGATGCAATCAGGCTGCTGGGCCAGGCGCAGAAGCTCACACCTGCAATCCCGGCATTCTGGGAGGCCACGGCAGGGGGGTCGCCGGACCCCAGGAGTTCAAGACTGCCTGGGCAACATAGCGAAACCCCATTCTCTATAGAAAAATTAGCTGCCATGGTGGCACTCACCTGTAGTCTCAGCTATTTGGGAGGCTCGAGTGGGAGGATCGCTTGAGCCCAGGAGGTGGAGGCTGCAGTGGGCTGTGATGCCCCAGCCTGTGCCACAGAGTGAGACCCTACTTCAGGGAAGGAGGAAAAAAAAAAAGCTGCCAGGCTGACTTCTTTTCTTTCAAAGGAAGGGAAATGAAAGGCCAAGGGCCGCCCAGGTGATGGGTGAGATGACCGCCCTGCACCCCCAGCTGCCCTCCAGCCCTCACTCCAGCTCTGATCTACTGCAACCCCAGGGGCTCCGAGTGTCACAGAGCCCCACAGGATCCCAGAAGATTGTCCAGAACAACTCCGTGAAGGAGCACTGCTGCGCGTTAGCTGTGCAGACAACACAGAAGAGCTCCTGGGCGCAGCCCTGGGCGCAGCCCTGTCCGACAGGCAACAGAAATGTCCCATTTGGTGTTCACGATGACGACCCTGGCCACAAGGGGGTCCAGAACACTTGAGCTGTGGCTCGTGCTCCTTAGGAAATGAGTCAACTTTATGTAATAGTTATTAATTAAAATGTACATAGTCACAAGACAACACAGGAAGTGAGGCCACTTCATAGAAGGGAGTTCTGTGCCACCGTCAGCTACAGCACAGCAAGGTCAGATTTCAGTGCTTCCCGTATAACCACTGCACTGACTTCTCTCTAGTTCTATGGTTGAGAGTCACAGGCGACTTTCCAAGATTCATTGCTTCTTAGTTTAATGTATGTCAGTCATTTTCATTTTCTTTCTATCATTCCAGGGAGTTTGTTTTATAAATGAAGTGTCTTGTGGGCTAATGGCTCTATTCTGACCTTACACATTCACACTCACACACACACACACACTCTCACACTCACACACACTCTCACACACACACTCACTCTCTCACACACACACACTCTCACACACACACACACTCACACACACTCACACTTATGCACACACACACACAGTTTAAACTGTATATCTGCTTTTTTAGCAGATTCAAATCTCTAGTTATTAGTAAATTTGTTTTTTTTAAAAATAGAGACGGAATCTCACTATGTTGCTCAGGCTGCTTTCGAACTCCTGGGCTTCAGCAATCCACCCACCTCAGCCTCCCAAAGTGCTGGGATTACAGGCGTGAGCCGCCGCACCTGGCCATCATTGATGTTTTTATGAATCACTTTTAGATTTTGTGTAGATTAACCTCTTCCATCATGATCTTTTCATTCACTGCATCCGTGCTTTGGAAGCACTTTGCATCCTGGTGTCTGAAATGCACCGCGTGAAGCGCTTTGCGTCCCGGTGTCTGAAATGCACCGCGTGAAGCGCTTTGCGTCCCGGTGTCTGATATGCACCGCGTGAAGCGCTTTGCGTCCCGGTGTCTGATATGCACCACGTGAAGCGCTTTGCGTCCCGGTGTCTGATATGCACCGCGTGAAGCGCTTTGCCTCCCGGTGTCTGAAATGCACCGCGTGAAGCGCTTTGCGTCCCGGTGTCTGATATGCACCGCGTGAAGCGCTTTGCGTCCCGGTGTCTGATATGCACCGCGTGAAGCGCTTTGCGTCCCGGTGTCTGATATGCACCGGTATTCTGGTGTGCACTCCTCTTTGTCTTTTTCCTGAAAATATGCCAAATCTAAAATATCATAGTCTTAGCCAGTGGAGTTCAGCTATTATGAGTTTTCAGAAAATGGCACAGAATGAAACATGTTAGATTTTGGGTAATGAAAAAACAAGCAGAAATAGCAATACTGCTGAAAGCGATGTCATTATTTTTCAAATATCCTCCCCAACACACACCCCATTTAACATTAACCTTCCCAGCACTCTGGGAGGCCGAGGTCAGGAGTTCAAGACCAGCCTGGTCAATATGGTGAAACCCCATCTCTACTAAAACAAAATACGAAAATTAGCTGGGTGTGGTGGCGGGCACCTATAATCCCAGCTACTCAGGAGGCTGAAGCTGAAGAATCGCTTGAACCCAGGAGGCAGAGGTGGCAGTGAGCCAAGATTGTGCCACCGCACTCCAGCCTCAGTGACAAAGCAAGATTCTGTCTCAAAAAACATTAACCTAAAGGAAAGTACCAGACAGACCTCTACATTAAAAACACCGACAGAAATGAGAAACAGATGTGTGTATCCTGTCAGACCCTGGCCATGGGGGGCCCGTCCCAGCTGCCATGGCCACGTCTGCACGTGTTTAGACCCCGGCCACAGGGGGACCCGTCCCAGCTGCCATGGCCACGCCTGCAGGTGCTTACCAGACATGGTGGCTTTATCTCCGCAGGAGGCTTCCCTTTCTCCTGTTTCTTGTTGAGCCTTTTTGCCTATTTCCTGCTGTGTAAGATATTCTTCTAGTCTTTGCAGGCCTTCCTGGGAAGACAGATCAACAAAACAGCCCAGAAATTCCCAGTATTCAACCCAGGGATACCCCAGCTCATGAGCTAGCTCTCTGTAAGAAATAAAACACAATTAACCAGTTACGACAACAGAAAAAATACTCAGAACTACACAGAAAAAAGCCACTAAAGCTTCAAGTACCAGAGCAATGTCTGCAATCATGGCTATAATTTTACTTTATCCTTAACTGGCGGCTAAAATCACACTTCGCATTTTCTGAAACCGCACTCCTCCTCACAGGGTAAGCAGGACCCGGCAGAGCTCTCATGAGCTGTGAACCGGCCGCGGGAAGGAAGGAGGCCTCAGCCCGACAGACCCTCACGCCAGCAACCCAGGTCACACAGTTCAACTCCCACAGACGGACGTGTTCGTGATCATGGAACAGCCCTGTGGACTTGCCCATGGTTCTAGTCATGGCCAGGCACATGAAAGCCTGGAGGTCCTTTCTGGGTTCCACTTGTACACCTGACAACGGGCACGTATTTTGCAAAAATATTCTAAACAATACCACGAAGCTTTATTTGATTACAACACAATTTAGCTTTGTGGCTGTGCACTTCTTTTCCCCAAGGAATCCACACCATTATGCGGTACCTTCTATAAAGCATTAAGGCTCCTTAGAAACATGTCCCAGAATCAATAAAGAACTCCAGCTAGAAAAGGAAAGAAGGCACTGCAGACAGCCCCCAGGTGTGGGATGGAACTGGCTTAAGCTAGAATTCTGCAACAACTGCAGCGTGTCCAACATCCACAAGGAATTAGACCTTCATGAAAAGAACCAAGTCTCCCAGTAAAGGCTTCCTGGGAATTGGTACTTAGAAGCTGTGATTTGATTTTCCGTCATTAATGAAAACACGACCAACTGCGTGCCCCATGGTGCCACGGCTCAGCCTTTCAGTACCTTCCCACTCTCTCAAAGCCTCTTTCTGGGTCTGATTTCTTGACGTGGTGAAGGAAGCCTGCTTTCTCTCGAGGTGGAGTTTTCCAGAGTTTGCGAAAATCTTCTGCCTATGAAGAAAAAAAAAATGTATTGAGCTGTGCCAGGCACCACGCCCCTCAGCCGCAGAAACCTGAAGAACCATTTGAGTCGTGCCAGGCACCGCGCCCCTCAGCTGGGGAAATCACAGCAGCTGCCTGTCTCCTGACGCCCCTCCTTCTCTCCCCTTCACTAGCAGATCCCTGGGCCACATGCCCACCTGTGGCATGGCTGAGTGGCCGCATGGCTGCACTCTGACCTGGGGGAGGGGAGGCGATCTCCTTTCTTGCAGCCCAGGGCTGTGAGGTTCAGAACCAGGAGGGCCCGAGCATGAGGCCTCACCCTGAGGACAGCAGACGGCCTGGAGCTGCCACACCGACACACATCTAACACCGCTCCCATCGCAGGAGAAGAAACCAGCATTGATCTTTCTTAGTCACTCTTCCTAGGGCTTT
>NW_012102443.1:620073-621630 GCF_000951045.1 Mandrillus leucophaeus | reverse complement strand
GGGTTCCCGCCATTCTCCTGCCTCAGCCTCCTGAGTAGCTGGGACCCCAGACGCCCACCACCATGCCTGGCTAACGTTTTGTATTTTTTAGTAGAGACGGGGTTTCACTGTGTTAGCCAGGATGGTCTCCATCTCCTGACCTCGTGGTCTGCCCACCTCGGCCTCCCAAAGTGCTGGGATTACAGGCGTGAGCCACCGCGCCCGGCCTGGAGCCATTTTCATCATAACTTATTTAGAAAGTTTTCAGGACAGGATTATATGTACAAGTCAGTATGTGAAATATTTCAATAGGAGAAAGAATTGAATTGTCAATTATAAATAAAAAAACGTATACAACCTTTGGCCCACCAACACTATCATCAAGGATTTCTCCGAACATCGGGGATGAACCCGGGGGCTGAGGCTTCCAGGAGAGGGACTGGCCTGGAGCATTTCGTCTGAGAGGAAGCCAGTGGGGGCTGCAGCCGTGGGGAAACGTGGTCAGGTGGACGTGCAGATGGAGCTTTCCTAGTCACAATGGGCAGCCTCGCTACACCAGCAAGGTGCCCTGAGATGGGCCGTCGACACAGAAAGAACAGGGTGACGCGCGCACAGGACGCGGCTGGCCCAGGGAATATCTGCTTTGTTGAGACGTGTGGCTCCCAGCACATCGGCCCTGGTGAGCAAGCCACAGAGCCAAGAACACACATTTCTCTGGCCAGTGTTCTCACCACCACTCACTGGTGGATGGTTTGAGATGAGGACAACCCTGGGGCTCCACAGGACATGGCCCCTGAGACTACGCACAAGGCAACAGGCTGGAACACTCAGAACTGCAGTATAGGGACAGCCAGGCACCGCTTCCAGAAGCTTCTACAGCAGCTCACCTTGGCCGGACTCAGGGGCCCCGCGAAGGCTCTCAGGGTCAGCACTGGGTCTCTGGGGCTGCCTCCATGGCGGCTGACGTGAGAGGCCTCAGCCGTCTGGTCTGGGGACCACAGCTCCCCAATGACTGGAGAAGAAGTGTCTTCTGCTCTCAGGAGAGGCACGTAGTAGTGACCTGAGGGAAGAGACAAGCACTGGCTGCAGGCTTCTGCCCCCTCCGCAGGTCAGGTCTGGGTGATCAGCACGGGGGTCACACAAGCCCTTGCCAAGGCCTCTGCAAATGGATCCAACGGACAGGGCAGAGGCTGGTTTGCGCCAGAGCTCCCTTCACTTAATGCAAATGGATGCAATGGAAACAAAGTCACACGAGGTCTCAGAGCTCACTTCACTTAACCAGCCTCACTTTCCTCCACTGCTACAAGAAAGAAAAGAGAAGGAAGCCCCAGGTAGTTAAAGGACTGAGGGGTCAGACCTGAGTGAATAAGATTAGCACACAATAGGCGCTTAATACATTTTAAAAATAAGTTATATTTCATTCCAGCCAGGTGCGGTGGCTCACGCCTATAATCCCAGCACTTTGGGAGGCTGAGGTGCACGGATCACTTGAGGTCAGGAGTTCAAGACCAGCCTGGCCAACATGATGAAACCCCATCTCTACTAAAAATACAAAAATTAGCTGGGTGTGGTGGCGCA
>NW_012102443.1:615013-618882 GCF_000951045.1 Mandrillus leucophaeus | reverse complement strand
GGTTCACGCCATTCTCCTGCCTCAGCCTCCCGAGTAGCTGGGACTACAGGCGCCCGCTACCACGCCTGGCTAATTTTTTTGTATTTTTAGTAGAGACGAGGTTTCACCATGTTAGCCAGGATGGTCTTGATCTCTTGACCTCGTGATCCGCCCACCTCGGCCTCCCAAAGTGCTGGGATTACAGGCATGAGCCACTGTGCCCGGCGCTTATCATAGTTTTTACGGTTTTAATTTTTTTCTAATTGTAAAAGTGCTGTATGCCCATCAACAGTCGACTGGATAAAGAAAATGTGGTACATATCGACCACGGGATATTAAGAACAAGATCATGTCCCCTGCAGCCACATGGATGGAGCTGGAGCTGTGACCCTAAGGGAACTGACACAGGCAACAAAACCAAACACAGCTCTCGCTTATGAGAGGAAGCCAAACGCTGAGACACATGGACGCAAAGAAGGAACAACAGTCAGAAGGGCCTGCTTGAGGGTGGAAGGAGGGAGGAGGAGGGAGAGGATCGAACCTACACTGATCACCTGGTGAAATAATCCACCCCCTACACCCCGGTGACGTGCAAGTTACCGATATTACAAACCTGCATATGCACCCCTGAACCTAAAACGGAAGTTAAGAAAAAGTACGGTAATTTCCATTCAAGAGTACTGAAGGTACTGAAGAAGTTCTACTCAAGAGTACTAATTTTCCATACTGAAAATTAGGGTAACTCAAATACTCTATCTTACATTTTAATATCTTATATTTGAATGCATCATATGTACGTTGGCATTTTACAGGTAATGGCAGTTTTTTCCCTCTTTTAGTGGTACATGAAAAGAAGACATACAGTATATACAGTATACGGTGCATGGTAAGTATACGGTAGAATTTACCTATAATTTACTCATAAAATACTAACGTTTACTTTTTTGGCATATTGATTTGAGTCCCTTTTAACAATTTCTATCTACAGATGGAACTCACGGTCTCTGGACGGTTTTGTGCCTGGCTTTCTGATCCTATTTGTCCCTCATAACACTTTAGAGCCCCTCATCTTCACACAAGCGTGGGTTTCTCTGAGTGGCGGGAAGGGTGGGATGCAGGACGCAGCCAGCCCTGCAGCAGGCTCTGTGGCATGTGAAGCTAGTGACCGAGGCCCCAGCGTGACCACAGACGCTGACCATGCCTGGGCTTTGCACGAGCCTCAGAAGGACCAGGAAGGAGGTGCAGGCACTCTGGAGGTGCCGTGTAGCTCAGCCCACAGGAACATGGATCTCACAGTGCTGCCTTCTCCTCAGCAAACAGCTGCTGGGGCAGATCTTAGAGGCAACAGTGTTTTACTATCACACATAGGCAAGGACTTCTCGGACAGAAGTGCTTCCTCAATACCATCGTGAAGCAATGCCTAATGTCAGGGTTGCAAAGCATTTCTGACAGTGTGGTTTGAAAATCCAGAGCAGACTCTCAGTTCTTCAGGATGTTCTGGCAACACAGCCGTGTGTTCCAAGGGCCTCCAAAAGTTCCAGCTGGGCCTCTGGAGCGAGGCCTCAATGGCCCTGAGAAGGAACTCTCAGCGCTAGCAGCATGCATGATTCATGTCCTTTGCACAGCTACACACGCAGAAGAAGTATAATTAACAAATTACACTTAGGATGGGAAGAGATCGGGGACAAGCAGAGGCTCTTGATACCTTAGAGTGGGGTTGGTACACTTCCATACAAGGTCAGACAGTAAATAATTAGGCTCAGTAGGCCACAAGTCACTGTGTGCTGGGAAAGAACCCGGACAGTGTACAAATGGTGGTCATAGCTTTGTGCCAATACAATTTTATTTTTAAAAGCAGTCATTTGCAGACCCTGCTTTAAATGGAGACAGAGTTTTAGACAGGAATGGAATCCGAGACAGAGAAAAACAGGCAGGAGGGCGAAAGGATCTCAGCGTCTGCTTCAATCTCACCAGCAAGCAGAAGCTCCAGACTTCGAGCTAAGACAGCAAAGAAGAGGCGCTTCTAGACGTGTCATCTTCCAAAATTCACGAAAACAGAGGAAGACGGCAGGGAAAAGCCATCTCTGAAACCAGCCATTTTCACACGCCTGGCACCTACAAACCGCGAGGCACAGGGGCCAACTGGAAGCTGCTGACTACAGGAGGGCGGTCCAGAAAGTAAAGCCTCTCCCAGAGGCGAGTGGGGAGGGAACATCCCAGAGCCAAGGCAGGAGCCGTGCTGGAGGAGGAGGGCGGCGGCTTCGGAACCAAAGGAGTGACGGGGCGACCCCAGGGACGACCCCCACCCCAACACAGGCAGAGAGTGACGGGGCGACCCCAGGGAGTGACCCCAGGGACGACCCCCACCCCAACACAGGCAGAGAGTGACGGGGCGACCCCCGGGAGCTGTCTCTTATACACATCTAGATGTGTATAAGAGACAGCACCAGGAGTGGAGCCTGCGGCTTAATTTGACTCAACACGGGAAACCTCACCCGGCCCGGACACGGACAGGATTGACAGATTGATAGCTCTTTCTCGATTCCGTGGGTGGTGGTGCATGGCCGTTCTTAGTTGGTGGAGCGATTTGTCTGGTTAATTCCGATAATGAACGAGACTCTGGCATGCTAACTAGTTACGCGACCCCCGAGCGGTCGGCGTCCCCCAACTTCTTAGAGGGACAAGTGGCGTTCAGCCACCCGAGATTGAGCAATAACAGGTCTGTGATGCCCTTAGATGTCTGGGGCTGCACGCGCGCTACACTGACTGGCTCAGCGTGTGCCTACCCTACGCCGGCAGGTGCGGGTAACCCGTTGAACCCCATTCGTGATGGGGATCGGGGATTGCAATTATTCCCCAAAAGCTCAAGGAACAGATGCAAGACTTCAGAGAAGGGATAATAGGAAAAGAGGGGGCAAGTGAGCCGGGAGAGCTCAGAAGAAAGGATGATCCCGAGAAGAGGCTTCCGAGGGGAGCCGGCACACGCCCGGGGAGCTCAGAAAAGCAAAGCTCTGCTCTGTTCCCCCAACACTCCAAGGCCCTTCCCACCACGGACCCCACGATCCAGGCACCAGCTCCCCATCTTACCCTTTAAATACTCTCTGATCCGCTCCTTCAGTTCCACAGATTTATTTTTGCTTCTTTCACAAATCACCTATTGAATAAAAAGTGTGTCTAAATCTCATTTGATTGCAATATTTCCTTATCATTACAATGATTTTAGAAAAGTAAGTTTTAAAGTCAGTAAAGCAGAATAGTATCTTAGTGCTAAAGATTTAATAAAGCTCACAATCAAAAAATGTGTGAAGAGTGTAGTCTTTCTAAAGTCTAAGGGGACAGCTAAGAGAACACCCTCTGGGATTATGGGTAGATTTACTTTTTCTTCGTGCTATTCTGCATTTTCTAACTGTCTGCAAGGAGAGGAAAACATACAAGCACACCGTCAAGTAAAAGCAGGAGCACGTGAACATGTTTCTAACTTTCTCAGGTGTCTGAGTTTCACTTACAAGAAGCCTTATCATACATAAGCTTTCTGTTGTGAGGCTGGGTCAAGGTGGAGCTCCTAACTAACACGGAACAAGAATGTTCTATTTTTGCCACTACAGAAATCAAATTTCTCAGCCTTGGAGAACTGCAGCAAAATACAAACTTGTGCTAGAAACTACAGAAAAACCAACAACCTTCGGCCGGGCGCGGTGGCTCAAGCCTGTAATCCCAGCACTTTGGGAGGCCGAGACAGGCGGATCACGAGGTCAGGAGATCAAGACCATCCTGGCCGACACGGTGAAACCCCGTCTCTACTAAAAAATACAGAAAACTAGCCGGGCGAGGTGGCGGGCGCCTGTAGTCCCAGCTACTCAGGAGGCTGAGGCAGGAGAATGGCGTGAACC
>NW_012102443.1:610464-612219 GCF_000951045.1 Mandrillus leucophaeus | reverse complement strand
TAGTAGAGACGGGGTTTCACCATTTTGGTCAGACTGATCTCAAACTCCTGACCTCAGGTGATCCACCCGCCTTGGCCTCCCAAAATGCTGGGATTACAGGCGTGAGTCACCCCACCGGGCTTCTACTTTTTTTTTTTAAAAGACTCACAAACAAAAAAGCCATATAAGACGCTACTTTTATAACAGAAAAATGACCGGCATTCTAGCACATACCCACTTCATGCCAAGGCTTGAGCTCAGCACACTGACCCGGGTGCCCAGGCCCTGGAGGAGCTTAAATTCTCCATAAACAGTGAACAGTAGCTTTAACCAGTACAGGGCCCAGTACAACGTCATGTAAAACATACCCAGAAAATGAAATACACAGATGGGGACCACAATCGGAATAAAGCAAAGCCCACGAATTTGGCCTGTACTCAAAGAAAAGTCTCTGTGGCACGTGACACCCAGTAAACGAAACTCTCTTCACTGCTGACGATGCCGCACCAGGCCCCGACTGGGAACCCAGGTCTCTGTGGCACGTGACACCCAGTAAACGAAACTCTCTTCACTGCTGACGATGCCGCACCAGGCCCCGACTGGGAACCCAGGTCTCTGTGGCACGTGACACCCAGTAAACGAAACTCTCTTCACTGCTGACGATGCCGCACCACGCCCCAACTGGGAACCCAGGTCTCTGTCCATGACGCTGCGTCACGCCCTCCCTCCCCCATGGGGTCGCAGGTCTCCACGCCATCTGCCTGGAGTTCCCACAGCTGCACCTCCGATCCTTCCTTATGCTCTGGGCAGTCTCAATGTCACCTGCAAATGTGGCCTATAGACCAGCAGGCCTCATGGTCAACAGTGCCCCTGAGCCCAAGACCTGAAGGGCCAACTCCCTCCCAGGCACCTCACTTGGACATCCCACAGGCAGCTCCACTGCACCGTGTAGAAAACAGAATTCATTTACACCTAGCAGAGCCAGAAACGCCTCCTCACGTCACCTCCGATTACCAAGATTCTGGCTGTAAAGTGTCTGGTGGCATCGTATGCCATGGCGGCCACCCCTAAGCTTCTGCACAGGGAACAAAACCTCATCATGGACCCTGCGGCCTGCACTGACACCCCCACCTCCATCCTTGGCAACACAGCCTAGGTCACCCACAAATGTCCTTCTCCAGCTCCCTCCCACCATCACCCACTAGAGGTAATAACCCTTACGACTCGCTCACACGACCCCAAAAAGGTCTGGATGTTTGAATACACCACCACACTGCCTGCACCCCATCCTTCTGTCCAGGGGCTGGTAAGCTTTCCTGGACAAGGACCAGACAGCAAGCATTATAGACTTTTGAGGCCATCCTGTCTCTGCCACGGCTACCCAACTCCACTCTTGTAGCAGGAAAGCAGCCACAGACAAATCCACAAATGAGTGTGGCTATGTTCCAATAAAGCCTTATTTACACACACAGATGGCAGCTGAGCTGGCTCCTGCGCTGCAGTTTGCTGGCCCCTCCTCGAGTGCAATGATTGCTCTGTGTTCTCCAACCCTCAGGCCCTTCTTTTCTTTTTTTTCTTTTTTTTGGAGATAAAGAAGTCTTACTTTGTCGCCCAGGCTGGAGTGCAGGGGCGCAATCTCGGCTCATTGCAACCTTCACCTCCCAGGTTCAAGTGATTCTCCTGCCTCAGCCTCCCTAGTAGCTGGGATTACAGGTGAGGATAATTTTAGTTTTTGTTTTTTTTTTTTTTTTTTTTTTTGAGACGGAGTCTCACTCT
>NW_012102443.1:605939-608520 GCF_000951045.1 Mandrillus leucophaeus | reverse complement strand
AGCTACTCAGGAGGCTGAGGCAGGAGAATGGCGTGAACCCGGGGGGTGGAGCTTGCAGTGAGCTGAGATCCAGCCACTGCACTCCAGCCTGGGTGGCAGAGCGAGACTCCGTCTCAAAAAAAAAAAAAAAAAAGAAAAACCAACAACCTTCAAATAAAAGGAAGGAAAGGAGCCAGCCTGTGAGAAAAACTGACTAAAACTAGGAAAACAACCACATTTTTGAGTCTGTACCGGATTATAAGCTTTAAAAAGTCAAATGCTTTTTAAAATGCCAGGAGTTAGGCCAGGCGCGGGGGCTCACGCCTGTAATCCCAGTACTTTGGGAGGCAGAGGCGGACGGATCACCAGGTCAGGAGATCGAGACCATCCTGGCTAACACGGTGAAATCCCATCTCTACTAAAAATACAAAAAATTAGCCAGGCGTGTTGGCGGGCGCCTGTAGTCCCAGCTACTCGGGAGACTGAGGCAAGAGAATGGCGTGAACCTGGGAGGCGGAGCTTGCAGTGAGCCGAGATCGTGCTACTGCACTCCAGCCTGGGAGACAGAGTGAGACTCCGTCTCAAAAAATAAATAAAAAAATAGAAATAAAAAATTAAAATAAAATGCCAGGAGTTTTTAGTTACCAAATGCCATTCTTATGCTGAATAAGTACAGATATTCTCTCACACATACACACACACACAAATTAAATCATACATATGCAAAATAATGGCAATTTCTCAGTTGTAGAATTTTCTGGTGAATTTTACTCTTTTTGTCAAGCAGTATTTTAAATTTCCTATGGCAAGTGGATGTGTTGCTTATGCAATAACAGCAGTTACAGAGGCTGCCACCGGAAGATTCTTACAGCTTTTATTTCTAAAGGGCTGCTAGACCGTGGACAGCTCACAGCTGTAATACACAGAAACATCAAACTTGTCTTTCAGTTCTCAGAAGGTCCAGATACGTCTGGCACTTTGCGGGCACAGAACGTACTTCTGCCCTCTGTAAGGTGCACTTTGCTCAGCTGCTCAGGGTCATGATGAGGCCTGACTGACCACGCTTTTCTGGGTCAGATGAGTACGTATGTGTGAGAAGCTTAGCACAGCGCTTGGTGCACACTGAGCTGAATACAATTTAGCTGCTTTCAGCATCGTCATCCTCACCACCATCGTCACCATCACCATCACCTCTGCCAACACCACCATCATCATTGCGATCTTCATCCTCACCATCACATCATCACCATCACTATCTTCATCACCATCCTCACCACCACCATCATCCTCATCACCACAACCATCACCATCATCACCTCATCACCATCACCACCATCATCATCCTCACTGTCACCATTCCCACAATCCTCACCACTACCACCATCACCACCTTCACCATCACCAGCATCACCATCATCACCACCATTCTCACTACCACCATCATCACCATAATCACCATCACCACCATCACACCATAATCATCACCATCATCATCACAACCATCATCATCCTCACCACCATCACCACCATCATCATCCTCACCGTCACCATTACCACAATCCTCACCACTACCATCATCACCATTACCATCTTCACCATCACCACCATCATTCTCACTACCACCATCATCACTATCACCATCACCACCATCATTCTCACCAGCACCATCACCACCATAATCATCACCATCACAACCATCACATCCTCACTGCCATCCCCATCACCACCACCATCACCATCATTCTACCACCGTCATCACCATCACCACCACCACCACCATCATTACCTCTGTTCTCTTTGACTCTGGTCAACTGACGTGTTCAGAAAGGGAACTTGATAAAAGACTGTGAGCTGTTCAAAGCAACTGACTGCCAGTTTTAGGAAAATAAAATCAGCAAACCGGGTCAGTTCCTTCCCTCCTGGTTCTACAGATGCATCATCTTCACAAAGTGCATCTGACCCAACAGCCAGGGTTCTAACATGTCCCATAAGGCAAACACACTCACACAGAGCTCCTTATGGCTTCCCTGTGCCTGTGATAACAGACTGTCAATTTATGTATTTTCATTTCTAACTCCAGATAGTAACTGCATTTTAATAAGTACTTACATCTTCAGGTGTTTTATCATATTTATTCCTTGGGTTTTTTACAATCAAATGGTGTGACGAAAGCACGTTGACTACATCTGCACTTCCAAACTTACAAGCAAAATGCAACGGTGTGTCATAGCCCTGAAAAAAGGTGCAGACGAAGCACAATTATTCACACGTGTCTCATAAGGTTGCTCTAAGATGAAAATAGATATTTATACATTTATTTATTGATTTTTATTTTTTGAGACAGAGTCTCACTCTGTTGCCCAGGCTGGAGTGCACTGGCGTGATCTCGGCTCACTGCAATCTCTGCCTCCTGGGTTTAAGCGATTCTCCTGCCTCAGGCTCCCCAGTAGCTGGGACTACAGGCACCTGCCACCACATCAATTTTTTTTTTTTTTTTTTTTTAGTAGAGACGGGGTTTCACCATTTTGGTCAGACTGATCTCAAACTCCTGACCTCAGGTGATCCACCCGCCTTGGCCTCCCAAAATGCTGGGATTACAGGC
>NW_012102443.1:598227-604049 GCF_000951045.1 Mandrillus leucophaeus | reverse complement strand
GGATTACAGATGTGAGCCACCGCGCCCGGCCCTAATTTTAGTATTTTTAATAGAGACAGGGTTCTGCCATGTTGGCCAGGCTGGTCTCAAACTCTTGACCTCAGGTGATCCACCCGCCTCGGCCTCCCAAAGTGCTGTTATTACAGACATGAGCCACGGCACCCGGCCCTCAGGCCTTTCTTGGTCCACATTCTACTTTACAGGACTGAGGTTCCGGGTCCTCTGCTTCAGAAACATGACCGCACCCCTCCCGCTTCCCAGGCCCTCTGCCGTGCATCCGGGCAGATGGTCTACACAGAAAGGACCCGCAACAGAACGGCTTCCTTCTGGCCCACCATTCTCCCTACTACACAACGGCCCTTTCCACCCTGTTCTGTACTCGGCAAACCTCACCACCCCGATTTCTGCCTGTTCTTGCTGGGTAACTTCCTGTAGTTCTGGCTGACCTTCTCTCCAGCCCTGCTTCTCACCCACACCGTAATCTTGGGATGTGATCTCTCCAAAAACCCTGGTACTTTCTCAATAGTTATTTTTGGTCCACGCTTTAACGATTCCTACTTTCGGGGGTTATAATAAACAAATGTAACCTGAAATATCTAATTTCAGTAATTTACTAAGTTTTCTTTCTGGACACACACATGCACATTTTCTGTGAATACTGCGTGAAAATAAGAACATGTATTCCTAGTTGAACCTCATTTCCTTACTCAGTTTGCTCACACTCAGCATAACTGACGCACTGTGATGTTACTTCCCCTTTCCTAGTTCATGTACACTATTGCTTTTTTGGTAACCACTGTTTTCACTTTCACCCCTTTCTATAATTTTGCTGGCTTGACAAAATGTCAACACTCCCCCTTTTCTCTCTTGTTGATTTAAAAATTATTCTTGCTTTTCAATTTTGCAGCTCAGTCGGGCGCAGTGGCTCATGCCTGTAATCCCAACACTTTGGGAGGCCAACGCGGACGGACCACTTGAGGTCAGGGGCTCAAGACCAGCTGGGCAAATATGGTGAAACTCTGTCTCTACTAAAAGTACAAAAATCAGCCGGGTGTGGTACTGCATGCCAGCAGTCCCACTCCTCAGGAGGCTGAGTCAGGAGCATCGCTTGAGCCTGGGAGGCAGAGGTTGCAGTGAGCTGAGATTGTGCCACTGCACTCCAGCCTGGGGCACAGAGCAAGACACCGTCTCAAAAAAAAAATTTTTTTTTTGCAGCTCAACATATCATATTCACTGTGTTATCCAAATAACAAAATTATGCCTCCCCACAATATGCTTCTTTGACACTCTCTTCTACCCACCACAACACGACATTCCACACTCCCGGGTTTTACTAAGAGTTTATAATTCCTGGCTCTAAGCTGTCACTGGGCTTTCCCTCACAAAAATACATCAATTCTTTAAGAATTCTTACTTATGCATTGTTCAACCACTGAAAACCGTGCCTCTTTCGGTGGTGGGGACAGGGTCTTGCTCTGTCATCCAGACTGCAGTATAGTAGCGCCATCTCGGCTCATTGCAGCCTCTGCGTCCTGGGCTCAGGGGATCCTCTCACCTCAGCCTCCTGAGTAGCTGGGGCTACAGGCATGTGCCACCACCCTTGGCTAATTTGTTTTTTAAAATTTTTTGTAGAGACAGAGTTTTGCCATGTTGCCCAGGCTGGTCTCAAACTCCTGGGCTCAAGCGATCTGCCCACCTCAGCCTCCCTAAGTGCTGGGAGGCCATCCACATGAATTAAACAGTCGTGTACCCAGTTTTACACTAAAGTTTGTAGTTGAAACAGATAACTGTGCTGTCCTTCCTAGGGGTACAGGAAGTGGACAGGGCGGAGGATTTGAAACACTGAGCCAAAGCCCAGGCTCCCTTTAAGAATCATGTTAGTGGCCGGGTGCGGTGGCTCACGCCTGTAATCCCAGCACTTGGGGAGCCCGAGGCGGGCGGATCACGAGGTCAGGAGATTGAGACCATCCTGGCTAACACGGTGAAACCCCGTCTCTACTAAAAATACAAAAAAAATTTGCCAGGCATGGTGGCAGGTGCCTGTAGTCCCAGCTACTCAGGAGGCTGAGGCAGGAGAATCGGTTGAACCCAGGAGGCGGAGCTTGCAGAGAGCCGAGATTGCGTCACTGCACTCCAGCCTGGGAGACAGAGCAAGACTCCATCTCAAGAAAAAAGAAAAAAAAAAAAATCAGGTTAGCCCGTCAGAATGTTGAAGGATTGAAGAGCCGCACGCGTTGAGTGGCGTTTCTCACCTCCTCCTTCCTTACCTCGCAGAAGGAGTGCAATCGCCCAGAAAGCCCTATCTGTTCCACGAGCTTCTTATCTTGAAATGTTGAACAAAACTCTCCATTTTCTGAGACCCCCCCAGAAAATAAACTGATTATCAACAACTGCTTAATTGTTGCACTAATCTAGCTTTAACGAAAAGCAAATTCGTTATTTTTTTTAAGCAATGGACCTTTCAAAAATTGAAATTAGGCAAAGCAGCTTAAGCCTCCTAATGAGAGAATATTATTTGTTCAGACTCAAGCTAAAATTCAAGCCTCACATTGCCTTATGCTTTGTTTATGATAAATATATAAATGAGGGTTGCTTAACAGCTGTGAGCACTGTGTGGGATTTTACACCTGGCCTGCGTGACCGCCTGTTCCAGTTGGGGTGTTGATTTGACTAATACGCTTCATCCCAGTGTATAAAACTTGCTTCTCTTCTCAAGCAGAGCAGCTCCCCTGGCTCCCTACTCTGCCCTGAAGGACTCTTGGGCTCCTGGGGGTGGGAGGGGCCAAGAGAAGGAAAAGCCTGTCTTTAGCACCCTTTAGAAGAGCTGTGCCCCCTTCACAGTGCTGCCTTGCATGGGCCTAGCCCGCGGGGGCACTCATCGGTGACTCCAACTCGCCTGCTTGCTGCACTTGGGATGAAACGATCCCACAGGTCAGGTGGAGGGTGGGGTGTGGGCATTGGCCAGGATTGCTGTCGCCTTTTCTCAAGAGCGAGGAAGATCGTTCCTATTTCTAAGCAGTCACACCCCAGCAGTCTCTTTCTCACACAGTCCTGCATGTTAGGCGCCGTGGTCTGCAGGGGCAGCTCTGTGCCTCAGTGGCTCTTGGCAGGACACTGAGGGCCTGCCTGTGGTGTGCCCAGCTCTGCCACTCCCAGGAGGAGAAAGGCTGCTCAGCTCAAGGTATCCTGTTCAGCAGAGCAAATGTCCTCTGACAACCATGTCCCCAGACAGCTCAGACACCCTTGGGGACAGCACTGCACACACGACAAAGACGCAGGGGCCAGGGAAGCCCAGCACTCGGTGCCCTCTGTCCCGTGGGACGTGGTGAGAAGGCAGGCTGCAGGGGTGTAACTATGTGTCTTTTCCCCAAAGTTATTACACCAATGAGTGACTGGTCAATAAAGCATTCTTCTGGGGAAGAAATTTTAAACAATTTAAAAAAGAAAGCGTCAGTGGAGGGTGGGCACGCACCATCTTGTCGGGGGTGTTCAGATACAGGTCAACCACGTAGCGGATGCGCTTCTGCAGCATGGCCTCGTCGTCATCGGGGTACATCAGCCTCATGAAGTCGGGGTTCTCCAGCACGTCCAGAGTCAGCCGGCAGATGGAAGCCTGGTTCTCTTTGGCAGCAACATGCATCACGTTGTACCTGCACCCTTCCTGAAAGAGACCCGCACGCACTGAGCTCCCATCTGTGACACGTGGACACGTCTGTCGCCGAGTGCTGCGATGGAACCGGCCAGGCCGCACACCCACCCGACGGAACCAGCCACACCGCACACCCACCTGACGGAACCGGCCAGGCCGCACACCCACTGACGGAACCGGCGAGGCCGCGCACCCACTGACGGAACCGGCGAGGCCGTGCACCCACCTGATGCAACCGGCCAGGCCGCGCACTCATCTGATGCAACCGGCCAGGCCACACACCTACCCGATGGAACCGGCCAGGCCGTGCACCTACCCGACGGAACCAGCGAGGCTGCACACCTACCTGCACAATAGTTGGGTTGTCCCCTGAGCCAATCAGATACCGGGGGTTGCTCCAGATGAGGTCAGAAAAGGTGTCTTCCTCTCCCTTCTCCACAGCTTTCCGAAGCTTGGCGGTGAGGTCCTGCGTGCGGGGATTTTTATAGCTGTTCGCTCGCTCTTTGTTGACTGTTTCTGATTCAGACAAGCACAAACCATCTGTCGGTAAGAGACAGAATTTAAGAAAGATTAGTTTCACCAAGTCACTCATACACCCTATGATGAGGGATAAGGAGCTTTCCACACAGGCTTCTGGGCCAACTGGGAGGCACAGGTGAGAAACGATGAGATGGGCCTGCGGCCACCAGCCCCAGCATGTAACAGCAGCCAGCACGCCCCTGTGAGCAGAGCAAGTGGAGGAGAGCAGCCAGACCCTGCCGCAAGCTTGCTGGGAAACGCTCTGTGAATGAGGCCAAGTTTGGTGAACTTTGTGTTTTTTCAGAGACAGGGTCTGGCTCTGTCACTCAGGCTGGAGTGCAGTGGCACGATCACAGCTCACTGCAGCCTCGACCTCCTGGGCTCAAGTGATCTCAGCCCCCCAAGTAGCTGGGACTACAGTTGTGTGCCACCACGCCTGGCTTATATCCGTATATATAAATGTATTTTTAAAGATGGGGTCTCACTATGTTGCCCAGGCTGGTCTCCAACTCCTGGCTTCAAGGGATCCTTCTGCCTCAGCTCCCAAAAATGTTGGAATTACAAGCATGAGTCACCACACCCGGCCAGTGAACTCTGAAAGCTTGGTCAGTAGGTGGAGGAGGAATGACGGCAGTTGTGGGCAAGGGAACACTCCCAGCAATCACACAAGACCTTCGATGTGCACAGTGTGGCTGCAAAGGATCACAGGATTAAGGAGCCACCACACCCTGCTGATTTTTTTGTGGGGACGGAGTTTTGCTCTTTCGCCCAGGCTGGAGTGCAGTGGTGCGATCGTGGCTCACTGCAACCTCTGCCTTCCGGTTTCAAGCAATTCTCCTGCCTCAGCGTCCCAAGTAGCTGGGATTACAGGCACCTGCCACCACGGCCAGCTTATTTTTGTATTTTTAGTAGAGACAGGGTTTCACCATGTTGGCCAGGCTAGTCTGAAACTCCTGACCTGAGATTATCCACCCACCTCAGCCTCCCCAAATGCTGGAATTACGGGTGTGAGTCACTGCACCTAGCCAGTTTTTTATATTTTTGGTAGAAGCAGGGATTCACCATGTAGGCTACACTGGTCTCCAACTCCTGACCTCAAGTGATCCACCCACCTTGGCCTCCCAAAGTGCTGGAATCACAGGCATGAGCCACCGTGCCCGGCATGATTTCTGTCTTAAAGTGATTTCCTTCTGAGGAATTCTCACAAATTGCAAAGAAGGAAATCTGTACCTGTTAGAAGCCACTCTGGTTTCCATCCAGGAAGCACCTGTGTAAGGCTGACTGAGGACAGGCAGATGACTGGAGGGAGAGGGGGCACCATTCCTCTGGAGTACCAACCCTCCAGAGAAGCCCAGACAACTGTGAGCTGGGAGAGGGAGCAGGAGCTGAGGCCAGACGAAAGGTAAAGGCAGAGGCTCTACCCCACACTGACTGTGAAGAGCCTCTTCACACAAAACCCGAGTTCTGAGCTAGGAGGTGGAGAGGAGGCAGACTTCGGGCTGGACAGTTCCTACAGACGAGCCCGACTTTTGCAGATGCCCTAGTCCTAGAAGTAGGTATAGAGGCCGGGCGCGGTGGCTCAAGCCTGTAATCCCAGCACTTTGGGAGGCCGAGACGGGTGGATCACGAGGTCAGGAGATCGAGACCATCCTGG
>NW_012102443.1:595845-598062 GCF_000951045.1 Mandrillus leucophaeus | reverse complement strand
AAAAAAAAAAAAAAAAAAGAAGTAGGTATAGCTTCAGGTGGGGAAGGAGACTGCTCTCAGGATCCAAAAAGGCATAGTGGCTCACGCCTGTCATCCCAGCACTTTGGGAGGCTGAGACGGGAGGGTCACTTGATGCCAGCAATTCGACCAGCCTCGGCAACATGGCAAGACCCTATCTCCATCAAAAAATTTAAATTCTAGCCTGGCCAACATGGTGACTAAAAATACAAACATTAGTTGGGCGTGGTGGCGGGCACCTGTAATCCCAGCTACTCGGGAGGCTGAGGCAGGAGAATCACTTGAACCCATGAGGCAGAGGTTGCAGTGAGCCGAGATCGCACCACTGCACTCTAGCCCGGGCAACAGAGCAAGACTCCGTCTCAAAAAAAAAAAAAAAAAAGTTTAAATTAGCTGGGTGTGGTGGCGCACGCCTATTTCTCTCCCTATTTGGGAGGGTAAAGCAGGTGGATTGCTTGAGCCCAGGAGTTTGAGGCTGCCGTGGGCCATGATAGCACCATACTCCACTCCAGGCTGGCAAAACAAGACCCTGTCTCTTTACAAAAAGAAAAGAAAAAATCCAACAGGCAGCAAGGAGAGACGTGGGGACAGATGGAGGCAGCCACAGCGTTCTTTTCAGCTTCTCCACTCAAGATGCTAGTTACTGGCATGTCAGCATCAGAGCTAGTGTGGCTTCCTGGTCCACTGAGACGCCATCGACTCTACCCCCATGGAGAAAACAAGTTACCACATACGAGGAAAGAAGGCACAAAACAGGGTGGGATCTATGTGACAGGAACATGAAGATACGAACTGCTGCATGATTTACCTTTCAACCCGTCATTGCTAAAGAGCGGCGCTGTTTTCACAGGAGAAAGTGGTAAGGACGTCCTGCTTGGAGAAGGGAAATAATCACAAACTCCTCTAGCGAATTTCTCAGCGTCTTCTCTGGTAGAAAAAGCTTTAAATCGGGACCCTTTGATCATCTTGACAGCTTGCAATGCTTCTTTTTTATTTTCATAAACATGGATCCTTTCTGGGTAGGAAAAGTAACAAAGGAAAATCAGAGATGAGTGACTCGAGCAGCTGTCACCTGGTCCACCCTGGGCTTCATCATCAGCTTCCATGTCTGCTACCCAGTCGTCCGGCTTAGTTCAGATCTTTAATCTTGAAGAAAAAGGGCCTTAGCTAGCCAAAATAACACAGTTAACAAGCTCAATTGTGTGCGTATATGCATGGGAGTAACATGATACATATTATGTTCACATATGTAATTCTATATGGCAAGATTCTATCCTAAAAACTAAATTTCATATAAAGATCTAAATAAAAATTATTAAAAGGCAAATTAAAAGAAACTATAATGATGTCAGCCAAGAACAAAAGAGAACTTTAAACACAATTTTGAACAGGAAACGCCTATTTTTTTTTTTTTTTGGAGACGGAGTCTCGCTCTGTTGCCCAAGCTCAAATGCAGTGGTGCGATCCTGGCTCTCTGCAACCTCGGTCTCCCAGGTTCAAGCGATTCTCCTGCCTCAGCCTCCCGACTAGCTGGGATTACAATGCACCTGCCACCACGCCCGGTTAACTTTGTATTTTTAGTACAGACGGGGTTTCTCCATGTTGGTCAGGCCGGTGTTGAGCTCCCGACCTCAGATGATCCGCCCACCTCAGCCTCCCAAAGTGCTGGGACTACAGGCATGAGCCACTGTACCCGGCTGGGAATGCCTTTTTAAACATGGCAAGAAACCATCCAAAACAAGATAATTCTGATTATATAAAAATATGAAAGCTCTGTAGTGGAACTATCACAATCAAGTTTTGTATGAGACCATCGTAAATACATAAGATACAAACTATTAGCCAGGAGACAAAAATTTCTGAGCAATATAAGAGAGGAATGGTTACTGTCCACTACTGGATAAAAATGGCCATGGTCCAGGCATAGTGGCTCACGCCTATAATCCCAGCACTTTGGGAGGCTGAGGTGGACGGATCACCTGAGGTTGGGAGCTCAGTACCAGCCTGACCAACATGGAGAAACCCCGTCTCTACTAAATACAAAATCAGCTGGGCATGGTGGCGCACGCCTGTAATCCCAGCTACTCGGGGGGCTGAGGCAGGAGAATTGCTTGAACCCGGGAGGCTGAGGTTGCAGTGAGCCGAGATCGCGCCACCGCATTCCAGCCTGGGCAACAAGAACAAAACTCCATCTCATTA
>NW_012102443.1:592578-594670 GCF_000951045.1 Mandrillus leucophaeus | reverse complement strand
AAATAAGTAAACAAATAAATAAATAATAAATGACAAAAATAAAAACTGCACTATGACCATTTCCCAGTGTCACTATTCTTTTTTTTTTTTGAGATGGAATCTAGCTCTGTCGCCCAGACTGAAATGCAGTGGCACAATCTCAGCTCATTGAAACCTCAGCCTCCTGAGAAGCTGGGACTATAGGCGCCCGTCACCACGCCCTGCTAATTTTTTGTATTTTTAGTAGAGACGGGGTTTCACCATGTTAGTTAGGATGGTCTCGAACCCTTGACCTTGTAATCTGACTGCCTCGGCCTCCCAAAGTGCTGGGATTACAGGCGTGAGCCACTGGCCTGGCCACTAAGTATTCTTTAAAAAGATCTTATGGAAGAATAATATTCCATTCTATTCACGGTGTTTAACCAATTATCTACTCATAGGTATCACCACAAATGATATCACAGTAACAACAATACTAATGACAGTGTGCAATTTCTGGCATTCCAGTCAATATTGAGTTCTCTTTTTTTTTTTCCCCAATGCTAAATCTTGTTTAAAATTACAATTCTTGGGCTGGGCACAGTGGCTCACACCTGTAATCTCAGCACTTTGGGAGGCTGAGATGGGAGGACTGCTTGAAGCCAGGAGTTCAAGACCACCCTGGGCAATAAAGCGAGACCCACTCTCTTAAAAAAAAAAAAAAAAAAAAAAATTGATTACCTAGGTGTGGGCAGGCGAGGTGGCTCACGCCTGTAATCCCAGCACTTCGGGAGGCCGAGCCTGGTGGATCACTTGAGCCCAGGAGTTGGAGACCAGCCTGGACAAAGCGGGGAAATCTCATCTCTACCAAAAATACAAAAAAATGACTGCACACTGGCACATGCCCGTGATGTCAGCAATCCCAAGCTGAGGTGGGAGAAGTGCTTGAGCCTGGTAGGCAGACATTGCAGTGAGTTGTTGAGATCACATCACTACACCCCAACCTGGGTGAGAGACAGAACTCAGTCTCAAAAAAAAAAAAACCAAACATCCAAAAAAACCCAATTAGCTAGGCGTGCTGGTAAGTGCCTGTAACCTTAGCACGCTGGGAGACCAAGGTGGGTGGATTGCTTGAGGGCAGTTCGAGAGCAGCCTGGGCAACATGGCAAAACCCTCTCTCTATAAAAAATACAAAAATTGGCCGGGCACGATGGCTTACACCTGTAATCCCAGAACTTTGGGAGGCCGAGGCGGGCGGATCCCAAGGTCAGGGGTTCGAGACCAGCTTGGCCAAAATGGTGAAACCCTGTCTCTACCAAAAATACAAAAATTAGCTGGGTGTGGTGGCAGGTGCCTGCAGTTCCCAGCTACTTGGGAGGCTGAGGGAGGAGAATCACTTGAACCCGGGACGCAGAGGTTACAGTTAGCTGAGATCGCGCTATTGCACTCCAGCCCAGGCAACAGTGCGAGACTCTGTCTCAAAAAAAAAAAAAAATACAAAAACAGCTGGGTGTGGTGGCTCATGCCTGGGTCCCAGCTCCTCAAGCGGCTGAGGTAGAAAGATCACCTGAGCCAGAAAGGTTGAGGCTGCAGCGAGACGTCACTGTACCACTGCAATGCAGCCTAGGTGGCAGAGTAACACCATGTCTCAGATGAATAAATTAAAAAAATAAAATGGCCGGGGGCAGAGGCTCACGCCTGTAATCTTAGCACTTTGGGAGGATGAGGCAGGTGGATCACAAGGTCAGGAGTTCAAGACCAGCCTGGCCAAGATGGTGAAACCCCATCCCTACTAAAAATACAAAAAATTAGCCAGGCGCGGTGGCAGGTGCCTGTAATTCCAGTTACTCAGGAGGCTGAGGCAGGAGAATCACTTGAACTCAGAGGGCAGAGGTTACAGTGAGCCAAGATTGCGCCACTGCACTCCGGCCTGGGCAACAGAGTGAGACTCTGTCTCAAACAATATATAACTAAATAAATAATAAAATAAAATTACAAAACTTTGATGCTGAAAATTTATGCATTCATTGGCCATTTGCATTCATTAACATGAAAGGTGTGCAGGTTACAATGCATTTTAAAAAGCGGGAGGCGACTAATCAACAAAGCTCCTAACCAAGAGCAGCAGCCAGCT
>NW_012102443.1:591569-592528 GCF_000951045.1 Mandrillus leucophaeus | reverse complement strand
GGGCATGGTGGCGCACGCCTGTAATCCCAGCTACTCGGGGGGCTGAGGCAGGAGAATTGCTTGAACCCGGGAGGCTGAGGTTGCAGTGAGCCGAGATCGCGCCACCGCATTCCAGCCTGGGCAACAAGAACAAAACTCCATCTCATTAAAAAGAAAGAAAGAAAGAAAGAAAAACAAAGTCTACCTTGTGACTCTGTACTTCTACTTTCGTTTTTATAAAAATGAAAACAGGCCGGGCATGGCGGCTCACGCCTGTAATTCCAGCACTTTGGGAGGTCGAGGTGAGCGGATCACAAGATCAGGAGATCGAGACCATCCTGGCTAATACGGTAAAACCCCGTCTCTACTAAAAATACAAAAAATAGCCGGGTGTGGTGGCGGGCGCCTGTAGTCCCAGCTACTTGGGAGGCTGAGGCAGAAGAATCGCTTGAACCCGGGAGGCGGAGCTTGCAGTGAGCCAAGATCGCGCCACTGTACTCCACCCTGGGTGACAGAGCGAGACTCTGTCTCAAAAAAAAAAAAAAAAAGTGCACTTATATTACATTCAAAAACATACGTTATATATCATGTTCTAAAACATCTTAAAAATAAAAACAATGTTCATGTATATAAATAATAACAGGATCAATCATGACGAAAGAAGTGAAGTAGTTACTTCTCAGCAGTGAGATCTGAGACCAGAGGAGAGAATCTGGCTTTTACTTTAGATGCCACTTATAGAACATACACATTATAAGTGATTGTAACGAGCAACCTTTACAATAATAAAGATTAAAAATAAGGCCGGACGAGGTGGCTCACACCTGTAATCCCAGAACTTTGGGAGGCCGAGGCAAGCGAATCACGAGGTCAAGATATAGAGACCGGCCGGGCACGGTGGCTCAAGCCTGTAATCCCAGCACTTTGGGAGGCCGAGACGGGCGGATCATGAGGTCAGGAGATCGAGACCATCCTGGCTA
>NW_012102443.1:587371-588964 GCF_000951045.1 Mandrillus leucophaeus | reverse complement strand
GCGGTGGCAGGTGCCTGTAATTCCAGTTACTCAGGAGGCTGAGGCAGGAGAATCACTTGAACTCAGAGGGCAGAGGTTACAGTGAGCCAAGATTGCGCCACTGCACTCCGGCCTGGGCAACAGAGTGAGACTCTGTCTCAAACAATATATAACTAAATAAATAATAAAATAAAATTACAAAACTTTGATGCTGAAAATTTATGCATTCATTGGCCATTTGCATTCATTAACATGAAAGGTGTGCAGGTTACAATGCATTTTAAAAAGGGGGAGGCGACTAATCAACAAAGCTCCTAACCAAGAGCAGCAGCCAGCTAATATTAATGTCTCAGTCCAGCACATCTCACAGAATCCAATTTCCCTAACCACTTTTAACAGTTCTCACGCAGACTCACAAATATTTCAGGAAAGTTCTACATAAAAGTATTAACAATGGTTAACTGGGGTGATGAGATGGTGGTGATCGGATTTTTTCTTTTTTTATCTGTACTTTTCCATTTTCATATGTCATCCCGCCCTCTGCATATATGCTATCTGTGTGAGGAAATCCTACACACGTCCCCATTACCATTTCTCGCTGGGACGTCCTCATATACTGGACACACCCCATAGTACAAGGGCGGTTCCTTAGACGCAGTCACTGCAGTTCCGTAGGTGTCGACGGCACTGGGGGGCACCGAGCGGGTCTGAGATGTCACAGCTTCCTCTTCGGGAGGATTCAGGCCCACACTGTAACCAAAATCTCTGTCTTCAGAAAAACCAGCCTGATCAGTTGGGTTCCCTTCAGCTGACTTCAAAATCCTTTGTGTGTCTTGGCTGAGAGCTGTGGCACCTGCCTCATGGTGGTCAAAAGAAGGCAGCCTTCCTCCTTGCTCCAGTAAAGCCTGAGCCAATTTTTTCTCAAAAATGAACCTTGTAGTTGACGTAATGGGTCCACATTTCAAGCCAGCTTTGACGATTTCTTCTCTAAGGTCATCTGGATTCAGAAGTTTCAATCGAGCCAACACAGCATCCATTGTCATTTCACCTAGGCCCAAGACAAAAAAATCAAATAGAGTCACAAAATACTAACACCTGCTGAAGCTGGGTGGCAGGTACCAGGGTTCATTATTTAATGGCATCAGTTTATTTCATTAAAAACTTTTTTCTTGGCTGGGCGCAGTGGCTCATGCCTATAATCCCAGCACTTTGGGAGGCCGAGGTGGGCGGATCACCTGAGGTCAGGAGTTCGAAACCAGCCTGGCCAACATGGTGAAACCCCATTTCTACCAAAAATACAAAAAATTAGCCGGGTGCAGTGGCAGACACCTGTAATCCCAGCTACTCGGGAGGCTGAGGCAGGAGAATGGCATGAACCCAGGAGGCGGAGGCTTCAGTGAGCCGAGATTGTGCTCCAGCTTAGACAACAAGAGCAAGACTCCAGATCAAAAAAAAAAAAAAAATTTCGTTCTTTTTTCCCAGGCAGGATTCCACTTTTCATACAAACTCTCTCCTTACTATAATGCCACCAGTTTTTTTTTTTTTTTTTTGAGGCAGAGTCTTGCTCTGTCACCCAGCCTGGAGTGCAGCGGCACCATCTCAGCTCACTGCAAC
>NW_012102443.1:582060-586231 GCF_000951045.1 Mandrillus leucophaeus | reverse complement strand
GAATCAGACCCTGTCTCAACAACAAATAAAAGGATGGGGGGGAGTAATATTTCTGAATTTAAGTTTCCATAGGGTTCTGACTTTTAAAAACATGTTCGTGATTGACATACTCAAGAAATAAGTAAAGCCGGGCAAGGTGGCTCACACCTGTAATCGCAGCACTTTGGGAGACCAAGGTGGGTGGATCACGAGATCAGCAGTTCGAGACCAGCCCGGCCAAGATGGTGAAACCCTGCCTCTACTAAAAACAATACAAAAATTAGCCAGGCGCGGTGGCAGGCGCCTGTAATCCCAGCTACTTGGGAGTCTGAGGCAGAAGAATCACTGGAACCCAGGAGGCAGAGGTTGCAGTTAGCGGAGATCGCCCCACTGCACCCCAGCCTGGGCGACAGAGCGAGACTCTGTCTCAAAAAAAAAAAAAAAAAAAAAAAAACAAGTAAATAAACAAAAAGATGGGGGACACCCAAATAAATGGAATACCAGCCAGAAGAAACGAACCTAACTGGTTTACAAGTGAGTAACACACCGGAAGCTAACCCACATAACTTTGGAAAACTGAGTGACTAAAGTGCTCTAAGGAGAAAGACAAAAAGAAGTGTGACCATTACAGTGTGAACAGCCTCTAAGCAGTAGGTGTTTTCACAATGCTGTAAGTTAGCACACCTACAGCTATTTTCTGTGGACTCTAGGGCAAAGCAAATCATTTGAATACATGGTGGCTGATGAGAGCCAGGACTCTCCATGACAGAAAGGAAAGTGGGAGTGAGAACAGGGTTTCATCAAATGATTCCTGTAAAGCGCAAGAGAGTAAGCATCTCAGACTCTACGAGCCAAAGGCCATGTAAGTGCTCAAGAACAGCCACAGGCAGGGTGTGACAGCTCACACCTGTCATCCCAGCGCTTGGGGAGGCCGAGGCGGGAAGATCACTTGAGTCCAGGAGTTCAAGACCAGCCTGGGCAATGTGGCGAGACCCTCTCTACAAAAACTTTAAAAATTAGCTGAGTGTGGTGATGTACACCTGTGCTTCCAACTACTTGGGGAGCTGAGGCAGAAGGATAAATCAAGCCCAAGAGTTTGAGGATGCAGAGAGCCCTGTCTGTGCCACTGCACTCCAACTGGGCAACAGAGCAAGACCCTGTCTCCAAAAAAAAAAAAAAAAAGAACAGCCACAGATATACACAAACAAAAGGGTATGGTTGTATTCCAATAAAACTTTACTATACTTAGGAAAATAGATGGGGGCCAGTTTGGATCAGTTTGCTGACTCTTGTATTAGAATAAACCCAGGGGCCCGGGCATGGTGGCTCATGCTGGTAATCCCAGCACTTTGGGAGGCCAAGGTGGGTAGATCATTTGAGGTGAGGAGTTTGAGACCAGCCTGGCCAACATGGTGAGATCCCGTCTCTACTAAAAATACAAAAATTAGCCAGGCGTGGTGGCGTGCACCTGTCATCCCAGCTACTCAGAAGGCCAAGCAGGAGAATCGCTTGAACTGGGCAGGCAGAGGTTGTAGTGAGCCTTGGCCTGGACAACAAAGTGAGACTCCATCTTAAAAAAAAAAAAAAAAAAAAAAAAAGAATAAACCCACAGACGTTGCATTGAAATTGGAAGTATCAGTATGATCACATGGTCTTTGACATATCGATGGGTAAAGATGTGAGAGACAGCTAGGTCTGAAGACTGGGTAATGTTACATTTACAATTTTTTTTTTTTTTTTTTTTTGAGATAGAGTCTTGCTCTGTCACCCAGGCTGGAGTGCAATGGCACGATCTCTGCTCACTGCAACCTCCACCTCCCGGGTTCAAGCAATTCTCCTGCCTCAGCCTTCCGATTAGCTGCGACTACAGGCACCTGCCACCACGCCCAGCTAATTTTTTGTATTTTTAGTAGAGGCTGCCTCACCACATTGGCCAGGCTGATCTTGAACTCCTGACCTCGTGTTCCACCTGCCTCGGCCTCCCAAAGTGCTGGGATTACAGGCGTGAGACACAGCACCCAGCCGAGTATGCAACTTTTGAGATTGGCTTTTCCTAGTCAGCATAATGCCCTTGAGATCCACCTGCGTGGCAGAGAGGACTGCAGCGGAGTGGCACCCCGGGGTCCACCTCTAGAGGGACATTTGAGTTATTTCAGTTTCTGGCAATTACAAATAAAGTTGCTATGAACATCAAATACGGGTTTTTGTGTGAAAATCGTTTTCATTTCTCTAATAAAAGCTCAGGAATGCAGAGCAGATTTAACTTCCTAAAAACCTGTCAGGCTGATTCCCAGAGTAGCTGCACCACTTACCATCCCCGCTCGCAATGCACGAGACCCAGTTTCTCTAAATCTCTGTTGACTTGTGGTAATATCAGTAGTTTTTTATTTCAGCCCCTCTCAAAACACCACCCCCAGCCACCTTGTCCATAGCTCTGCTTGGATGATGCTGGTGGTGACGGTAACATAGCACTCAGAGGTGCTTAACACATACCAAGTGCTGCACTTACCCAACTCCCAAAAAATCTTAACTAGGTATTACTATAATCCCTATTCCTAAACGAGCAGGCTGAAGACAGGTTAAGGCCACAGCAATAAGTGGTAGGGCTGGGCGCGATGGCTCACACCTGTAATCCCAGCTACTCCGGAGGCTGAGGCAGGAGAATGGTGTGAACCCGGGAGATGGAGGTTGCAGTGAGCCCAGATCACGCTACTGTACTCCAGCCTGGGCGACAGAGCGAGACTCTGTCTCAAAAAACAAACAACAACAGCAACAAAAATAGAAAAATTAGCCGGGCTTGTTGGCATTCACGTTTAATCCCAGCTACTCGGCAGGCTGAGGCAGGAGAATCGCTTGAACCAGGGAGGTGGAGCTTCCAGTGAGCCGAGATCCTGCCACTGCACTCCAGCCTGGGCGACAGAGCAAGACTTCATTTCAAAAAAAAAAAAAAAAAGAAAGTGGGTAGGGCCAGGACACAAACTCACACAATCCGACAGGAATCCCCACTCAATCATTAGAAAGCACCGCTTCTCAGTGACTAACAGTCTGACAATTTAGAGTAAAAACAAACTCAGTTTCTCCCACTAGACTCTCGCAACATGCTTCAGACGCCAGATGTGTGGCGGTTTTCTCGCCACGAATCACGCAGGTCATCAGTTCTGCAGTGGACACAGGCTGGGTGTCGTCTGTGCAGTTCCATCCTAACTCAGTCATCTACTCTGACAGCATCTTCCTGGACATACCAGCAGACCCCACAGGTTAAGGGCTCAGCCCCACAAGACTGTCCCCCACTTCCAGTGCCCAGGTTGTTTGACCTGCGCTTCGGACCGACTGGGTGTAACCGGGTAACCTCCTCAGGTTGTGTTAATTTGCTAGAGCGGCTCCCGAACTCCGAGACATGTTTTACTTACATTTACCAGCATAGGATAAAGATTACAAAGAATACAGGTGAAGAGATGCGTGAGGTAAAACCCGGGGGAAAGGCTTGAAAATTCAAGGCCTCTCTGGGCACCGCCTCCAGGAATCCCCACGTACTATCTGGAAGCTCCCTCAACCCAGCCCTTTTGGGTTTTTACAGAAACTTCATTTCACAGGCATTGGTGATCAGCTCAACCTTCAGCCCTCTCCCCTCCCCGGAGGTTGCGGGTGGGGCTGAAAGTCCCCAGAACCTCTAACTCAGCCTTGGTCTTTCCTGCGACCAGTCCCATCCAGAAGCTCCCTAAGGGCTGCCGGCCACCAGTCCACTCAGCCTACAAAAGACATCACGTTGGAGGTCCCCGGGATTTCAGGAGTTGTAGGCCATGAAAAGCGGATGGAGGTGAAACACACAGTCCACAGTATCAGTTACCTCAAACTTAAAATGACCAAAACCCACCTCCGCTCTCCACATCACCCAGACCCGACAGTCTACCCCAAAGCAATAAATGGACACCTTCTCCCGTTTCCTCCCGCCCCAAACCCCTAAGTCACATAGGCCTTTTCCGTCTCTGCCTCCTGTTCAATGACCAGTAACCGCAGGGGTTTCACATTCCAAACACATCCGGGACCCGGGGCTTCCTACCCGCGCCGCCCTCCTCTGGGCCATCCCTCCCTAGGTCTCCATCGACCGCAGCAAGGTTCTCCGCTAACGCCCCGCCGGGCTCCCGCCGCCTTCCCCGCAGGCCGCTCCCGAGCCCAGAAAGCTCTCATCCCC
>NW_012102443.1:579960-581410 GCF_000951045.1 Mandrillus leucophaeus | reverse complement strand
TCGTGGGCTCCGGGCCCCAGGACCGTTTGCGGCCGCCGCCCCGTCCTGGAGCTGGAGTGAGGAGGCGCTTCTCACTTTCCTGCGAACCCGCAGAACGGGCGGCCGGCGCTGGGGAGGCCCCCAGAGCTTCCCGCTTCTTCACCAAGCGACCCTGACGCGCAGTCGAAAGCTTGGATTTTGCCGGGCGCGGCGGCTGCGTCCGGAGTCCCAGCGCCTGGGGAGGCGAGGCGGGAGGATCCCCTCGGCCCAGGAGTTCGAGACCAGCCTGGGCAAACATTTTGAAAGTCATGGTAAAAGCCGCAGTTACTTTTGCACCAACCTAATTGGGAGACCCTGTCCCGAAAAAGGGAGGAGGATTTTCCTGTATACAATTTAGATTTTTTTTTTTTTTTTGATGCAGAGTCTTGCTCTGTCGTCCAGGCTGGAGTGTAATGGCACGATCTCTGCTCACTGCAGCCTCCGTCTCCTGTGCTCAAGCGATTCTCCTGCCTTTCCTCCCAAGTAGCTGGGATTACAGGCGCCCGCCACCCCGCCCGGCTAATTTTTGCATGTTTAGTAGAGACGGGGTTTCATCATGTTGGCCAGGCTGGTCTCAAACTCCTGACGTCAAGTGATTGGCCTCCC
Source organism: Mandrillus leucophaeus (assembly GCF_000951045.1). Classification (NCBI taxonomy): domain Eukaryota; kingdom Metazoa; phylum Chordata; class Mammalia; order Primates; family Cercopithecidae; genus Mandrillus; species Mandrillus leucophaeus. The sequence goes on along the minus strand of NW_012102443.1, from coordinate 580,786 downwards.
AAAGTGCTGGGATTACAGGCGTGAGCCACCGCACCCCGCCTACTTTAGATATTATGAAATGAAAATGAAAGACCTGACAAATATAATTGATATCCTTGGTTAAAAACATAATTGATCTGAGCGAGGTGGCTCAGGTCTGTAGTTCTAGCAACTCTGGAGGGTGAGGGGCGAGGGTAGTTTCAGTTCGGGAGTTCGAGGCTGCCGTGAGCGTGATCTCGCCTGTGAATAGCCACTGCATGCCAGCCTGACCGACATAGCAAGACCCCATCTCTTAAAAAATATCATTGGATGGTACTAATGGTTGGTTGGGCACTACAGAATAAAGGGTCAGTACATTTGAAGATGGGTGAAATGGAAATTTAAACCACGATGAGATGCTGCTTTAAATCCACCAGAATGGCTAAAATTTAAAAATTGGCAGTATCAAATTTTGCTGGCAAGAGCGAACACTGAGTTAACCACTTTGGAAAATAGTGAGGCAGTTTCTTACAAAGTTAAACGTATACCTCTGCTGTATTCTGAGTGTCTCTCCCCAGTGTTTGTATGTTGAAACCGTAACCCCCAAGGTAATGGTATTAGGATGTGGGGCCTGTGGGAGGTGATAGGTCAGGGGGCAGAGCCTTATATACTTTACTTAGAAGAGGCTCAAGAGGGCCGGGCGCGGTGACTCACGCCTGTAATCCCAGCACTTTGGGAGGCCAATCACTTGACTTTGGGAGGCCGAGGCAGGAGGATCACAAGGTCAAGAGATGGAGACCATCCTGGCCAACATGTGAAACTCCATCTCTACTGCTGGGTGTAGTGGCGCACGCCTGTAACCCCAGCT
>NW_012102443.1:572429-578556 GCF_000951045.1 Mandrillus leucophaeus | reverse complement strand
GTGAATCATTTCCCTGTGCCTCAGGTTTCTCATTGGTAAAATGAGGACAATCATAGTATCTATCTGACTGGGCACAGTGGCTCACGCCTATCATCCCAGCACCTTGGGAGGCCACGGCAGGAGGATCGCTTGAGCCCAGGAGGTAGAGACCAGCCTGGGCAATATGGCGATACACTGTCTGTACTAAAAATTTTTTAAAATTAGCTGGATGTGGTGGCACATGCCTTGAGGAGGGAGGATCACTTGAGCCTGGGAGGTCAAGGCTGCAGTGAGCCAAGATTGCGCCATTGCACTCCAGCCTGGGGGAGAGAGACCCTGTCTCAAAAATAAACACACACATACATACATACATACATACATAAAAAGGTAATTACGTAAGTCCTTGCTACGGAGCCTCCATACATGAAGGACTTTAATAACGAGTTGTTATACACTTTTATAAACTATAAATTTAAGTTTGACGTATATGCATGCTTTATAGGGGTGGCCGGGTTCTCGCCCGTCACAGGGATCTTGTCATCTGAATCATAAACCCAAGCAGCTCTGGGAGAACTGAGAGCTCATTTGTTAAATGGTCAGCTGTAGTCGACTGTTGCCACCCAGCACGCACTCTCCAGCCTTAACAACAGGAGCTCCCAGTGGGCGGTGGAGACGCTCCCGTCTCCTAAACACATCCAGCGGCCATGTGACTAAGCAAAGGCAGCGGAGAGTGAATGGATGGTGACAGACGCGGCCACGCAGCCGGCCTTCTGCGAGCGCCTACAATGCACATCCCTGTCCTTTCTCTCCCTACTCACCTCCGAGGGGGACGGAAGGTAGGACTGGGAGAGCTGTTCTCAGGCTGGTGGACGCTGTGATCAGCGGAGACGGAAGGCACTTTTGTTCTGGGCACCGTGAAGCTGTCCTGGTCAGTCCTGTTTCCATGCTTGAGTGTCTGTGGTGCAGCAGCTCCACCCTCCTTGACACCAGGACTTCTGTGGAATCCAGGTAAGCAGCTAGGGTCCTGGTAGGGCCATGCCCTCACCCCCATCTAATGCGTCCACTCCCAGTTAAATGAGAACAGAATAATCACAGGAAAACAACTCCACTGTTCTGAAGCCAACCCGGTATTAGCCACTGTTTAACGTTAGGTTGAAATGAAAAAATTTGAGATGTAAACTCCTGCAGGTGGAAGTGGATTTCTCGTGAGTTAACAAAATGAAACTTACTAGAATCAACGGCCTTTTCTGAGAGCCATTCTGATTTTATTCCTGGTTGTAGTTTAACTTCTACTTCGTTTCTGACCCCAGATCACACAGGGGCCATGTGAGCCCCAGGGACTCAGTGGAAGTTGCAGTCTCATAGCTCGAGGATTTACTCCCAACGGGCTGGGATAAGCCCTAGATGAGCAGGGAGTAGCTAATTTTTTCTTCCCCTTCTTTTTCAATATTAATTGGATTTCCTTAAAAGCCGTGTCCATTAAGTCTGTTATCAATGGCTATTTAGCACTTGTGGAAACCCAGCCATATGTTACATACAGTAGGGTTTAGTCAGGAAAACAGTCCAGGCCAGGTGGTTCAGCAGAGAAAATGCAGGGGCAGGGACGGCAATTGCAGGACGCCAGAGGCCTTCAGGTGGAGATAACGGCCCGTAGTGGAAATGCAGACTCCAGAACCTGGTAGAACCAGGGCTGATGCTGAGGAATGAGGGTGGCAGGGGAGCTGCGACCGTGACCATCAGATGCCCAGCCACAGGGACTGCCTGATGCAGACAGGCGGTGGCAGTGGGGTTGGGGGGCGGGCGTCTGTTTTCTGGGTGAAGATGGGGCATTTTGAAAGCATTGGGAAGATAAACCTGACGTGTCCATCCAGTCTCCAGAAATGCACATTTAACGCTCAGAAGGAAATCTTGCAACAACTGAAGTGCTGTTGGGAGGCTCTGTGAGCAGAGATAAGACTGTCCTGTGCGTTTCAGGACATTTAGATGTGACACTCAAAAATATTTCACTGTGGGCCAGGCGCGGTGGTTCACGCCTGTAATCCCAGCACTTTGGGAGGCAGAGGCAGGTGAATCACCTGAGGTCAGGGGTTCGAGACCAGTCTGACCAAAACGGTGAAACCCCATCTCTACCAAAATACAAAAATTAGCCGTGTGTGGTGGCGGGCGCCTGTAATCCCAGCTACCCGGGAGTCTGAGGCAGGAGAGTTGCTTGAACCCAGGAGGTAGAGGATGCAGTGAGCTGAGATCGAGACACTGCACTCCAGCCTGGGCAACAAGAGTGAAACTCCGTCTCAAAAATATAAGTATTTCATGTGAAGGTGGAATCCAACCCCGACAATGTGTAGAAAAGCCCAAAAATCTCCTACACAAATTCCTGAGCCGAGGGCTACGGAGATGAGCATCCTGGTAATGCCAAGGACACGCTGCCTTCGAGGCTAGAGGTTCCCACCTCATCAGTAACGGAGGCATCGCCAGCCCTCAGCTGCCTCGGGAGCCCCCGATCGGCCTTCACGCCTCCCAGAAGCTCCACCATTTCAGCCCTTAACTGGAGTCCAGACCTTAGAGACGTGGACACTGCGAAGGTCGCCAGCAGCAAGTGGTGGAGCCAGGGGGACGGCTGTAGGACGCCCCCACACACAGGCGAGCAGAGGGCGTTGCAAACATCGGCAGAGGCGGCCCAGCAGCAGTTTAACATCTCGCCCTGTGTCCAGGAGAAAGGCCACTGCCCAAGTACACTTTTTTTTTTTTTGAGACGGAGTCTCCCTCTGTCACCCAGGCTGGAGGGCAGCGGCACGAACTTCAATCACTGCAACCTCCGCCTCCCAAGTTCAAGCGATTCTCCTGCCCCAGCCTCCTGAGTAGCTGGGGTTACAGGAACCCGCCACCACACCCGGCTAATTTTTGTATTTTTAGTAGAGATGGGGTTTTGCCATGTTGGTCAGGCTGGTTTCAAACTCCTGACCTTGAGTGATCCACCTGCCTCGGCCTCCCAAAGTGCTGGGATTACAGGCATGAGCCACCACGCCCGGCCTGCTTCCTAATACTACCTGAGGTCTCAGATTTCCAAGTGATCTGGTGATTTTTAAATCCTGAGCCTCCCATCAGCGACAACCCAAATTCCTGACAATACCTGACGCCACTCTAAGCCAGGAAGAAGTGACCCATCCCTGCCTGCCAAAACCGCTCCTGACACCCACTGCTGAGCTCTGTAGCAGGATGCAGCGTGGAGCTTCGAGCTGCTGAGACAGACACAGCTGGAAATACACCTGTCAGCCAGTCAGTGCAGTGCCTGCAAACACGTAGCAACTCCATGGAGAAAAGGAAAACGTTCAGATATAAACATGTCCCCTTAAGGGTTATTATAAACAAAAAAAAGTTATATCCTTAATATTTCAGAAAGTTAAGGCCACAGAAGGTGGTCAGGGAATTTTTACTGCGATCTGTGTAGTAATTCCCTGGGTACAGAAGCGGGTAAAGCAGTCACAGGAAAAAGTGCACTAATCCCACCGGACCAAGCCCGGCGACTACCACTTCCTGTCCCTTTTCTGTACTTTTTAAACCATGGTGGTGTCTACTAATGTCTAACTGAAAACTCTATATGTGGTTAACTTTTTGTTTTTGGTTTGTTTTTTTTTTTTGAGCTAGAGTCGCACTCTGTCATCCAGGCTGGAGCGCAGTGGCGCGATCTCGGCTCACTGCAACCTCCGCGCCCCGAGTTCAAGCAATTCTTCTGCCTCAGCCTCCTGACTAGTGGGGATTACAGGCACACACCACCACGCCAGGCTAATTTTTGGGTTTAGTAGAGGTGAGGTTTCACCATGTTGGCAGGGCTGGTCTTAAACTACTGACCTTAGGTGACCCACCCCCGCTCAGCCTCCCAAAGTGCTGGCATTATGGGCGTGAGCAACCGCACCCGGTTTACACCTGGTTAACTCTTAATGATCAAAATCAAAGTACGGATGGAAAAGACAGAATCTGGGAAGTCACATTGCTGAGGTCTGAGAGTCATAACCCCACCGTCACCGCGGAGGCCCAGCAGAGGGCAGCACCTGCATGATGAGGCCCAGCTGAGGAGGCGCCGCACAGAGCGGCCACCATCCTTCCCCTGGTCCACCGGGAAGCTCGCTCCCCCTCCTGTATTCCTGGCAAATGGCAACGGGCGAAGTGTGGGCCAAGGGCGGAGGAGGCGGTGCCATGCGTCTGCTGTTGTCACAAGCCACAGAAGTTGGCTTCACTCCTGCCTGAAACCGGCAGGGCACTAGAATTCTCTTTTAAAGCATGTGTTGAACAGAGTGTGTAATAACATGAGATTAAAAAGTTACTCTCCAAACAACAAAATATAAATATTAAAATGAAGCTTCCAATGAATATGAAAATCTTTACCAAAAAATAGTTTATTGCACAAAATTTAAGGAATTCCCAAGCACACTTACATTTGTAAAAAATCAACGTGCTTTTTAAAGTTACACTTTGTCAGACAAGGTGACCCCTTTCCCCAGAACAGCCACAACTTGAGGGCTCTCTTTTGTGAGGAAATTTTTAATAAAAATGAGTAACTCAAAAGCACTGAATTTTCCAGACCCTCTAGCACATTTCCCTCAGGATCCTGTGAGAGCCTGAGATCACTGTATGATGAGATTTGCCTGGACCTTCCAGTCAGTGAGCTGAGAACACCTCACACCACAGCATCACTCAAGTCCTCACGTCAGAGGGCTCCTCGAAGGGAGGCTCCAGGACGGTTCTCTCTCAGATTTGCTGGTCCCCTCCCCTCTGAGAATCTTCACATACAACATTCTGTTTTTGTTTTTAAAGACCTCAGGGAACTAGAACTCTTATGTTGTGGGAACCCTACACCAAGGAGAGCTGAGGGCAAACTCCCTAGCACAGCACAGTGCGGCATGGACTGCGTTCTGGGGGGCAGGGCCCTGCTGGACCCACCTGAGGAGAGTCTGTTTCACATCCTATCAAAATCACTGCCTGATCCATAGTGCAGAGGTTGGGAACAGGGGTGTGAGTCCGTAAGACCCGTAGCATCCATCTCACACACACCATGGAAAAACACATGAAAACCAAGTTACGTTGTTTTGGGAGCGTCAGAAAAACAACCAGTGACGTCGTGAAGTGCCCAAGCCTGTTGTGACACACAGCGTGGGGACAAACATGCCACATAATGCTCTGGGGACCCTGTTTTCTAAGCAATACTCCCGACTTCACTGCCTTTTCCATGAGGATATTCCATCATTCCCACTGCTGCCCACAAGAAGAAAATAATTCAAACTTTACGCACTGAAGTAACTCTGGGAGGTAGAAGTGCCGGGAGAGTCCCTTGGAGATAAGAAAAAAACCTCGACAATAAAGAAAAAGCTGGCAATTTAAAACTTCAACTTCAGTCGGGGGTGGTGGTTCACGCCTTTAAACCTAGCACTTTGGGAGGCTGAGGTGGGCAGATCACCTGAGGTCAGGAGTTCGAGACCAGCCTGGCCAAAATGGTGAAACTCCACCCCCATAAAAATACAAAAATTAGCCCGGTGTGGTGGTGGGCACTGTAGTCCCAGCTACTCGGGAGAATGAGGCAGGAGAATGGCTTGAACCCGGAAGGCGGAGCTTGCAGTGAGCCGAGGTCACACCACTGCACTCCAGCCTGGGCGACAGAGCAAGACTCTGTCTCAAAAAACAAACAAACAAACAAAAAACCCAACTTCCTCTTTTAGGCATCTTCTTAAGAAAGGAAGCCTGAAGGCAGTGTCCGTGTGAACACAAGAGGTCTCAGATCCAGAAGCACAAGCCGTGCATGAAAACACCAGAAGACTCACCGTGGAGAGCGAGGGCAGCCAGGCCCTGCCAAACCAGAGGGGGCCCTGGCACCGGCGGCCACAGAGCACCGGGGAGGTATCACGCCCGAGGGCACACGCAGGAAAAGCGGGGTGAGAAACGCAGAGCTACCTTCCCTTGAGTATTTTCACAATTAGTTTGTCCTAAGAGAAAAAAAAATGCACGGTGAACATCGCTCACTCGAGGACTTTCCATGAGAAGTCGCTCCCCATCGAATGTGTGTGATTTCTTGATTTTAATTTTTAAAAATTTTCTTATTTTTTTGAGACGGGAGTCTCGCTCTGTTGCCCAGGCTGGAGTGCAATGGCGCGATCTC
>NW_012102443.1:569462-570744 GCF_000951045.1 Mandrillus leucophaeus | reverse complement strand
GGCGTGAACCCGGGAGGCGGAGCTTGCAGTGAGCCGAGATGGCGCCACCGCACTCCAGCCTGGGCGACAGAGCGAGACTCCATCTCCAAAAAAAAAAAAAAAAAAAGATTGGGTTATGATCTTCATTGTCTACGTACACATCCTATGGTGGGATGGCTATCCAAAAAAACAAGCAAAAAGGTGCAAATAAAATTTCATTTCTTCAGAAAAGTAAAGCTCTTACTGAACGGAACAGGGAACTGAGACTGCAGCCGGCCTGGCCGGGCGCTGGTGCCGCACACCCCGTCCTGCAGCCTCTCCCCGTCACCTGCAGAGGGCAGCGTCGGTGACCGCTCGGAAGACATGTCCTACAAGTAACTCTTCGGACACGTTCGAAGCTCCTTGCCAAGAGCCTATTAGGCTTTTAAGATTTGGTCATTCCATGGGAAAAGCTAATTGTATTCTTCGAATGTTTTTCTAATCCTTGGCTCTCATTCTGTTATATATTTTACTCCTTGTTAAAGGCAAAACAAAATTTAAATTTCATGTCTTAGAAAAACATCGGCCACACAATCGAATAAATAACATTGATAAGAGAGCATTCCGGACAGCGGTACACGGAGGCGAGTCCACAGCAGTCACTGTCCTGGCCCTTCTTTGGAAGCCCTGCTCTGACTGTGTCTCTGGGCATTGCCACGTGGGTTGGCATGACCCCCAGGGGGCGCAGGGCTGGCAGTGGCTGGTTCCACCGGAGTCCACGAGGACAGAGACTCGTGCACCGTGAGGGTGTGCTCCTCCATCTGGCGCTGCAGGCTGTCCATCTCCTGCCTGGGACAGAAGAAGGAAGGCGGCCCAGATCACACACGTGCCAGGCAGAACGTGCCACCCGTGGGCAGCCTCGCTCGCTAGCACCTGAGTGGAGCTGGGCAGCTTCGGGGACCCGCAAACCAACCGAGACCACAAAAGCTCAGCTATTCTCGGCACCGTTCTCTACACTGTGCAGAGGACAGTCGAGGGCGTACGCAAGAGGACACAGGCTCAAGGACCAGTCCTGACCAGGCGGCAGGGTGGAAGCTGTCACTGAGGCCTGGCACACGTGACTTCCATTCCGTAACCTTCCCTCGGGGTGCCGCCTGGCCCCACCCTACACATTTCACTCAGCCTCAGGCTGCCAGGTGCACTGCCTGTGGCCTTCCAGCTTCTCAGGGCCTATCACAGTAGTTTAACTCCAGGCAGTTTCCGCCTATGAGTTCAGAGGCTGTGTGTGAGTTCCCCAACATTTATATAAACCTCAGAGGTTGTG
>NW_012102443.1:563870-565851 GCF_000951045.1 Mandrillus leucophaeus | reverse complement strand
TGGTCTGGAACTCTTGACCTCAGGTGATCCACCCGCCTCAGCCTCCCAAAGTACTGGGATTACAGGCATGAGTCACCACGCCCGGCCCGATTTCTTGATTTTAATATTAAAACAAAGGGGTAGTGCAGCCCAAATAAATAAGAATGTAAATTACTGTATTTTTCTTTTCTAATGGTACAGGAACAATTTAGTAAATAACATCTTCAACTTAACATAAAAAGGATATATTTATAATGAAATTTTCAAGTATTATTTCAAAATTAACCCTGTACAAATGATACATATATTTTGGAAGTTCTAATACTTGCTAGAGAATATTTTTTAAATACCAAACATCTTTGTGGTTAATGCTACCTTAACCTTACCAATTAACCTTCTAAAAGTATATTACAACAGAACACAAGTAGCATAAACATACCATACTGTTTTCTCCACAAAACAGACACAAGATACGGACATGAGCACATCTGGCCTGGCCAGTGACACTCAGAACCTCGTTTCAGACCCATATCTCTGCAAAGGAGGCCACACGGACCCATTCTCTCTCTCTCCTCATACAATAAATATTATTTTAGATTTTCTTAACAAACTAGGGGACAACTTACAGACCCCAACTCTCGCAGTGTCGGCAATGTTTCAGGAGTTGGGGTGGGAAACGGAAGATCTCACACACGTAGTGCTGATTCTAAATAAGGCATCTGTTTCTGAGACACCTGGGGAGAGCACAGCCACCTTCCTCACGGTGCTGGCCTGTCTCTCCTGGAAATCGCCTCTGCTCTCCACATGATGCTGGTGTAAGCACAAAGGACCCAGGACTGCTCTTGGTGACTGCACGGGTACAGGCGCTCCCTCAGACACTGGTAAAGATTTTCACTTGGGCATAGAAGTGTGAGGCTTGTTACCACCTGCTATCTACACCTGGCTGTGGCTCCAGGAGAAACAGCAGAAGTCGCTGCAGGGAGCCCCTGGCCTGCTCTCCTCCTCCTCCTCCACCTTCCTTCCTCTCCCTCTGGCCTCTCCCTGTGCCCCACAAAGGTCGGATCAGATATGGGGCCTCAGTGTCCTTGTGCCTCCTGATGGCCTTCAGGCCTGACTAAGGGTCCAAGCTGCCCCTTTCCGGTGGCCAGCCATGGTGGAATCACACAGGACCAGTGGCCTGAGAGGAAGAGACCGACAGGAAGGAAAGACCCTTAGCAACAAAGTAAAACCAGAACAGAGGACCTTTCTGTGTAAGAATATTTGGCTTTAGACGGTAAATAAAATAATTATATTTCTTAGAACAGAATTTTCTGACATCCCTAAATCCTACAGGTAAATTATTCCCAACAAATTTTCAAAAGGCAATCAATAATAAGACAAATAGGTTCTTCTTAAATAATATGAGCATACGCTTGTTAAAGATTGGGTTACAGGCTGAGCGCGGTGGCTCATGCCTGTAATTCCAGCACTTTGGGAGGCTGAGGCGGGCGGCTCACTTGAGGTCAGGAGTTCGTAACCAGCCTGACCAACACGGTGAAACCCCATCTCTACTAAAAATACAAACATTAGCCTGGCATAGTGGCGAGCGTCTGTAATCCCAGCTACTCGAGAAGCTGAGGCAGGAGAATGGCGTGAACCCGGGAGGCGGAGCTTGCAGTGAGCCGAGATGGCGCCACCTCACTTGAGGTCAGGAGTTCGTAACCAGCCTGACCAACACGGTGAAACCCCATCTCTACTAAAAATACAAAAATTAGCCGGGCATAGTGGCGAGCGTCTGTAATTCCAGCGACTCAGGAGGCTGAGCCAGGAGAATCACTTGAGCCTGGGAGGCAGAGTTTGGAGTGAACCTATATCGAGCCACTGCTCTCCAGCCTAGGCAATAGAGCGAGACTGTCTCAAAAAAAAAAAAAAGGTTGAAGGCAAAACTTGAGCATAAAGTGTAAAGATGAGAGCCTTTTATGGTCTTAGCCTAGTTCTGGTTTATGCAGGTAATGTCAGTCAC
>NW_012102443.1:559755-561053 GCF_000951045.1 Mandrillus leucophaeus | reverse complement strand
TTAGCCAGGATGGTCTCGATCTCCTGACCTTGTGATCCGCCCGTCTCGGCCTCCCAAAGTGCTGGGATTACAGGCTTGAGCCACCGCACCCGGCCAACAAAGTGGTATTTGAATTCAGAAATGAGGCAAACGCTGCTGGATGAATGAAACCAGAATGAAATGATTTCATCTATCACCTGAGCAGGACATCTCATTATCACTGACTTTATACAGCCGCTGCTCAGCGTGGGCTAAACTACATAAACGGACATCCGTTTATGTCTGAATGACTAACATGCCTGCCAGCCTCCTGTCCAAGAGCATCTACAGTGCAGCCTGGCTACCCCGGGAGGGACGCGGGCCTGAGTACCGTCTTGGCCGCACCGCGGCGCAGGTCCAGCTTGAGCTGCTGGTTCTGCTGGAGCAGGGTCTTCATGTTGTTCTTCAGCTCCGACACTTTTGCCTGGAGCATGAATTTATCCTTCTGGGTCGTGGACAGATCTTCCTGGGCCATCTCCAACTCAGACTTGACATTCTGTGGAAAATGAAGTCAGATTTTTTAAGTTAACAGATCTTAAACATCCTGCCAAGATCCGAGTTTGTATTTTCATAGGTTAAGCACATGTGTGTCCTCCTCGGCGCCATCTCGATGGTCCCAGTCCAGGTCCAAAACGCTCAGGACCGGAAGTGTGTCAACTTTTGGAATTTTGAATATTTGCATCACACCTGCCAGCTGAGTATCCGTAACCCAGACATTTGAAATGTTCCAATGAGCATCTCCTTTGTCATGCTGACGCTCGCAAAGTTTCGAATTGTGGGTTTTTGTTTTGTTTTGTGTTTTCGAGACAGAGTCTGTCTCTGACATTCAGGCTGGAGTGCAGCGGCCCAACCACAGCTCACTGCCCAAAGCGCGGGGCCTACGGGCATGAGCCCCTGTGCCTGGCCAGATTTTGGGTTTTTGGCTGACGGATGCTCCTCTGCCTGTATCTATAAATAAATTCTCACTGTGACTCAAGCCCCTCATGTACGAGGGGGACTCGGCAATTATACTCCTTTCCCGAGCAGTCAAGACCGAACCCTGAGCTCTTTGTCGAGAAGTTTATTGCAGATTGGCAAATTTTTCCCATGCACCCTCCCATTTGCTGGACTCCATGAAATCACGTTCTTGGTCCATGTCACACAGCGCGGCCAAGGGATCAGAGCCGGCCCAGGCTTCAGCCCTGCCTCCGTCCTGCCGTGTGACGTGGACCAGGTGACTTTGCGAGCGCCGCACTGGACGAGGGTGCCAGCTCCCCGGGAGCACTGCCTGGCCACAGGCC
>NW_012102443.1:556171-556885 GCF_000951045.1 Mandrillus leucophaeus | reverse complement strand
GTGAGTCCCCCCCTTATATAAACCTCAGAGGCTGTGTGTGAGTCCCCCCCTTATATAAACCTCAGAGGCTGTGAGTCCCCCCCTTATATAAACCTGCTCAAACTCTGCTGGGCACTCATTGAGTGCTGGCACCAGGAGTGTCCTCTCAGCTAAAGAGGGCATTAATCTTTAAGACTAGCTGAAGTGCAACACAGAACATGGTCGTACTTGAGCTGCTGGAGGCAGCTGTTCAGGTTCTTGAGGGGCTCCTTGCTCACGGCAGGCGGTGGCTTCAGCAGCTCCTCCAGCAGCGAGGCGGGAACCGGGCAGTCGGGGATCTTGATGGGCGTGGCGGGGTTGGAAGAGCTGGCCTCGCCTTTTGGCTCCTTTCTCTGTTTTGAAAAGCACATGATCAGCTTTCCCACCATCCCCTCCCTCGGGTCAGTCTCACTAGCACAGCATGTGGCAGACGGGCCTCCCCAGCGGGTGACATGGGGCCTCTGGGAAGGGGACCGTCCTGGCTGCCGTGACAGCACAGCAGTCCCAGAGCTCCAGAATAGCTGGCTGAGGAAACACCTTTATTCCTAAGGCACAAAACCACAGCAAGCCACAGAGACAACCTAAGTCCTGGGTCTGCAGCGGGGCGGGGCCGAGCCACAGACTTACAGCTCTCCCAGAGGCTTTTCCCATCAGAGACTCAAGGCCTTGACGTGGAATTTCCCTAAGAAATTAAGT
>NW_012102443.1:548449-554226 GCF_000951045.1 Mandrillus leucophaeus | reverse complement strand
ACGGCACGGGAACCAGGGGCCGCCCCAGGACGTGCTGCTCCCGCCTGTGCCCAGCGCCTCACACACAGATACCTGCAGCAGCTGCTGTAGCCCTTCCAGCTCCTTTCTGCCCTGCTGCTCCGTCAAGTCCAGCTGCTGCTTCAAGGACTGGATTTCTCTTTCTTTCTGATCCACCTCCCATTTGAGATTTTCCATCTAAAGAGGGGAAAGTCACATGGCCAACAATATTGAAGCGGCTTTACTGCCCAGGAAAACAGCTCTAGCTGTGTGTCCGTTCATTTGATTTATTTTTTTTTTTGAGACGAAGTCTCGCCCTGTCGCCCATGGAAAACAGCTCTAGCTGTGTGTCGGTTCATTTGATTTATTTATTATTTTTTTTGAGACAGAGTCTCGCTCTATTGCCCAGGCTGGAGTGCAGTGGCGTGATCTCGGCTCACTGCAACCTCCGCCTCCCGGGTTCACCCCATTCTCCTGCCTTAGCCTCCCGAGTAGCTGGGACTACAGGCGCCCGCCACCATGCCCGGCTAATTTTTTGTGTTTTTAGTAGAGACGGGGTTTCACTGTGTTAGCCAGGATGGTTTCGATCTCCTGACCTCATGATCCGCCTGCCTCGGCCTCCCAAAGTGCTGGGATTACAGGCATGAGCCACCGTGCCCAGCCTGGTTTATCTTTTAATACCGTATTCAGAAAACCATCACTATTCCTCCCCACGTAGGACGGCGTGAAGTCACCCAGGACACCTGTGAGTCCAGCCCTGTGAGTCCAGCCCCGCAAGTCCAGCCCCCGCGAACCGTCACCTCTTGGTTTCCCACAGGCTGTTTGCTGAGCTGCTCGTCCAGCTGCTTCTGCAGGAGCTGGAGCTGCACCCGGGCCTCGGCCAGCTCTGCTTGGAACTGTGCTATCTCCTGGGAATGTTTCCCCTCCCGAATCCTAGCGTAAAAAAACAAGAAAGCAGGGAACTGCCGTGCTCCTCCAGCATGCCGTGCCCTCCTGCTGGGAAACGCTGCCTGGGGAAGGCATCCATCCCGGCAGGTGCTGCGAGCTGCAGCCATGCTTGGTGCCCCAATGTGCGCTCGGGCAGTCCTCACAAAGTGTCTGAGACTCACCCTTCGCCAGCTCCCCTCACGGATCCCAGAGACCACAGCGCCTGAGGCCCACAGAGCCACAGCGTCAGCCCCGCGCCGGGCCGCCCCTTCCCGCCTCGGACCTGAAGCTAAGTACTCGTGCTGGGCGCTCTCTCTCGGGGGAGGACACGGGGCAGTGAGCGAGGCTCAGGCTTCTGGAGACAGACGCTGGGTGCCCCCTACTCCTATGATTCACACTCAAGTACTCAGCAATTTGCAAAATATAGATGACCCTCGCTGTGCTGAAGGTGATGAATTAGACCCCACCCGTTGCCAGGACAGCCGTGTGTGAGGCCGGGCACTCACTGAAGGTCGTCGGCCTCAGCCTGCAGCTTCTGCACCAGGTGTTCCTTGGCCTGCAGCTCCTTCTTTACCTCACTCAGCTCCAAGGAGGCCGCCTTGAAGTGGCGGCGGTTGTGCCCGGCTTCCACCTTGGCAGCGGCCACCTAGGAGGAAGGAAATCACATTGTCCATACCCTGCAGCTTTACGACACGCTGGACGCAGTGGGTGAATCCACTCCCGGCCCCGTGCACGTCTTGGCTGCTGGCGTGTGCTTCTCCACAGGCCTGTCAAGGTCCTTGTAAAGATGAAACCACCTGACCCGGAGCTCGGCACACTCACGTGGCTGCTGCTGTCTGTTCAATGAACACGAACATTCATTCGAGAACATTCATTCACAAACATTCATTCAAGAGTTTTCGGTCTAAACAGTTTTTAGAGTCTTCTCCCAGTTTATTCACAGCCTGGACAACATAGCAAGACCATGTCTCCACAAAATATAAAAAACTCAGCAGGGCATAGTGGTCCCAGGTATTCAGGAGGCTGAGGTGGAAGGATCACTTGAGCTCAGGAGTTCTAGGCTGCAGGGAGCGTGATCGCGCCACTACACTCCAGCCAGGGTGACAGAGTGAGGTCCGGTCTCAAAAATAAAGTAAATAGGCCGGGCGCGGTGGCTCATGCCTGTAATCCCAGCACTTTGGGAGGCCGAGACGGACAGATCACGAGGTCAGGAGATGGAGACCATCCTGGCTAACACGGTGAAACCCCGTCTCTACTAAAAATACAAAAAATTAGCTGGGCTTGCTGGTGGGTGCCTGTAGTCCCAGCTACTCGGGAGGCTGAGGCAGGAGAATGGCTTGAACCCAGGAGGCAGAGGTTGCAGTGAGCCAAGATCACGCCACTGCACTCCAGCCTGGCAACAGATTGAGACTCTGTCTTTTAAAAAAAAAAAAAAAACACTGAAAAAAATTAAGTGAAACCTAAGCACAGAGTGAAAGCTGGAGAGCTGGGGCACTGTGTGAGCCCAGCCTGAACCACAGCCCAGCAGCAGGCCCCAGGCAAGGGTTAAACGGCTGGGCGGATGAGGCCTGTGAGGCCAAAAGAAAGCTGTTAACTGCTCCTATTAAAATACTCCTGCCACATTTTTTTTTTTTTTTTGAGACAGAGTTTCACTCTTGTTGCCCAGGCTGGAGTGCAACGGCGTGATCTCGGCTCACTGCAACCTCCGCCTCCTGGGTTCAAGCGATTCTCCTGCCTCAGCCTCCCAAGTAGCTGGGATTACAGGCATGTGCCACCATGCCAGTCTCATTTTGTATTTATAGTAGAGACAGGGTTTCTCCATGTTGGTCAGCCTGGTCTCGAACTCCCGACCTCAGGTGATCTGCCCGCCTCAGCCTCCCAGAGTGCTGGGATTACAGGCGTGAGTCACCATGCCCAGCCACCTGCCACATGTTAAAATTAATTCTATTTATAAGGAAACTTTATTGTTTCACCCCTTTTAAAAAAAAAAATCAAGAAGCTTTTTATTTTTATCTCAATTACATTATCATAGAAAAGTTCTTAAAGGCTGTGGCAAAGCCAGGTCATAGGCATGAAAGAAGCTTTACTGTTAGGCCAAAAAGTTTGAATTGTGAAGCAATTATAACTTCTAATTTTTTACAAGTTCAATTCAAACAGGATTTAAAGGAAAAGTGATGTGTTCTTTCCTGCCTTTCTCTAGAGAAAACCAGTTATTTCTTGTGTTCCTCCTAGAAATTTTCTACATATACATGAGCATCGAATGCACGCACACACACCACGTCCCAGGCACACACGTGCACGCACACACCCCACGTGCACACACAGGGCAAGCGTGCTGAGTAGCTGCTCTGTGCCAGGCATGGCAGAGGTAGCCAGCAAGCAGCGTTCTAACGGAGGAGCAGGGCCCAGACAGGGCACCTGGGGGTCAGGATGGGCCTCTGCTGGCAACTTGACCAATGTGTCAGTGAACACAGGTGAAGCAGGGCAGGGGCCAGCCATGAAAAGACAGCTCTCTACACAGAGAAGGGTCCACAGAACCACCCCTCGTCTGCTGAACACAAATGGGATCCTATGCTATTCTCAAGTTTGCTTTTTCAATGCAACAAGACACACAGGACACCGTTCCTAGCACAATATAAATACACATGCATGCGGAGCTCATTGGCCCCAGGTCCTCACGGCTGCACCGCCATTTAATCTAACACCACCTTCTAAGGACCAGACCAGGTGCTCTGCAGCCTCCATCACCAACAACTGCAACGCACCTTTGCTCTCTGTAACTGCTGGAAGGAGGCTGGTGTGTGAAGGACTCTGCATAGATTTCTAGGCACTGGAGCGTCCCCTGGAACGCCCTGTGAGCCAGAAAGTGGCACGCACCTGCTCCTTAAGGCTGTTCACCTTCTCCTTCTCCTTCTCTAGTGAGGCCTGCAGGGCCTGGACAAGCTGCTTCATCTGGCGATCCTCCTCTTCTTTGCGCTGCAAAACCGCCTGCACCTAGATCAGATTGCAGGACAGATAAGGACGTCAAATGGCAAACACACAAGGCTGCACACGTCACATCACAGGCGGAGGCACACGTCACATCACAGGCGCAGGCACACGCAGCGAGGCAGAGGAAACTCCACCTCTGAAGAATCTGTGACAAAAACAGAATCCTAGGTTGCGGGAGAACAACCACAGGGCCGCACTCAAGAACGTGGCACACCTGTGGGCCCCATGGCTCCAGAGGCTGGGGCAGAAGGATTGCTGAAGTCCAGTAGGTCGAGGCTGCAGTGAGCTGTGATGGTGCCACTGCACTCCCCTCCACTCTGGGCAAGAGCCAGACCCTGTCTCAAAAAAAAAAAAAAAGAAAGAATGGGCCGGGCACGGTGGCTCACGCCTGTAATCCCAGCACTTTGGGAGGCTGAGGCAGGTGGATCACCAGGTCAGGAAATCAAGACCATCCTGGCTAACATGGTGAAACCTCGTCTCTACTAAAAATATAAAAAATTAGCTGGGCGTGGTGGCGCGCGCCTGTAGTCCCAGCTATACCAGAGGCTGAGGCAGGGGAATCGCTTCAACTCGGGAGGCGGGAAGCCGAGATCCTGCCACTGCACTCCAGCCTGAGAGACAGAGTGAGCCTCTGTATTACGAACAACAACGAAAAAAAAAAGGAATGTGGTGGCTGGGAACCCAAAAATTACATATAAATCAGGGGTTGCGGCCAGGTACAAACAGAACGGAAGTGGTGGGAACTAGGGCAAAATATGGAACTAAGACGGGAGAGTCAACACCAGCAGCTTGATGTGGCCCCCAGGATTTCCCTGAAATGCCCCGCCTGGTCCTCAATCCAGAGAGGCTGTGGAGCCTGAGCAGCTGAGTGAGACCCAGGTCAGTGTTCGAGTCCCAGTTCTGAACTGCGTGAACCTCTCGTTAAGTGCCCCCTACATACAACGTCACCACCTGGGACTGGAACTCAGCCACACCCGCATGGGAGGTCTGCCCCTCAACTGAGCAGGCCTGCCTGTGAACTAAACAGGCCTGCCCCTCAATTAAACACGTCTGCCCCTCAACTAAACAGGTGAACTGAGCACACACAGGGGCTCCAGCCTCACCTCGGAGAGCCCAGCCCTGCACCAGCAGCCGGGGACCCAGGCGTGTGGGTCACCCAACCCCTGAGCCTGTTCTCTCGGCTGCAGGCCGGGTGGGCTAGGAGTCAGCACAGGTGACTGAATCTGGGTGAGAGTCTCGGAATGCACGCAGCCTCAGCAACTCTCACGCCGCTGCTGGCCTGAGTTTGACGAGTTTGAATACCTGAAGGTTCAACTGGACTAGGTCTGCCTCCCTCTTGGCCAAAGCTGTTTCTAGGATGCTGTTGTGTTCCCGCAGAGCTGCGTTGGACTGTCCAAGACCCGTAAGCTTCCCTTTCTCGTGCTCTAATTCGAGAGCCAACTTCTTGTTCGACTCCTCGAGGCGTTTTATCTTCTTCCTGAAGCCTCTGGATTCTTGAAGCTGAAACATACCAATGTCACCGTGAAATTACCCGCACTGGTGAGTGGAGTTCACACACCTCAGAAACAGGTGTTTTCAATAAGAAAAAGCAGACACTTAGGCCAGGCGTGGTGGCTCAGCCTGGAATCCCAGCACTTTGGGAGGCTGAGGTGGGGGGGATCACCTGAGGTGAGGAGTTCGAGACCAGCCTGGCCAACATGGTGAAACCCCGTCTCTACTGAAAATACAAAAACTAGCCACCGTCGTGGTGCACGCCTTTAGTCGCAGCTACTCAGGAGGCTGAGGCAGGAGAATCACTCGAACCCAAAAGAGGAGGTTGCACTGAGCTGAGATCGTGCCACTGCACTCCAGCCTGGGCAACA
>NW_012102443.1:545626-547284 GCF_000951045.1 Mandrillus leucophaeus | reverse complement strand
GCCCGGCCAAGTTGGGTTTCTTATTTGAAACCAAAGCGTTTGAACTGAGAAGGGCTGCACCGTGAATTCTGTAACCATTCCACCAAAGAGACGGTAACACAGTGACCCTCCCCAGAGGGCTGGAATCAGGGCCTGCCCCACCACAGAGCCAGAGGCTGACGGTCAGAAGGTGGCAACACCAAAAGCAACGCTAGGCGCACGGTGAAGTTTTGTTTTTCAGGCCACACGCGTGGTGGCATGCCCAGGGATCACGTGACCTGCCCCACGCTGCCGCCACAGCAGACAGCCAAGCCTCACCTCGTCCTCCAGCTCCAGCACCTTCTCCCGGGACTCCTCCAGCTCCTGGCTGGTCAGCGCAATGACCTCCTGCAGTTCCTTTTCCAGCAGACTCTTGCTGTGACTGACAGCCTGCAGCTCCGCCTCCAGGGCCTGGATCCTTTCCTAAGGGCCAAGACAGAACGGGCACTTGGTCATGGGACAGGCCCTGACCCCCTCACTTCCCGTGGCACCCGCAGGCAGGAGGCTGTGTGGCTGCACACACCAGACACCAGCTGTCTGACACAGTCTCACAACCTTCCTTTATGTTAAAGAAGTTGAATTAACCAACCACAGCATGCACGCGATGACACACGGGGACAGCTGGGACAAACGAAATCATCTCTTCAGTTCAATGCTTCAAAAATACAGAAGAAAATCTGACCTGCAGATAATGGCTATAAATCACCACCTGTGGCAAGCAGCACCAGGTGTAATCAACACCACATATGTGCTCACGCACCACACATCTCACACACACACACGTACCACACGCACACACATGCTCATGTACAATGTGTTCACATCTCACACAATGTGTTCACATCTCACACATGCACATACGTGCTCACCCCACACACATGCATTCACACCCCACACCACACACACACGTGCTCACACCTCATACATGAATGGATACATGCAGGCACCGGTGTGCTCTGCCCACCGTCCACTTGTTGTCTCGATGGTGCCAGGCCCTTGCCAAGCATGTTCCAGTACCACCTAACTTAACCCTCACATGAGGAGGTCCTCATTCACCTCAGTTTGACCTCATTTCACTGAGGATCAAAAAGGTGAGAAATTTGCCAAAAGCCACCACTTGCGAGGGGTGAAGCCCGGACGGACACAAGACATTGGCTCGCGGCCGTGCTATTCCTCATCTGCAACGATGCGGCGAGGGGCTGGCTCTGCCCGGCCTTTGCGCCCTCCCCACCCCAGCCCTTATTGAGCCCAAGGAAAATGGCAACTGAATCAATCTCCCCAACAGTTTACAAAGCAATCAGGTGAGAGGGAGCACTTGATTTATTCATTTAATTTTAGACACAGTCTCTGTCGCCCGGGCTGGAGTGCAGCAGCAAAATCACGGCTCACTGCAGTTTCAGCCTCCCCTCCTGGGCTGAGGTGATCCTCCCACCTCAGCGTCTCAAGCATCTGGGACCACAGGCACGTGCCACCATGCCCGGGTAATATTTTTGTATTATTTGTAGACATAGGGTCTCATTATGTTGCCCAGGCTGGTCTCAAACTCCTGAGCTCAAGCGATCCTCCCGCCTCGGGCTTCCAAAGCGCTGGGATTACAGGTGAGAGCCACCATGCCTGGCCGAGTTTATTTAATTGCTGGG
>NW_012102443.1:537414-543667 GCF_000951045.1 Mandrillus leucophaeus | reverse complement strand
CAGACCACAGACCACAGACCGCAGACCGCAGGCCGCAGACCACAGACCGTGCAGGGTTCATGAGGGTCGCGGGGCGATGCTCCGTCACTGCGGGCTCCTGGCAACCTCGATGCTGAGCGGAGTTTAGAGAGCTGCCACCTCCCACATGAGCTCGGCCCCGCGAGGCTTTAGGGGACGACTGCTGATGAAGAGCCCTTCCCCGCACTGAGGGGCTGGCAACCCTGGCCGGGGATGGCACGGCGTTACCTACATGTAGAGCCAAGCTGCTGTCACCACTGCCACCCTGGGCTCGGAGTTGGCCCAGCTCCGCGTCCGCAGCCTCCTTGGCCGCAAGGGCCTCCTGCAGGCGGCGGCTGAGGATGCCCACGGCGTTCTCGTAGGCCTTGTGTTTGGTCTTCATCTCCTTCTGGGCGCTGGTCAAGTCTGAGCCCAGCCGCCTCATCTTCTGCTTCTGTTCCGTGATGGCCCTGGGGTGTCACGAGGGAGACACAAGAGGAAGCTGGATTATCCTCTGACGCGACCGTCTGGCATTCTGGTTCGCAACAGCAGGCAACAGGCAGGGCGTCTCAGAAGCCCCTCCTGAAGGACGGGCTCAGTGGCCGAGACCCTGGGCCACGGGGAGGCTGCCTCTGCTCACGCCCCACCCTCGCTCTCCCCAGAACCCGGCTGCCCTAGGAAAGCCGGGTGAGTGTGTGTCTGTCCTGTGGGGGCTGCACACAGAGAAGGATCAGTCCGTATCGGGTGTTCCTGCAGGGCCAGGCCAGCAGAAGCACTCAGTGAATTTTCACCATTTCCACCACCAGCATCAGACCTGCCCTCCTCTTGGGGCAGCTTATGAACGACCCTGTGAATGCAGAGAAAGAGTCTAAACTGCTCCTACCAAACAGAAACGTTCTTGAATATCGGTAAAAATTTCAACCATCAGATTCATGAGCAAATCACCAGCTGATTAAAGCAAAGTAGCACAGACGCCCACGCCTGGAATCCTGGGGGGCCGAGGCGGGAGCATCGCCTGAGTCCAGGAGCTTGAGACCAGCCTGGGCAACATACTGAGACCCCATCTCTACAAAAAAATTTAAAAATTAGCCAGGCGTGGTGGTGCACACCTGGGGTCCCAGTTACTCCAGGGGCTGAGCTGGGAGGATCACTTGAGCCCAGGAGGTTGAGGCTGCAGTGAGCTAGGATGGCACCACTGCACTCCAGTCTGGGCGACAGAAATAGACCATTTCGAAAACAAACAAAATACCTCAAAACTGCATTTAGCTGGGCATGGTAGCTCACGTCTGTCATCTCAGCACTTTGGGAGGCTGAGACAGGAGGACTGCTTGGCCCTGGGGTTCGAGACCAGCCTGGGTAACATGGTGAGACCCCATCTCTACAGAAATGAAGCAAAGCAGCACAGGGCACAACGCCAGAGGAAGAAGGCCCGACGGCCTCTGCGTGTGCACGCACATATTGACGGGCATGTGCCCGCGAGGTCTGTGCACCACTGGGTAAGACAGCCCCGACGGCATCTGTGTGTGCAAACGTGTGCCGGCGAGGTCTGTGCACCACTGGGGTAAGACAGCCCTGATGGCATCTGATTGTGCACACGTGTGCCGGCGAGGTCTGTGCACCACTGGGTAAGACAGCCCCGACGGCATCTGTGTGTGCAAACGTGTGCCGGCGAGGTCTGTGCACCACTGGGGTAAGGCAGCCCCTAACAGCATCTGATTGTGCGCACACGTATGCACGGGCGTGTGCCGGCGAGGTCAGTGTGTTCATGTTTATGTGAGTGTGAGGTGTGAGGATGAACACTGAAGCGTCTCCCAGGGTAGGAGCTGGCAGAGGGGATGCTGCTGCACAAAAAGTCAAACATAAAAACACCTGGGGAGCTTCTGTTACAGGAGCTTCAGCAAGTCCACGATCAACTCGGATCATTTCGCAGATGAGCAGCCACCAAACCACACAGACTCCAAACCTGGACCTTAACGTTCCAGGCCACCACAGCACCTCCCAGGGAGGGTGTCCCCGCACAACAGCAGCCCACGGGGCTCTCCTGCCTCCCCCGGGCACACGTGGACTTACTTCCGGGCTTCTTGCTGCAACTCTTCAATTTGTTTCTTCAGCACCTCGTTGGCCTCTGTGACCGCGACCATCTGCTCCTTATCGAACTGCAACGACTTCGGAAGGGAAGGAGGGCGTGAGGAGCGGCACTGAAACCCCAGCCTGTCTCCCCTCCCGGGCTCCAGCCCATCGCCCCTGCCGATGGCACTGCACAGGCTCGCCCTGGAGGATTTGCGCCTTGAGAAAAATCCTGGGAGAGACATCTACCTTCTTACAAACCACTGTTTTTTTTTCTTGAGATGGAGTCCCATTCTGTCGCCTAGGTTGGCGTGCAGGGGCGTGATCTCAGCTCACTGCAACCTCTCCGCCTCCCAGGTTCAAGTGATTCTCCTGCCTCAGCCTCCCGAGTGGCTGGGACTACAGATGCCCGCCACCACACCCGGCTAGTTTTTTTATTTTTAGTAGAGACGGGGTTTCACCATATTGGCCAGGCTAGTCTTGAACTCCTGACCTTGTGATCCACCCACCTCGGCCTCCCAAAGTGCTGGGATTACAGGGGTGAGCCACTGCGCTCGGCCACAAACCACTCATTATTGAGACCAACAACCGTTTCCAAACACTGTGTCCAGAGCATCAGAGGCACAACAGGACATGACTAGTTCATAGGAAAGCCTGTGGACCCAGGACCCCTCCTCAAGGATCCAGACCCCTCCTCAGAAACCCCAGGACCCCTCCCTGGAGACCCCTGGAACCATCCCCAAAGTCCCCGGGAACCCTCCCCTCAAGCCCCTGGGTTCCCTCCCCACAGCCCCTGGACCCCTCCCTGAGCCCCCGGAACCCCTCCCCAGAGGCCCCTGGGACTCATCCCTGGAGACTCCAGGACCCTTCCCTGGAGCCCCCTGGATGCCCTCCTCAGCCTCCACTGTGAACACTGACGGCTGCGTCCCCCACCTGCTCCTGCCCTCGCAGCCTTTCCCCAGCTTCTGCGTGCTAGGCGAGTCCCCACAACCAGCCCAGACCTGCAGCTGTGGGGTCTGAACGTGCTCTGGCCCCACTGCTGTGTCCTCCAAGCCTCCTGCAACCCAAGGAGCCGGCGCTGCCCTTGGCCCACCTCCCCACCCCGGCAGCAGCGTTAATCCATCAGCCCCCATTTTCTGACACCGACCGGCGCTCCTCCATCAGCTCCTACTTTCCGACACTGACCGGCGCCGGCCACACCGCCTACTCCCGGCCTCAGCCTGGCTCCTGATGAGCCAGACACGCTAACCAGTCCGCCTAATGGGACCTTGGCTCGGTCCTCTCTGGCAACTTCAGAAACATCATAAGCAAAACGACCCTCCCTAAATTTACTGTTGCTCTCCCGATTTCTCATCTCGCCTCCCGGTTCCTCAGCCTGGATGTCTGGACAGGATCCTGGACTGTGGCCTCCATCCCGCACCCCTCACCCCTCACCTCCGGCTCACCTGCTCTGCCACCTGCAGCCGAGAAACTGTCACCAGCATCCCGGACACCCACTGTGTGCAGAAGCCAGCCCAGGCTCAGCTTCCACAGGAGTGTGACTGTCTCTGGCCGGTCCCAGCTCCGCACCCAGCCACAAGGGACTCCCAGGGTCCCCGGGCCCCGGTGCCCTGCCCCGACGTGGGGTCTCCACAAAACACTCACCCTTGCTTTACGCATGACAGCCGCCGTCCTCACACACTGGATCCCGGGAGCCCATGGCAATGGGGAGAAGCTGGGTGCCTCACGGGGCCTTCTCACTCCCTCCCTTCATGCAACATCGTCACCTGGACTTACCAGGCCTCACCTGACCGCCCCTCTGGGACCTATGCTCCAAGTGGGCCATATTCCCAGCTGTTCTTGCAAAAGCCTCTCCCGCCTTGCCACCGCCCCGCCCCAGACACGGCCCCGCCCCAGACTCGGCCCCGCCCCAGACACGGCCCCGCCCCAGACACCGCCCCACCCAGACACACGCGCCCCAGACACGGACTCGGCCCCGCCCCAGACACCGCCCCGCCCCAGACTCCGCCCTGCCCCAGACACACGCGCCCCAAGCACTTTGGCCGAATCCTCCCCATCAAGTGAGTCAGTCCGACACGGACGGACCTGCAAGTGTGTTTCCATCTCGTCTCGCTCCTTCTGTGCCGACTGGAGATGCCCTTCAAGGTCGGCCATCTGCTGACGGACCTGGGCCGCCTCTCGGTGCAGGCGCGAGAGCTCCGCCTCCGCGGCCCGCTTCTCCCCGTGCACTTGCATCAGCTCCTGCCGCAGCTCCTTCAGCTCCGAGTCCAGCCTTTTCCTGGTGGCTTTCAGCTCACTGATGAGCTGGTCTTTGGAGGTGGCGTCGCGCCGGTAGGCCTCCACCATCACCTGCCGAGACAGAAGCTGTGAGCCGACGCTGGGCGGTGGGCGCGGGGGACTTCTGGGGGTCACGCTGGCTTCAACAAAAATGTTTACCACTTACCAGGGACACAACTTTTTTGAGGTAAAGATACATTTCATCAAATCTAAGCCTTCATCGACTGAGACACACCATTTTTACCCACAGGTGACATCACGGCCTGTTTAAACAAGAGTCTGTGTGTGGTGCACGAGGCAGTCACACCAGCCTCCTAGACGTCTCTTCAATTCCAAGGAGTCTGGCTCTCTCCAGCCTTCAACTGCACTGCTTTGCTTCCAACAGGTACTCCCCTTGCTTGTGGCTCAGTAATAAAACAAAGCAGGACTCACGACACTGCTCCAGGGGCTGCCCTTGCTCAGAAATAAAATACAGCAGGCCGGGCGCGGTGGCTCACGCCTGTAATCCCAGCACTCTGGGAGCCCGAGCTGGCTGATCGCCTGAGGTCAGGAGTTCAAAACCAGCCTGGCCAACAAGGCGAAACCCCTATCTCTACTAAAACTACAAAAAACCAGCCAGGTGTGGTGGCACATGCTTGTAGTCCCAGCTACTCAGGAAGCTGAGGCATGAGAATCACTTGAACCTGGCAGTCAGAGGCTGCAGTGAGCTGAGACAGCACTACTACACTCCAGGCTGGGCGACAGAGCCAGACTCCGTCTCAAAAAAAATAAAACACGGCACTCACAACGCTGCTTCAGGGGTTGTCCTCGCTCAGAAATAAAACACAGCACCACGAACAATACAGCTTCGGGGGTCACCCTTACTCAGATCCCATAAAATCCAACAGGAGGTACTGGCTTCACTGACACAAAATTTATATTCCATGTCTTTTTGGGTAATCATAATTTGTTTCAATGCTGGAACTCCATGTGCATTTTTCAGACATTTTAAATGGCAAACCCAACCTGTGTGAACAACACTGCACAACACATAGCTCCCCAGAGTGAGCACAACAGGGTTGTGCTCCAGTGACAGGCACTCCAGTGACAGCCGCCCCTGGAGATCTGAGGGGCCAAGACCCCCACCCCGCTGTGGAAGTGCATCTTGACTTTGCAGATTAAGTACCTTTAAAAAAAGTTAAAGAGAGCCGGGCGCGGTGGCTCATGCCTGTAATCCCAGCACTTTGGGAGGCTGAGACGGGTGGATCACAAGGCCAGGAGATCGAAACCATCCTGGCCAACACAGTGAAACCCCGTATCTACTAAAAATACAAAAAATTAGCCAGACGTGGTGGCCAGTGCCTGTAGTCCCAGCTGCTCGGGAGGCTGAGGCAGGAGAATGGCTTGAACGCGGGAGGCGGAGCTTGCAGTGAGCCGAGATTGTGCCACTGTACTCTAGTCTGGGCGACAGAGTGAGCGACTGTCTCAAAAAAAAAAAAAAAAAAAGAGTTAAAGAGAACTCAAGATGTTACCTGTTATCTTCTTCTCAACTCCAATGACACTGGAATTGCTAAGCAATTAAACCACACAAAACTCTGTTCATACACTTGTTTCAAGTGAAGAAATCAACAACACATTTTTACCTTTTGTTGAAGAAACTGTTCCTTTATTTTTTGCGTTTGCTTTTTCAGAGTGGCAGTCTCCTGCTGCAGGTGTTCCACCTGTGGGGAACATGTGCACAGACATTACACTGTGGGCTCCAGGAGGGGAATGTGTCTGCACAGATGTTACACTGAAGGCTCCAGGAGGGGAACACATCTGCACAAATGTTACAGCGAGCTCCAGGAGAGGACACATCCTCACAGATACTACACTGAGGCCTCCAGGAGAGGACACATCCTCACAGATACTACACTGAGGGCTCCAGGAGAGG
>NW_012102443.1:533952-535834 GCF_000951045.1 Mandrillus leucophaeus | reverse complement strand
TACAAAAAAATTAGCCAGGCGCGGTGGTGGGCGCCTATAGTTCCAGCTACTCGGGAGGCTGAGGCAGGAGAATGGCATGAACCCAGGAGGCAGAGCTTGCAGTGAGCCGAGATCGTGCCACTGCACTCCAGCCTGGGCGACCCAGCAGGAAAGAAAAGAAAGAAAAGAGAGAGAAAGAGAGAAAGGGAGGGAGGGAGGGAGGGAAGGAAGGAGGGAGGAAAGGAGGGAGGGAGGGAAGGAGGGAGGGAAGGAAGGAAGGAAAAAGAAAAGAAAGACAAGAAGGAAAGACCAAATAAGCAGCATCACTCCTGCATGGAGGGTTCTGATTCAAAACAAAACACAGCAGAATGCATTACCTGGCCAGACTTGATGGCCAATTCTTCTCTTAACTTCTCTAAAGTTTCCGACGTTTCCTCGGTACCTTCTTCCAAGCGTCTTGCTCCTCTGTCAAACTCCTCCTTGCCACTCTTGGCCGCCTGCAGAGCCGCCTCCAAGATGATCTTTTCATTCTGCAGGAGGCAGATCGTGTCCTCCCTGGAGGCAGCCTCGCCCTGCAGCTCCCCCAGCCTGGCCTGCAGCTCATCGTAGTGTGTCTGCAGGGCATCGAGAGACTGCTCCCTGCTCTGCAGAGCCTCCTGAGTCAAGGTGAGCTGTTTCATCAGGTCCAGGTGCTCCTGCTGCAAAGCCTCAAGCTGCTGGTCTCGCTGGAGCAAAGTCAACTTCACCTGCACAAGGAATGAAGCCCACATGGCTGCGCCGGCCCCACTCCGAGAACGTTGGCTGTGCCAACCCTACTTTGAGCCCTTTTCCTGTTCGGGTTTCAAGTAATTTTGATGGACACCATGGAAGGTCTTTTTTTCACACACAATCCTGGTGCAGAAGAACCAGCAGAGCAAACACAGAGTCAGGTCTGCAGCAGCAGCAGCATCTGACCAACAGCCCACCTCTCACCTGAGCAGACACGGCCCCACAGCAGAGGACCCCCCGGGTTCCTTGTGTGCAGTCCTGGCTGCTCGGGATCACCTGGGGCCTGGGTCCAGCCTGAAGGGCTGCAGGGACTTACCTGCTCCAGCTGCTGCTCCAGGGATGCCGCCGAGTCTGCCATCCTCTGCAGCCGCTCCCTCTCGCCTTCAAACTCTTCCAGCCTCCTCTGGAGGTCCTCCTCCACCATCGTCTTTGCCTCCTGAATCTGCAGGAAGGCTGCTTCCTGATCCAACATGTCAGCCTGGGCCCAGCAAACAACGCGTTTTTAAAAAGGCAGGAAACCGTAATAGTGAACAGCAGCCAGCAAGTCCCGTGCTCTGCAGAGAAACTTACCACCCTGGCATGGGCCCCATCCACGTCCCCATCCTGTCTACCAACTGCAGACTGAGGGCCCCGGGTGAGCAGCTGGGCCGCCCACCAACCAGGAGACCGAGGCCAGGTCTAGCCCAGGCCAACAACCCCGTGTGAAGGACTCGGATCCACTGGTGAGCAGAACCTCCCCGGCTTTTCTCGTGTGGCAACAGGTGGGCGACAGGTGCCTGCTTTCGGGAGTGAGACCCAGACATGCTCTCACAAGAGCAGTGCTTGGTACCACCAGGTAAGAGAGCAGAGGCCCCTGCAGTGAACACAGCCTGCGTCCTGGCTGTGGATGAGCCCTCACATCGGGGTACACCTCTTAGGAAAACACAAATTCCTAACTTGAAATTCTTTTCAGTTCTTCTCTACTAAGCCCTTGAAGAACTATGGCTGACGCAACACGATTTTTTTTTTTGAGACGGAGTCTTGCTCTGTTGCCCAGGCTGGAGTGCAGTGGCCGGATCTCAGCTCACTGCAAGCTCCGCCTCCCGGGTCTATGCCATTCTCCTGCCTCAGCCTCCCGAGTAGCTGGGACTACAGG
>NW_012102443.1:530002-531301 GCF_000951045.1 Mandrillus leucophaeus | reverse complement strand
TACTACACTGAGGCCTCCAGGAGAGGACACATCCTCACAGATACTACACTGAGGGCTCCAGGAGAGGACACATCCTCACAGATACTACACTGAGGGCTCCAGGAAAGGACACATCTGCAGAGATGTTACACTGAGGGCTCCAGGAAAGGACACATCTGCAGAGTTGTTACACTGAAGGCTATAGGAGGTGAATGTGTCTGCACAGATGTTACACTGAGGGCTCCAGGAGGGGGATGCATCTACATAGACATTACACTGATGGCTCCAGGAGGGCACACATCTGCACAGATGTTATAGGAAGAAGCATTTGTGTCCTGACGGGAACTGGTGGTTCCTAAGGCCTGGGCTCTCCCTCCTCACCACTGAGAGCATGAAGGCACGGTGAGGGGCAGGGAGGTGGGAGAGGGGATGAGGCCAGGGCGCACTCCAGCCCAGGATTTGGCAAGCCTTTCTTGGAGATGCCTGATAGGAAATGACTGCAGCTCACAGGCTGCATGTCAGTCACAGCTGCTCAGCAATGCTCCTGCAGCACAGACACAGCTCCAGTCTCTGCACAGGCGGGTAAGCAGGGCTGTTCCATTGACAGTTTACAGAACCCGGTGCTGGGCTGCGCCCACAGGCTGAGGGTGCCGACCCCAGGCTTTGGTCCTTGTCCTGCAAAGTCTGTTGGAGCCCAGTCCATTCAGCCCAGGAGCTTTTGAGAAATGCAGAGCCTCGGGCCCCACGCAGACCCACCCCACAGGACTGCACTAGGAGGGCCCCACGCAGACCCACCCCATAGGACTGCACTAGGAGGGCCTCACGCAGACCCACCCCACAGGATTGCACTAGGAGGGCCCCACGCAGACCCACCCCACAGGATCTGCACTCGGAGGGCCCTGGAGGACTCAGGAACACGTGTGTTTGTGGAGACACTTCTCTACCTCAGCAAACAGCTCTCAGCACACACACATGGGACAGTCGACTCCAGAAATAGGGAAAAGCTTGTTGAGGGCCTAGGTTTGCTGTCTGAATATAGAATACGCTGCACACAAATCCTAGTTATCACTAGAGCACGACTGGAGAATGAGCCTTTTTCGCTACAACATGGAGGGCGGTCCCTCAGGAGCCCCCCTGCGAAGGATCAAAGTGCCCGGCCAAAACTGGTTTTAAATAACATTCTCTTCTCGATGAACTCTGAAAACATCATGCTAAGTGAAAGAGCCAGTCGGCCGGGCGCGGTGGCTCAAGCCTGTAATCCCAGCACTTTGGGAGGCCGAGACGGGCGGATCACGAGGTCAGGAGATCGAGACCATCCTG
>NW_012102443.1:516172-527692 GCF_000951045.1 Mandrillus leucophaeus | reverse complement strand
GCCCGCCACCTCGCCCAGCTAGTTTTTTGTATTTTTTTGGTAGAGACGGGGTTTCACCGTGTTAGCCAGGCTGGTCTCGATCTCCTGACCTCGTGATCCGCCCATCTCGGCCTCCCAAAGTGCTGGGATTACAGGCTTGAGCCACCGCGCCCGGCCCGCAACACGATTCTTATCCGTCATCCCAGCCGGGTGGCCCAGCTGATGCCACAGAGAGGTGGGAGCAGTCGCAGAAGACGAGAAACCACATGAGGCTGCGGAGAGCTCCCTGCACAATGGGAAAGGTCGGCAACGAGAGCGGCCCAGCATCATCCAGCACAGAACCTCCCTCCATACACTGCCTTGGGGTTTTACACCGTTCCTTCTTCTTTAATTTTTCCACAAGGCTATCGAGTAGGTGACACTATCCCCATTTTATAAAGATGAGGCTCAAGCCTGTAATCCCAGCACTTTGGGAGGCCAAGGTGGGCGGATCACCTGAAGTCGGGAGTTTGAGACCAGCCTGGCCAACACGGCGAGACCCTGTCTCTACTACAATACAAAAAATTAGCAGGGTGTGGTGGCGGGTGCCTATAATAGCAGCTACTTGGGAGGCTGAGGCAGGAGAATCGCTTGAACTTGGGAGGTGGAGGTTGCAATGAGCTGAGATCACACCACTGCACTCCAGCTGGGCGACAAGAGCGAAATTCCACCTCAAAAAAAAAAAGACGAGGCTCAGAGAGCTAAGATATTGTCCAGGGTCCCACAGCTAAAGAACAGCTATCAAGGCTGCTGCATTTCTGTCCTCTGGAGATGGCTGGGCAGGCAGCAGCCATGACCTCAACAGTGTGTGGTTGCTGGAGGGTCAAATGGCAATGCAGGTTGAGTGCTTAGAAAGCAAAGAAAATCCTCTCATCGCTAGGCTTCGACAGGCTGTCAGGCACAAACTCACCGGACACTTCCTCCTTACCTACTCTGTACCCACCGCCATCCCTGACCGGCAATGACTGACGGCCGGGGCCCAGGCCGAGGCGGGGCTGGCAGGGAAAGAGCCACACTGCACTAAGCCCCACAGGTGAGGGATGAGGAGTGGGGGTCCCAAAGCCTTAATAAGCGGTCACTGCAGGCCATCCATGAGAATATTTAAGAGATACACACAGAGAGATAGAACATGTAAGAAAAAACACACCGTATCTATGTCTGTGTATGTGTATGTTCTCCCAACCTTACATGGCCCTGGCCGCAGCCTCACCTCAATACCCTGCAGCTGTGCCGCGATCCGTCCTTTCTCCTTCATGGACCTGTGCTGAGTTTCTGTCAGCTGCTGGGACAGGGACACATTCTCGAGTTTCAGGTGCTCCAGGAGACCTGCCTGGGTCATCTGTCCAACCTTCAAAAAAAAACCCCACAAAGTAAAAAGTTGCTCAATTTCAAGCAAGAAATGCAGACCAGCCTGTCCCTGGAGGCCCCAGGGTGAGGGTCACGGGCTGCCCCTCAATGTCTCCCACATAAGCCCCACCACCCACCACACGTCTTCCCACGTCAAAATATGCGCTGTCTGGGCTCCGTGTGCCTGAGTGGGAGGGCGGGCAGGCCATCCGTAAGCGCTCATCATGCTGTTTGTAGCTCATCAGACTGCGGTTTGTAGCAGGACCTACCCAAAAGTCCCCACTGACGAGGCATCTCTGAGCCCCTGTGGGTGAGGAGCCTTATCTTAACTGACCAAATCCAGCCAGACACACACCAGGGCCTGCCTGACAGGTGCCATTCCCGGGACGCAGCCTTTACAGCCCAGCTAGGGCCCGGCCCAGACCCCCAGGTGCTCAGGCCCACCCTGGCCAAGCGTCTCGTGAAAAAGCCCAGTCCCACGGCTCTGAGGAGGACGGCGTCAGCCAAGGGAAGTAGCACTGAAAGGAGATGTGAGGACAGCCTGGGGCCTGCAGCTGGACCTGCCCGCGTCGCCTGTTCCATGCTACCTCCTGGAGTACGAAGTGCGAGACGTGACAGAAGCCACAGGCCCCAGGACCTCAGGAGAAGATACACAGAGCCAGGGAAGACAGCCTTTGCTGGGACTGTGTTTTGAGACCATGAAAGCAGAGTGCCTGCCTGGAATTCTCCTCCCTTCTGAATGTTACCGGGAATGAAGGGATACATTTGGGTACCAAAAAAATGTATTAAAAACTCTGATTAAAGAATGCTGAACCTGGATTCCAAAGGTATTTGGAAAAAGCAGTGAGGGCCCAGCATTGGCTCATCCTGTAATCCCAGCACGCTGGGAGGCTGAGGCAGGAGGATCGCTTCAGCCTAGGAGCTCAAAACCTGCTTAGGCAACGTAGCAAGACCCTGTCCTTACAGAAAATGTTTAAACAATTAGCCAGGTGTGATGGTGTTCAACTATGTCCCAGCTACTTGGGGGGCTGAGGCAGGCGGACTGTGTGAGCCCAAGAGGTCAAGGCTACAGGGAGCTATGATCGTGACACTGAATTCCAGCAGCCTGGGTGACAGGGCAAGACCCTGTCTCCGGAAAAAAAGCAGATAGGGCTCTAGAGCCACCATCGCTTTGAAGCTTCCTCTTTTTGTTGTCCAGGCTACACCACCACACTTCCTTGTTGTTGGTTTTTTATTTGAGACAAAGTGTGGCTCTGTTGCCCAGGCTGGAGTGTGGAATGCAGTGGCTCGATCTCAGCTCACTACCTCTGCCTCCTTGATTCAAGCACGTCTCATGCCTCAGCCTCCCAAGCAGCTGGGACTATAGGCACCCGCCACCACACCTGGCTAACTTGTGCGTTTTTAGTAGAGATGGGGTTTTGCCATGTTAGCCAGGCTGGTCTTGAACTCCTGGCCTCAAGTGACTGGCCCGCCTCGGCCTCCCAAAGTGCTGGGATTATAGGCATGAGCTACTGCACCTGGTCCAAACTATACTTCTAAAATACACCTGGCATGACTTACTTCTTTAAATACTACCTCATATAAATGCACCGCAGTTTTAAAAAACTGTATTAATCTGTGTACTGACTTGTTTCCAAGTTATGTTGTACGTAGAACAAATGCTTTCCATATGGTTCTCTGGCTTAGAAAGCACGTAATAGGTTGAGCGCGGCGGCTCACGCCTGTAATCCCAGCGCTTTGGGAGGCTGAGGCGGGCGGATCACAAGGTCAGGAGTTCGAGACCAGCTTGGCCAATATGGTGAAACTCCGTCTCTACTAAAAATACAAAAATTAGCTGGGCGTGGTGGCGGGCACCTGTAATCCCAGCTACTCAGGAGGCTAAGGCAGGAGAATCACTTGAACCCAGGAGACAGAGGTTGCAGTGAGCCGAGATCATACCACTGCACTCCAACCTGGGAGACAGAGCAAGACTCCATCTCAGAAGAAAAAAAAAAAGTAACAAAAATTGAAGAAAACTTCTATTGTATATATTCGTAAATCTAGATAAAAAAGGAACATTTGGTGGAATTAGTATTTCACATTCCCCTCTTGAGAAATAAAGTTTTAATAAATATATAATATTTTACCTGGAAAAAAAAATTCCACAGCTAATTAAAAAATAACAGGCCAGGTGCGGTGGCTCGCACCTGTAATCCCAGCACTTTGGGAGGCTGAGGCGGGCATCACTTGAGCCCAGGAGTTGGAGGCCAGCCTGGGCAACATGGCAAAACCGTGTCTCTACAAAAAATACAAAACTTAGCTGGGCATGGTGGCGCATGCCTGTGATCCCAGCTAGTTAGGAGACTGAGGTAGGAGGACCGCTTGAGTCTGAGAGGTTGAGGCTGCAGTGAGCCAAGATCACACCACTGCTCCAGCCTGGGTGACGGAGTGAGACAGTCTCAAAAAAAAAACAAAAACAAAAAGACTAAGGCTGACCAAAGGCGCTCTTCAGCATCTCTGACATCATCCTAATTAGGCTAGGTGCTGAGACTCGGATCGAGGTGCACGTGAACCATTCACCTGTCGGTCACGGGTGTCTCCAGCGTGTGGGCCAAGGGGCAGGCCTGGACAGACACACGCTCCCACATATGCGGGACCAAGCTGGACATGGGCTGTGCCCACTAACGAGTGGATGGGAGAGGAAAGTGTTTCCGACAGTATGCAGGAAATGCGAGGCACGCTGGAAAGATGTGGTCCCTGTGTGTCACTGAGGGCTCACACAGCAGAGAAAGGAAAAGCTCCAACCAGGAAGAGAACCCCACTGGCACCACACACCTGTGAGACATCGCAGCAGAGTTGGGAGGCCGGGGTGGGAGGGTCCTGAGACCCAGGCAGATGAGAATTTACAGGCATGCACCACCGTGCCCAGCAAGACAGGCTTTGGAATTGAAAATGCTGGCAGAGGCTGCTGTGGGTCTCCCATGTCAGAAGGTTGTGGGGGGGCCCACGGGACACATCCTACATGGGACACAGGGTGTGCTAGACAGCAGATTAAAAACAAAAACATGTCTGTGAACTCTAAAAACAGAAAAATCTTTGGAAAAAGCACCGTTCTACACGAAGACAAGAAGCGTGACCTGCCCTGGAAGGTAGACGGGGGCCGTACCTGGATGTGAGCCATCTCACCCTGCAGCCTGACGCGGGCCTCCTGGGCCAGGGCGAGCTGCTGCTGGTACCACTGCCGGACACTCTGCAGGGACGAGATCTCTGCCTGTGACGCCTTCAGCTTGCTGGTCAGCGTCGCCCGCTCCAGCTGCACCTGCTGAAGCTGGCTCTGCAAAGCTGTCATCTGCTGCCGCAGGTCGTGCACTGAAATGGGGCAAGCACAGCAGCTCAGGCCAGTGACAGCCAACGGGGGAGTCCGCAGCTCCGCGCGTGTGGGACACAAGGCGGGACTCTCAGCGGAGACCAAATAAGATCAGTTCCGGTTATTCCCCGTAGCTGACTCCATGAAGTCGCCGTGAACACGGCACTAGTGGACGCTGACAGATGCTGCTCCTGGGAGAAATGCAGGGTGAGGTTCCTGCAGGCCTCTGCTCAAGCATCTTCACCAGTTCATCGATACATAACCTCCGTTCTGTGTCTCCATTTAAGACACCTATTCCATACATAGCGTCGACTCATTCACACTGAGCTCACAGCCAACAGCAACTTGGCCAACAAGCCTGAGCAGAGCTTCTCTAGGAAATAATGATGGCCGGGCATGGTGGATCAGGGGACATGGGGGTGCAGGGGGCATGGGGGTGCATGCCCAGGAGATCCAGACCCGCCTGGGCAACACAGCAAGATCCTCCGCTCAAAACAAAATTAGCCAGGCGGGGCGACATGCACCTGTGGTCCCAGCTACTTGGAAGGCTGAGGCGGGCAGATCCTATGAGCCCAGGAGTTCGAGGCTGCAGTGAGCCACAACTGCCCCACTGCACTCCAGCCTGGGCAACGGAGCAACCCATCTCAAAGACAAATGAATTTTTAAAAACAAAAATAAAATTAAAAAAAACAGAAACAGGATAAATTTTAAAAAAATAAATCAAAAGAAAAAAATGAAGTACATCTCCACAGAACACCTCACATCCTCTCTGCGTTTAAAAACACTAGACAGTGTTGGCCGGGCACGGTGGCTCACGCCTTTAATCCCAGCACTTTGGGAGGCCGAGGCAAGTGGATCACCTGAAGTTGGGAGTTTGAGACCAGCCTGGCCAACATGAAGAAACCCTGTCTCTACTAAAAATACAAAATTAGCTGGGCGTGGTGGCACGTGCCTGTAATACCAGCTACTAGGGAGGCTAAGGCAGGAGAATCGCTTAAACCTGGGAAGTGGAGGTTGCGGTGAGCCAAGATCACACCACTGCACTCCAGCCTGGGCAACAAGAGTGAAACTCTGTCTCAAAAGCAAAACAAAACAACAACAATAACAACCAAAAAACAACATTAGACAGTGTTTGGGGCCATCTTAAACTGCAAAATTATCCCCAAAAGAAATAAAACATGGCCCTGGAAAGAACTCCTCCGGCCCGGGCTGAGCACGAAGGCAGGCAGAGCATCCTCTCCTCAGCGGGCGCCTAGGATGACTGACATACTCTGCTGCTCCACACGTGTCCATGAATACTGAGCTTGGGGTTCAAACAAATTTAATCAAGTCGGCAAATTCACACTTATGAAATCTGTGAAAATTGTTGTGGACGCCGAGGCTCTCGTGTTCGACCCAACGATGTCTACCAGCCATCAACAAACAGCAAGGGTATCTGTCGCCCCCCGGTCAGGACTGGGCAGCCTCACCACAGTTCAGGCTGGTTTTGCCGCCCCCCGATTACTGGTCAAGTAAAGCGTGGCAACCCACAGGGCCCCAAACTACTTTAGTGTTGAGAACTTTTTGGGTTTCATAGTTTTTCTGAAGGGATTGGGTATCACGAAATGCTCGACTAAAATATTAAAGCAGTTACAGGAGTACTACTGCCTCTCGGCTGGCTTTCTCTTTCTTGTATTGGAACGCAGCCTCTGTGACGCCAGCTTGTCACCCTCCTCTGTGTCATCAGATCCAAGACCCAGTCTCACAGCCTCATGGGCGAACTGGCTGACGTGGAGTCAGCCCTCCCGGTGGCTGCACCAGCGCCCCCTCGCTCAGGCGATCCCAAGTCCTGAGAGATGAGGCCACCGAGCAGTCTCCCTGGGAGGACTCTGGACCCAGGTCACTCCACAGTCCCCCAGGCTTTGGTCTTCAACCTTCTGACCCTGCTTCGCCCTCTCCTTCTCGCTCCTGTCCACGCCTGCTCTGAGCAGGTCAACCAGAGTCTTCTCCGTGCCTGCTGGGCACTGGAGTGTGGGCTCTGGGACTGGCCTAGACGGGGACTGAAGGGGCAGAAGGAGTGCTGCCAAGCCACAGGGAAGCCCGCCGCGGTTCTCGTGGTCCACCGTCCTACTTGTACTCGCTGGGCGAGCCCTACAGGGAGGCAGCTGGACCGACACGCTGCATCCAGGGAGAAAAGGTTGCCAGACGGACAGTCAAGGAGCTGTTCTTGAATATCTTTTTTTTTTTTTTGAGACAGTGTCTGGCTCTGTCGCCCAGGCTGGAGTGCAGTGGTGCGATCTTGGCTCACTGCAAGCTCCGCCTCCCGGGTTCACGCCATTCTCCTGCCTCAGCCTCCTGAGTAGCTGGGACTACAGGCGCCCGCCACCGCGCTTGGCTAATTTTTTGTATTTTTAGTAGAGATGGGGTTTCACGATGGTCTTGATCTCCTGACCTTGTGATCCGCCCGCCTCGGCCTCCCAAAGTGCTGGGATTACAGGCGTGAGCCACCGCGCCCGGCCTGTTCTTGAATATTTTAAACGGAATCTGCAATTCTGTGGAATAAGTGGGCAGCTCTACACCCCCGAAATACCACTGGATTTTTGAGGCAGGATGCGTGTAAATGATCACCACAGACAGTCCAGGGTCCGAGGTCGATCTCCAAGACCTAATTCATTCCCCTGGATGTGCACGCAAAAATGTACACAATTCCACAAGTTCAACTAAAAATTGTATTTCCTTTAGAAAAGTGGCCTCCTTATGTGTAAATTATAAACCAATGCAACCCCCACAGGCATAGTCACAAGCCAACAGAGCTGTCAGCACCAGCCCCAGCTCGCTGGGCGCCTGCCTGGATCGGGGGCTGGGGCAGGAGGAGGACGTGGCAGCGTGGTAGGGACCAGTCAGGGGAGGAGGAGGGCGCGGCCAGGAGGAGGAGGTGTGCCGGGGACCAGCTGAGGAAGAAGGAGGGCGGTGGCGGGGAAGGAGAAGGACATGGCCAGGGACCAGTAGAGGAAGGAGGATGGCGCAGCAGGGACCAGTCAGGGAAGGAGGAGGGCGTGGCCAGGGCCTGGCCTCACCTGTGTTGTCCTTGCTGAGCATGCTCTTCTGCATGTCCTCCACTTTGGCCACGAGCCTCTGGTACTGCTCCTCGGCCACCTGCAAGTCGTTGTTGGACGATGCCAGGCTGGCATTTTTTGCCTCCAGCATGTTCTGCAGGTCGGTCATGGCTCGCTCCAGGTCCCAGCACGACTGCTTCAAAGTGTCCACCTCCGAGCTGAGCGAATCCTGCCGCTGCTGGCTGCTGTGGCTGCACTCCACCTGCGCCTGCAGCTTCGTGCTGAGGGCGGCCAGCTGGGCCTGTAGCTCAGCCTTCTCTTTAAGTGCCTGAAAAGATCCCAACAACCACAATGACTTTCAGAAAACGAGTCACTTCCGTCCAGTGTATTAACAGGAACACAACTGGCGAGTCAGTCAGGGCCTGACGGGGGACCCTGAGACCCCCAGGCGCTCTCCCAGGGCCTGACAGGGGACCCTGCCCCGAGACCCCCAGGCACTCTCCCAGCACAGCCGTCCCAGAAGAAGGCGACTTTCCAGACAGGCCCAGGACGCACACGGAGCTGCACTAGTTTTGGGCCCAACTGCACCTGCACAGGGCAGCACTCAGGCAGGGCTGGGGAAGCACCCTTCTCCTGTGAGGACACGGGAAACGTGTTCAAAACACCAAACGTGCACATTGGCATGCCAGATATGGCATGGATATTGCACGCACACACAGAATGCCAGACGTGTAGAGGGACCCCTGAGAGATTAACAGTGGATTCGGATCTGGGGGGAAATGGGCAAAAAACACAGGCAAGGAAAGGTGGCTGCTTCCTAAGTGCGGCTCTAGGGGCTCCAGCCAGGGCCACGGGACACAGCACAGTCCTGAGTGACCACGGCAATGCTGTGTGGCCCCATGAGCAGCAGAGAATCGCCAGCGAAAATCACCCCACCACCGACCCCAACCGGCCCCCACCGGCCCCCACTGGCCCCCACACTAAGGCCTACGGGGAGGGATCCAGTTCACACATCACCAAGACAACAAACACCCAAAGCAATTGAGGAAACACAAACTCAAGGATACCCTAGAGCAAGGGGCCAGCAACCACCACACCTGAAACAACCCTCACGATCGTGGTGTGGATGCAACCGAAGCACCGATCAGTGACCCCAGGAGGATAAGAAGACAAAGTGCAGTGAAAGCAAGCCACCGTTCGAGAGAGTGGCTACACAGAGGAAGGGAAACGCGTCCCGCGACAGGAGGCTCACGCTGTAACGCCGGAAAAGTGACGACTGTACAACCAGAATTAGCCTCAAAACAGCCGAAATCACCTTTTCCGTAGACACAGCTTTAGGTGGTTTGTGTCCAAGGACCATGTTGTACAAGAACACCATCTTCAGCATGAGATGTGCATTTAGCAAGGCAAGCTCCCGGCGCGGTGAGCAGCTACGGCCCTGCTCTGCGGCCCCGTTCGCTGCAGGAGGCCCCCTCAGCCCCGTCACCTCAGGGCCTGGGTGCAATCTCACGCTTCCACGACAGAAGCAGACAGCTGACCCCCACTGAACAGATTTACTCAACTGTCGACAGACGGTAAATACCTAGCTCTTTGCTATGGGTAAAGTGCATACAACAAAATGACAAAGGAGAGCTGAAAAAGGGAAGGAAAATGATGTTTCTGGCACATGCTAACCAAAGCCAGCGTGTGCGGCTTTTTCTGCTATACCAAAACTAGTATCAGAAAACGCAGAAAGCACTACAAAGAAAAAAGGTTCACCATGCCAGAAAAAGGTGCAACCCACCAAGAGAATTTAACTCTTAAGGCCTGTGAGACACCTAACGTCTAGGAAATACTCTGGTGAGATGCAGGGAGAAACGGACCCACGCCTGAAGAGGCAGAAAACTCACACCTCTTTCTAAGGCTGACAATAGACAAAAAACGTAAAGATGCAGAACACTCGGCTGCCACACATGCTGCGGCGGCGGATTCCCAACCACATCTGTGAAACCTCGTACCCAGCAGAGGAGCCACACGTGCTTTCCGACTTCGCCGCACGCCAAGACGTCAAGAGCGTCCGTTACCTGACTCGCCTCCAGTGACAAGGCTTCCAGCTGTCCTTCGAGTCGCATTTTCTCTTTGAGCACCTGCAGCATCTCCTCCTGGGTTTCTGCTGCAGAGCTCTCCAAGGACACGCTGGGGACAAAAGCACGGGTCAGGCCTGTGCGAGCCAGAGCCATCCTGATTTTCCTTCATATTCCTCCATGTTCTCCAAATTCCACGCACCCC
Organism: Mandrillus leucophaeus; assembly: GCF_000951045.1. Classification (NCBI taxonomy): domain Eukaryota; kingdom Metazoa; phylum Chordata; class Mammalia; order Primates; family Cercopithecidae; genus Mandrillus; species Mandrillus leucophaeus. Next base: position 517,678 of record NW_012102443.1, on the reverse strand, counting down.
TGCTGCTCTCTCCCAATCTTTTTAAATTAAGTAGAGAGCTAAGGCTTGCATGAATGCACGGATGAACATTCCTGCCAACAGTCGGCACCTCACAATGCGGGAACTGTTAGGAAACGTGAGACGGGCATCGTGCAGCTTAGTGACAAGTCTATGCAAACAGGAGAGTGGATATTTTAATAACACAGACGACTGCTGATTAGATCCAACTGTACTGCTTAAAAAGCAGCAGACTTGGTATGAATGAAATGTTCATGTCAAGACTAAGGACAGAATCAGGAAGAAAAGCTGTGTATCCCCTGTTCCAGTGCGGAGAGTCCTGGGCTGGGGAAACAACATCTAAGGTCAGGCCCTCTGCCTGCCCCGCCCACCTCTGCTATGGCCCCACCGACCCCTGCCCGCCCCGCCCCCTCTGTCGGCCCCTCCCACCTCTATCGCCCCACCCACCTCCACCCGCCCCGCCCACCTCTGCTGTCCCCCCACCTGCTGCAGATGCTGTCTCTCCGACTCCGCACCTCCCCGTTGACCTCCTGCCCCTGGTCTTGGTGCTCAGCGGCTGCAGCCTGGAGGACGTCCTTAATCGAGGGGAACTGGCCCAGCGTACCCGCAGGAATCTCCTGGCCGTTGACCATATAGGGGGTGTCCTGTGTGCCCACCGTCTTCGACAGAACGCCATAGGTCCCTCGGGTGGAGGCGCTGCTGTACGATGAGCTGTCGCTGTCATTTCCATCCACCTCAGACACGCTGTCTCCAGCCAGGGAGGCGTTCTCCAGACGGTCGTCAGTGTCGGGGGACAGGCTGATCTCAGACACAACGGACGCTGCGCTGCTTCTGTTCTGCTTCAGGGAACCCTTGGTAGAATCGGGAACCGGAACATTTCCCCCGGAATTCCCAGCATTTGAATCTTCAGTTCTGTAATCGGCCAGAGACCGGATTTTGCTTGATTTGGAACTTTTTTTCTCCTTAGGGTGTGCCGGAAGCCCCAGGCTGCCCACCTTAGGCCCCCGAGGGACACTGGTGCGCAGGAAGGAATATTCTTTTGTCATAGCCACGGTGCTGGCCCTTGGCAAGTTTTCTGGGTTTAACATGAGCTCAGGATCAAGCGTGCTAGAAAGTCTCGTTTTGGTTGCAGGTTGACTGGACTGAGAAGAAAACAAAAGTACAAAAATTACATTGAAAATCCACAAGCAGCATTCTTAAAATTGCCACTCAGAACGGTGGCACCGATTACACTCCCTCCACTGACAATCAGAGAGCACCACCTCCCCAGGCCCTCACCACACAGGGTGCGGCCAGGCCTCCAATCCTCGGTGGTCTCACTGCTGCAAGGCCCCACTCGAGTGACCAGCATGACCACCCCTGGTCTGAAGCACACTCTTCAGTGAATGACTTCAACACGTTTAAAACAAAACAGCAAGAACCTCCTCATCAGACTCCTCAACAAAACTTTCCCGGCTACTCTCCAGTTTTTTTTTTTTTTGAATAAACATAGAAACTTTCTTCAAGGCC
>NW_012102443.1:513397-515242 GCF_000951045.1 Mandrillus leucophaeus | reverse complement strand
AACCCGGGAGGCAGAGCTTGCAGTGAGCTGAGATCCGGCCACTGCACTCCAGCCTGGGCGACAGAGCGAGACTCCGTCTCAAAAAAAAAAAAAAAAAGAAAACCTTCTGGAAAGGATTCACCATTCTAGATGCCATTAAGAACATTCATGATTCATGGCTGGAGGGGTCAAAATATCAACATCAACAGGAGTGTGGAAGAAGCTGATTTCTACCCTCATAGACGACTTTGAGGGGCTCCACACTTCTGTGGAGAACCTGACTGCAGATGTGGTGGAAACAGCAAGAGAACTAGAATTAGAAGTTGAGCCTGAAGATGTGATTGAATTGCTGCAATCTCACAATAAAACTTGAAAGGGAGGGCTGGACACGGTAGCTCACGCCTGTAATCTCAACACTTTGGGAGGCCAAGACCGGTGGATCATGAGATCAGGAGATCGAGACTATCCTGGCTAACACGGTGAAACCCCGTCTCTACTGAAAATACCAAAAAAATTAGCCGGGCGTGGTAGCGGGCACCTGTAGTCCCAGCTACTCAGGAGGCTGAGGCAGGAGAATGGCGTGAACCCGGGAGGCGGAGCTTGCAGTGAGCCAAGACGGCACCACTGCCTGGGCGACAGAGCAAGACTCCATCTCAAAAAAAAAAAAAACTTGAATGTGTAAAATCCTATCAAACAGCACTGCATGTTACCGAGACATCTTTTGTAAGAGAGTGAATCACCATGGCAAACTTTACTGCGGTTTGAAGAAATTCCTACAGCCCAATCTTCAGCAACCACCACCCTGATCAGTCAGGAGCCATCAAACTTGACGCAAGATCCTCCAACAGCACAGAGATTACACTTGCTGAAGGCTCAGATAATCGTTAGCATTTTTTAGTAATAAAGCATTTTCAAATTAATGTGGGTACATCCGTTTTATTTAGACACAGTGCTACCGCACACTTAATAAACTACAATAGCATATACACATAACTTCTTTATGCTCTAGGAAACCAAAACCATGTAGGACTTGCTCTATTGCAATGTTTACATTTTTGTGGTGGTCCGGAACTGAACCCACAGTGTCTCTGAGGTCACCTGTGTTTGCTTTCTTTGCTTTTCAATTGGCAGATTTAGAAATAAAATGTGCTTGTTGCAAAAGAAGCAGGACCAGGCAGGGGGCACAAGCCAGGCTCCTGTGGAGTCCCCCCAGAGGTGGGACCCACACGACAGGAGCAAAGTCAACCGCTGCAGAGGCCCCTGAGCCCATGGCAGCTCAGAGAAGCCAATGGCAGGTCCCAGGGTTATGTGGGACCAACAGCTGTCTCTAGGGCAGGAAGCTTTCCATGAGCTTGTTCGGGAGAGGGGACTCACCCTCTCCTGCTGGCGCTTCACCCTGTACTGTTTGAGCTGCTCTTCCAGCCACTTCCGAGCCTGAAGTCGGACCTGCTCCTCCTTCTCCAGTGGCAGGGAAGAATCTGTAGAGCCTGCAGTGGGAAAATGGCCATTTGGAAACTCATCAAATACCAGGATGCAGAACAATCAGGCACAAGAACTTGGTCATTTTGTACTTAATTACCCATATATTTTACACCTAAACAATGCAGAGCCATCTTGTTTGGAAGGACAATTTCTAGATCAAGAGAGAACTGTGAGCCCCTGACACTGACCACAGGCGGGAACCACCTCACAGGAGACACACTGGCCAGGCACTGGGTCTGTGATCCCATGACGAGTACACCCCGCCTGGGGGCATCCCCTGGTAAAACAGGAAACCACGGCAAGTGACTTTTTTTTTTTTCTGAGACAGAGTCTTGCTCTGTCTCCCAGGCTGGAGTGCAGTGGTGCGATCTCGGCTCACTGCAA
>NW_012102443.1:500407-512867 GCF_000951045.1 Mandrillus leucophaeus | reverse complement strand
CGAGCTGCCGCGCCTGGCAGCAAGTGCCTTTTAACAACAGAAAGAACTGGGTTCAAAGCTGGAGCCGTGCCGAGCACTCTGAGGCAGGCTCAGCTCTCACCACGCTGCAACTTCCCCTGGCTTCACAGCAGGTTCTCCTGACCCCGCTGGGAGGAGCACGTGAAAAGCCAGCACTGTGGAGTCACAGGCAGTACCCAGACACAGGAGCTCAGCCGCCGCTGGGTCACGAGACCCCGCGTGCATTTCCTTGCGCAGTTACATTTGGGGTCCGCTTTGACGCACAGCTCATCTCAGCTCCTACAGTCACAAGCCACGTTACGAAAAGGCTCTGGCGCCAGGCCTCACTGCAGAGTAAATGCTGCACAGGCTCCGCCCTCCAGGGCTGAAAGCAGGTTACCTCAGTCTCCAGACAGACGAGACTCCAATCCGAGGTCATGCTCCGGGACAGGAGGGGAAAATTATAACGTGTTAGCCAAAACCAGAATTTAAAATATCTAAAACCCAGACCGTTCATTTTGGGTGATGAAAGGGGTGCATGGTGCGTGCCAACGTGTTAACAGTTACAAATCCAGGGCTCCACTTCCCAGGGCTGAGTGTGTGGCCCTTGTCCTTCCTAAGCTAACAGCAGACACGGCCCGATGGCCTGGGTGCCGACCAGAGAAGGGAAGCATAATCACGCAGCAACACTTTACACACGGCACCCTCCTTACATGTGGATGCTGAGGAGATGAGCAGCTACTGTCCTAAATAATCCCTAAAATCTGAGTAGTCACCAAGAATTTCACTGTAAATGTACCATTATTAGTTCATACATTTTATCACTGAAAAGATCTCTAGTCCTTTTCACGAGGCAAAGTGGTCCAGATGGCTAGACCATAAGTGGCAAACGCAGGTCTACGGCCATCAGACAGATATTTACACAAGTCGGTAAAATGAGCAGGGTTTCAACCAAACACTGATGCAGGGGACAGGCTCAGAGCCAGGCGCCAGAAGGAACAGGTGACCGGGGCATCCCACAAAGGCGTGCACGCAGACCCAGCACTGCTGTCACACGGGCACCTGGGCCAGAGCTCACACATCTGTAACTTTAGGACCCCAAAAGTAAATAAACTAAGTTGAAAAAAATCAGGAATCTAGACTTTTTTACATGCTACTTCTCAACTTAAACGCTGGCAATGAGTTTTCAGAATTGTTTCAAATAAACACATGTGAAATGCAGTTTGATTTCAGTAATTTGGGGGGTTTTGTTGTTTTTATTTAGTTTTAAGAAATTTTTAAAAATATACTGCAGGCCAGGCACAGTGGCTCACGCCTATAATCCCAGCATTTTGGGAGGCCAAGGTATGACGATCACTTGAGCCCAGGAGTTCAAGACCAGCCTGGGCAACATGGTGAGACCCTGTTTCTATAAAAAAAAAAAAAAAATTAAGATTACCCAGGTGTGGTGGCGTGCACCTGTTGTCCCAGCTACTTGACGACAGAGGCAGGAAGATACCTTGAGCCTGGGAGGCAGAGGCTGCAGTGAGCTCTGACTGTGCCACTGGACTCCAGCCTGGGCAACAGAGCAAGATCCTGACTCTAATTAAAAGAACAAAACAGGCTGGATGCCCACGGTCTGCTTACCAAGCACCTGGGTGACACAGGACATGCAGGCCGGCCTTTAACGCAAGAGCATCAGCACCGCTGCCAGTCAGACCGTAGCAGTGCCTGGACTCCAACTGCATTTTCACTCTCTAATGTGAAGCTCTCTTTGCTAAACGCACAGCCCTGCATGGGACTTGGATGGCACACGGCAGGCACAGGCACACAATGGCTCAGACAGCAAGTGCGCAGGGCACCTGCTCCCAAGGGGCTCAGCAACACGAACATGGAGGGTGGGAAAAGCGGCGGGAACGGATGCTTACACAGTTGCGTTTCTTGCATAGGAAGACTGAGTCTGAGAGACTGCAAAGCTTCTTTTCTAACACTGCCCTCAGCACTAGTTCCCTGAGCCTTCCTTAGGTTGTCATGGAAACCAGCCACACCTGGAGAGGCATCAGGGCCCACTGGGCTTGTGGTGGGGTCGAGAGATGACGGAGGGTCTGGCGAGGGTGGCATTGGCCCGTTCTGACAGAGGCCTCCCTGGCCAGGTCCATCCGGGCTTTCTCCTTCCGTGGAAGCTCTGTTTACCTCAGCACCTGGAAAGACAGAGTACGCTGGACCACCGTGGATTTAACAAGTGATGTCGCTTTTCAGACACGCAGCTGGAGTAGGAGAGAAGAGGATCCAGACTCATGAGCACAGTACCTTCTCACCCCACAAAGGCGTTCACTCTGAGAAGAGCAGCCCATGGGCCCCGTCCCACAGGCGGGGTGGCCAGGATAAGGCCCAGAGCCCCGCTGGTGTCATGTCCTCCCTGTAAGGTAAACTCGCCCTCCACGCCTCCACTCTGGCTGTAGAATTTATGTAGTAACGACAGTAACATTTCCTCTTTTTATTTTTATTTTTTGAGATGGAGTCTCGCTCTAGTGCCCAGGCTGGAGTGCAGTGGCACAATCTCAGCTCACTGCAAGCTCCACCCACCGGATTCAAGCGATTCTCCTGCCTCAGCCTCCCGAGGAGCTGGGATTACAGGCACCCACTACCACATCCGGCTAATTTTTGGTCTTTTTAGTAGAGACGGGGTTTCACCATGTTGGCCAGGCTGGTCTCAAACTCCTGACCTCAAGTGACCCGCTCACCCGCCTCGGCCTCCTGGAATGCTGGGATTACAGGCGTGAGCCACTGCACCTAGCCAATGTTTCCTTTCCATTTAAGTAAAACCAATAAGAAATCTTATGAAAGTCGACTGTTTAAAACAAGCAAAAACCACAAACGCTTAAAACACAGCTGACAATCTTTCCAGCAGGCACTGGGAACAGCAGTGATAATCAGAGTCACACAGCCTCACATTTACAAAGGCTGATTCTGGAGTCATTTCAAAGCCTAAGCCTATCCTCCAAGGCAAGGACCCTACGGCAAAGAGGTGGATTACGTCATCAGAACACCACCCGCCAAGCAGAGACAAGCCAGAACTGCGCTTCTGCTCGAACACGCCTGCTGGGTAAAGGCCTGGGTTGAACCAGTGACAATTCTATACCCACGTGTTACCTCAGTTCACCCACTAACATGATTATATATAAATTACCCACAACACAAACTAACACATATTTCCTCATCACACGGAAGAAAGACTTCTTTCAATGAAGTGATTTTCAGTCTTTTCCCTGCCCCCAACTGCTGACTGGCGGGTGGGTCAGTTCAAAGAACCAAGACATGTGAGGGGGAAGGGAGGGTCCTCAGAGGGTTCTGGCCCTGGTTCGAGTGGCTCTCGAGGCCTGGCAACACCCCTGCCTCTCACAGCGGTGGGCATTCCTCGGATCCCATGTGCATGCAGTAGAGTAAATTCGCTTTTTGCTCAGGCAAATTAAAAATGGGTTTCTTTCACTTGCAAATGTGAGTCCAAACACAGCTACTTACTGTCATGCCTCCTGAAAGAAAAACCAGAGTAAAAGCAGGGGTGCCACAGACAGGAAGCCAGAGCAAGGGGACCCCGCCAACGCACTGAGACGCCTTTCATGCAAATGACCCGGGAGCTCCACTGCTGGGAGAGGGGAAACCTTGCATTTCAGATAAAAGTTAATGGGTTAGGCCAGGCGTGGTGGCTCACGCCTGTAATCCCAACACTTTGGAGGCCGATGCAGGCGGATCACTTGAGGTCAGGAGTTCAAGACCAGCCTGGCCAACATGGTGAAACCCTCATCTCGACTAAAAAGACAAAAATTAGCCACGCACGGTGGCACGCATCTGTAATCCCAGCTACTTGGGAGGCTAAAGCAGGAGAATCACTTGAACTCGGGAGGTGGAGGTTGCAGTGAGCCAAGATCGCGACACTGCACTCCAGCCTTGGCGACAGAGCAAGACTCTGTCTCAAAAAAACAAAAAACAACAAAAAAAGAGGTTGGCCACATGCAGTGGCTCTCACCTATAATCCCAGCACTTTGGGAGGTGAAGGTGGGAGGATAACTTGAGGCCAGGAATTCAAGACCAGCTGGGCAACGGCAAGACTGTCTCTATAAAAAGTTTTTAAAATGAGCCAGGCAACTGGGCACAGGGGCTCACACCTGCAATCCCAGCACTTTGGGAGGCCGAAGCGAATGGATCACCAGAGATCGGGAGTTCGAGACCAGCCTGATCGACATGGAAACTCCATCTCTACAAAAAATACAAAATTAGCTGGGCATGGTGGCACATGCCTGTAATCCCAGCTACTCGGGAGGCTGAGGCAGAAGAATCGCTTGAATCTGGGAGGCAGAGGTTGCGACGAGCTGAGATCGCACCACCGCACTAAGCCTGGGAGACAAGAGCAAAACTCTGTCTCAAAAAAAAAAGAAAAATCAGCCAGGCGTGCTGACACGCATCTGTGGTCACAGCTACCCCAGAGACCAAGGCAGGAGGATCGCTTACACCCAGGAGCCCAAGGCAGGAGGACTGCTCACGCCCAGGGGCTCATGGCTACAGTGAGCTATGATTACACCACTGCACTTCAGCCTGCTCAATGGAGCAACACCCTGACTCTAAAAACAGTAATAAAATTTTTGAAACAGAAAAATGAAGAAGTAGAGGCTGCAATTAATCAAGCATCTTGCTCAAGGGCACAATGCTTCTGAGTGGCAGATCTAACAGCAGGTTCCATGGCTGTGGGTCTCAGAACCCCTGACCTTGGGCCTCCAAGCTATTATCTGCCTCACCTGATGTTTTCGTAGCAAGGACCAGCGAAGCCATCCTAAGGGCCTGAGTATCATTTTACAGGAATTAGACTGTGATTTCTGATAGTAAATTAGCACATCTACAGTCTACCGTTTTAAAGCACTGAACCTCCTGGCCAGAAAGAGGCAGGAGAACTGAGTGAATAACTAACTCACCCTTTCCCTCTGACACGTGCATAGCGCCGGGGGGCTAACATAAAATTGTGCTCAGTAATCCTTAGATCTCTATTGAAATAGTTCTGAATTCTAGCTATTAAAAATTTGGCCACTGACCAATCAAAAAGGCAGAATTTGGACAGGCACAGTGGCTCACTCCTGTAATCCCAGCACTTTGGGAGGCTCAAGTGGGTGGATCACTTAAGATCAGGAGTTCGAGACCAGCCTGACCAACATGGTGAAACCCCATCTCTACTAAAAATACAAAAAACAGCTGGGCGTGGTGGTGGGCGCCTATAGTCCCAGCTACTTCAGGAGGCTGAAGCAGGAGAATCGCTTGAACCCGGGAGGTGGAGGTTGCAGTGAGCTGAGATTGTGCCACTGCACTCCAGCCTTGGCAATAGGACACTGTGTCACACACACACAAAAAAGGGGCTGGGGGCAGTGGCTCACGCCTGTAATCCCAGCACTCTGGGAGGCTGAGGTGGGCGGATCACCTGAGGTCGGGAGTTCACGACCAGCCTGACCAACATGGAAAAACCCTAATAAAAATACAAAAAACAGCCAGGGGTGGTGGCGGCGCCTGTAATCCCAGCTACTCGGGAGGCTGAGGCAGAAGAATCGCTTGAACCCAGTAGGTGGAGGTTGCTGTGAGCCAAGATCTCGCCACTGCACTCTAGCCTGGGCAACAAGAGTGAAACTCCATCTCAAAAACAAAAAAAAAAAAAGGTAGAATTCTGGGCAGGGAACACGACAAAGACCCATAGATCCCTTCAGGGAAACACTGCTGCTGCCCCACAGGTGTCAAATGGCGTTCTGTTTAGCAGGAACGTGCCTGATCTAAAGGTGGCATCATTCAGTTACTAAAACATACTCTGAATGAAGTGAAAAGCTCACAGTGGTCTCAACACCACGTCCTCCCTCAACACCACGTCCTCCTGTGACCAGCACACAGAGGAACCTGACGACTTACGCTGGGCTTTGTCCTGCTGGTCAGGTGGCACCAGTGGGTCCTGGTCAGGTGGCACCACTGGGCCCGGGGGCTTCAGGGGGCCCTCGGGGAGAGCCAAGGGGCCACCGTGGGATCTGTCCTCCTGGAGGCCATCCTGCTCGGCCGACGCACCGTCCATGGTCAGGACGACACCAGCTGCACTGACGCCGTGGAGCTACAAGTGAACCTTGGTCAAGCGTGGTTTCTGCCATCAGTAACAGCCAAGAGCCCCTGGGAGGGGCCCCACTGTGTCTCCCATTTTCAGGAGATTGAATGACTCAAATGGCTTGAGGTTAAACCAGCTAATATCATGATACCTGACAGGAGAAAAAGAGAAAAAATGTATTATGAAACTTTTACTCGTCAGATTTCAAATATCGATTACAAAATTAACATTTGGTTCCCAATTTTCATACGTACAAGAAACAAATACAGACTTTTTCATTCAGCAAATAATCCTGGAGCACCTACAATGTCCTAGGTTTTGTGGCTAAAATGCTGACCCAGCCACACTTTCTGGGCCCTTTCCTGAAGGAGCTTAATGTCTGTGTCGGTGCCAACTAAAGAACATTCTACTGGGACAGTGCGACTTTCTGTCCCGGAGTAGCTGAATTGTGGAGTAGCTGTCATACAGGGCAACTGAGGAACTGAGTTTTAAATTTAAAATTAATTAATTTGGGCCAGGTGTGGTGGCTCACCCATGTAATCCCAGCAATTTGGGAGGCCGAGGCAGGCAGATCACATGAGATCAGGAGTTCAAGACCAGACTGGCCAACATGGTGAAACCCCATCTCTACTAAAAATACAAAAACTAGCTGGGCGTGGTGGTGCACACCTGTAATCCCAGCTACTCAGGAGGCTGAGGCAGGAAAGTCGCTTGAACCTGGGAGGCGGAGTTTGCAGTGAGCCGAGATCATGCCACTGCACTCCAGCCTCGGCAACAGAGTGAGACTCCATCCCCAAAAAAAAATTAGGCCAGATGCAGTGGCTCACACCTACTATCCCAGCACTTTGGGAGGCCAAAGTGGGTGATCACCTGAGGTCAGGAGTGCAGACCAGTCTGGCCAACACAGTGAAGCCCTGTCTCTGCTAAAAATACAACAAATAGCTGGGTGTGGTGGTGGGCACCTGTAATCCCAGCTAGTTGGGAGGCTGAGGAAGGAGGGTCACTTGAACCTGGGAGGCGGAGGTTGCAGTGAGCCGAGATCGCACCACTGCACTCCAGCCTGGGTGACAGAGGGAGACCCCATCTCAAAAAAAATTTAAAAATGAATATATCAGACTCGCAGGCCTAGGTGTGCTAGGGCACGCTCCCCTCTCAGCCAGTGGAGTGACTGCCCAAGGCCAACGCTCCTGCTGGCAGCTCCACCCCTTCAGGTTGGACAGCTCAGATCTGGAGAAACAAAACTTTAAAAAGCAGGTGCCATGGATGTGGTAACTGTATACAGGGGGTACAAGGACACCAGAAAGGTAGCTGCCTTGGAGTGGGGGCACAGAGAGGGCATCTCACAGCAGGGCCCGTTCCCGTCTTTACCTGTAGCTGGGTTAGAGCGCTTTCTCTCTCAGCCCTGCTGGGCTACATTCAGGTGAGCAAAACTTTGCCCAACATTTGACAAGTGATTATCCACCTTGAAATGTGCTGGTGATACTATTAACTCGTTTCCTTATCAACAGGTAAGATGCTAGCACGAGCTTCCACTCATTCTGCAGAAATGTTGGCATTTATTCCTTTAAAATCAGTTTCATATTAACCTACATTATGTTCTGTGTTTAACATTTTTCATGATAAACATTACACAACCTTCGCCTCTAGCTTACAAATCCCACACAGAAGGTACAGACAAGAAGCTCACGTGGGGCTGCGCGCAGTGGTTCACGCCTGTAATCCCAGCACTTTGGGAGGCCAAGGCGGGCAGATCACCTGAGGTCAGGAGTTTGAGACCACCTGGCCAACATGGTGAAACCCCATCTCTACTAAAAATACAAATAACTAGCCAGGTGTGGTGGCAGGTGCCCATAATCCCAGCTACTTGGGAGCCTGAGGCAGAAGAACCACTTGAACCTGGGAGGCAGAGGTTGCAGTGAACCAAGACCACACCATTGCACTCCAGCCTGGGCAACAAGAGTGGAAACTCCGTCTCAAAAAAAAAAAAAAAAAGGGCCGGGTGCAGTGACTCACGCCCGTAATCCCATAACTTTGTGAGGCCAAGGTGGGTGGATCACTGGAGGTCAGAATTTCAAGACCAGCCTAACATGGTGAAACCTCACCTTTACCAAAAATACAAAAATTAGCCAGGCATGGCGGCATGTGCCTGTAATCCCAACTACTCAGGAGGCTGAGGCAGGAAAATCGCTTGAACCTGGGAGACAAAGGTCGCAGTGAGTCAAAATTGTGCCATTGCACTCCAGCCTGGGAGACAAGTGCAAAACTCCATCTCAAAAAAAAAAAGCAGCCCACGTGGCTGGTCCTCGGGAGCACGTGTGCCACTGGCCCCACAGCAGGATGTGCCTGTCTTTCTAGTTTTTACTCTCACTCTATCTGTCCTCTAGACTGGTCACCCGTAAAAGAGGAAACCCACTGGTGGTGGGTGTAACCCAGTCCACTGACGCGGTCAGTAACTCACTGAAGGGCGTGCAGACCTGTATCTGCTCATAACTGTAATAATCCACCATTCCTCTCTGCCGCCTTGCATCCTACAGGCCAGAGACAGTTATGAGTTCATAAGAGTGTTGCTCAGAGCATTAAAAGATTACGCATGCTATTAGCATGAAACTAGCAGTAACGGTTTGTAACCAGAAAGCACTGTGAATAGAAATGTGTCATAACATTAGTAACTATAAATCCAGCACAGCTAATCAGGAAACTACTGTAAACAAAGGATCCTAGGAGTCTTGACTCAGGGTGCCTGGCACATATAAATATTTAAAGATTAAAGCAATGTCTGAATCACAGAAGTGAAGGAAGTTACTGAGGCTGGTCAAGAGCTAATCCCGTGTGCAACGAATTCTCACTCTCACTTTTGTGTCTACGACCATCTAGTAACATCTTTCATCCCTGGATTTTCCAGGTGGGTGGGTGATAAAGGGGCCCTAGAGCCTGGGCAGGGATCTGAGCTACACACCTGTCCTTACACACAGCACAGAACCCTCTGAAAATCACTTTCCAGGAAAACCACCGGGACCTCCACCAAGCCTGCCCCTCAGCTACAATCCCAGACACGCCCCAGGAGAGCAGGGGGGGTGTCAGTCGGCCACGCCCACCCGGGAGTGGAGAAGACACCCCCAAAACAAGGGGCGGAGCATCAGCAAAATGACGGCCGCTCACCACAGGCTTCCGTTCGACCACAGACGAATTACAAACCGGCACGGAGGGATACACGGGTGGAATGTGGACTCTGCTGCGCCACTGAATATTGGCACCTGCACATCTGGTCCTCCTGAAAACTTCCTAGCAAAAGAAAACTTGTGTTTTGCTTTGTGATGTCTTTGCTTCTGCCTTGCGGGGGTGGAGTGATGATATGGAAATGACCGTGTGTGGCTACGTGTGCAGTCCCTCCTGGCCCCTCAGGTAAAGGGTCTTGTCCATCCCCTCTGCCATCACTGTACCTCACGTGGCCTCCACCACAGCACGTCATGTCTGCCACTGTGTGTGTGCCCATTACACGGCGAGATCCTTGAAGGCAAAGACTCATTCCCCATCTGCCTCCTACCACCTTGAATACTCCCAACTCCTAAAGTGCCAACCCGGATTTAATTTGCCGAATTAAATCTCCAGTTCTGCTGAGTACATTCCTCGGCTACAAAGCTAATGGTTCCAAAACAAAGTGATCAAGTATTTGAATCCTTGAGCATCAATACTCCCTTTTAAAACACAGAAAACTCTAAACGATTCCAGCTGAAACATCTGAAAGCTTCAGTTCCAATGAGGGAGTCCAGGGAGTTAGAAACTGGAAGAGCAGCATCACGACACAGCCCAGGCACCACCACCTGAACAGAAAGGATGGGACGACCAGCAGGACCCGACTCAGTCACTACAGGCAGAACATGCAGAGAACTGCTGCAGAGGCCCACAGCGACGACGCCCGGGCCTTACACTGACCAAGGAGGAGGAACATAGCCAACGATGCTCAGGTCCACCGAGAGGGCATGCCAACACGGTGACGGCCAGCTACACCAAGCTCTCTGAGTCCAGTGCAGTCACAGATTCGGCTCACATAATGCCCCTGCTGGCCTCCAAGCAGCCCACTCCCCTAGAACGGGGACCCCGAGACGGCGACTGTAAGTCACAAAGACGGCCCCTGTTTATAGGCAGCTCCTCCTGAAGCCGGACCAGAGAGAGAATTCACTAACTGCCTGGAGTTTGCTGACAGCGATACTTCTCCCTGTAGGGCAATAAGCTGGCAGTCTCGGTCGATCCTCAGTCTTGCTTGATTTTTAGTTAAAATTCGGAATGACTCAGTCATCAGGGCCTCATTACCTCAGACGACTGACAAAAGCCAATCTCCGGGCAGCAAGGAGGAGGAGCAGCCAGTTGCCAGTGCATCACAGAAAGCTGTTATTAGGAACATGACTCGCTTTTGATTTTATTTTTTAAATAAAGAGGCCAGTCTGATCAGTCTCACTTATGATCACTTGCACTCCTACATCTCTAGAGGGAAGAGACGGCACAAAGCTGTCACTTAGAACTCGGAAGGATACACACAACCCTAGGTTCACAGCTGGGTAACATCAAGGGACTTCACACTGCAAAACCACCACCTCAGGCACCTACAGGACGTTCTGCTTCCCCTACACCTGAATTCTGTATACAGACATTCACGGCTCCATCTACTCCACCTCGTTTCAGCTGTCCTATCGGGTATGACAAACAACAGAGCACAGCCAAAGACCAAACACGATTTCCCAGGAAGACAGTACCTGGTGGAGGCCACACTAGTATCCAAAAGTAAACAGAGATCTATACACAAAGTGAAAACCAAAAGCAAGCTTCACGTCACTGCAGAGACGTAAAGGGCAGGCTTGGAAGTCGGCCTCAGCTCCCGACCCTCCACCACTTAGCTGTGAGATCCTGGGCTAAAGATTTAACCACTTTTAGCCTGTCTCCTCCAGTAAAACAACGAGAAAATGAGTGCAAAATTTTGCCAGGATTAAATACAACAAGGCACAGAGTCTGTCCCATGTCCTCAATAAAATGGCAGTAATTATGACTTTCCCTTTAGTTGTTGCTTGTCGAAATCGCTAAGTAAAAGCCAACCTAAGGCATTCTCACGTGGGAAAGTGCTACATTTTTTTTTTTTTTTTTTTTGAGACTGAATCTTGCTCTCTCAGCTAGGCTGGAGAGCAGTGGCGCGATCTTGGCTCACTGCAAGCTCCACTGTCTGGGTTCACGCCATTCTCCTGCCTCAGTCTCCTGAATAGCTGGGACTACAGGTGCCCGCCACCACGGCCGGGTAATGTATTGTATTTTTAGTAGAGACGGGGTTTCACCGTGTTAGCCAGGATGGTCTCGGCCTCCCAAAGTGCTGGGATTACAGGCGTGAGCCACTGCGCCCGGCCAAGCTACTATTTCTTAAGGCAATGGCGTGGGGGGGGGGGGGGGGAGCTCCTCTTCAATCTGAGTAAAGTCAGATGATTTATTTCCTTCTATACTGCCCGGAAAGCTATTAAAGGGTTATAAAGGGCTATGTTCATGTCATTTAAAAGACAATTCAAAATAACCCACGACGACGGGTGTGGCTGCTCACACCTGTAACCCCAGCACTTAGGGAGGTTGGGGTGGGGGAGTCGCTTGAGGCCAGGAGTTCCACACCAGCCTGGGCAATACAGCAACACACCCAGTCTCTTAAAAAAAAATCCACGAGTCACCTGTAAATGGCTTACACTGTCCCAGTGACAATAAACTCCAACCTCTTACCAATCCAGCACCTGCCTACACCAACATCCTTACCTCCATCGCTTTCCCCCTGTGCCATTACACTCCAGCCACATTCTCCGCCTTAAAACGCCAACCTTTCTCCGCCCTCAGGATCTTCAAACTTTCTGCCTGAGACGTGTTTTTCTCACAATTTTGCCTGACTTGTTTCTCGTCATAGAGGCCTTAGTACAGAAGTCGCCCGCCCCCCAGGCTCCCACACACCAACCACCGCCCGGTACCCTCTCGGTGGCGACCCTGGGCGTCCCTGTGCTAGGTGAGCTCGGCGGGGGCAGGGACCCAGGCCCACAATGACCAGGACCCGCCACACGACTGACATTCGTCGGGTTCATACCCGTGACAACGCCCGGCCCCACTCGCTCTGGGCACCTGGAATGGAGACAAGTCCGCCAGCGACAAAGGCAAACAAGGAAGTGCTCGGACTCCTGAAACCCCGGCTTCCCACGAACCACCCGACACCAAGTCACGCTTGTCAGCTGCAAAGGGCCAGACTAAAGGCACAAGCACTGCCCGAGCGGTGGCAGTGGACAGCTTCAGGACATGCCGCGCTCGTCAGGCGCAGACAAGCATCCAGGAGGGCCCGCGGGCACCGGC
>NW_012102443.1:495428-497352 GCF_000951045.1 Mandrillus leucophaeus | reverse complement strand
GGCAGGAGAATCGCTTTGAACCCGGGAGGTGGAGGCTGCAGTGAGCTGGGATCGTACCACTGCACTCCAGCCTGGGTGACAGCAAGACCCTGTCTCAAAAAAAAAAAAAAAAAAAAGACTGCCTTGGGATATTAGTATACACCTATTAGAACAGCTGAAATAATATACAGCAGTGGCAATATGGAATGCTGGGAGTAATGTAGTTCAGAGTAATCTCTCAAATAATACACAGCAGTGGCAATATGAAATGCTGGGAATAATCTGGTTTGGGGTAACTAATCTCTCCTACATTGCTGATAGGAACAGCAATAGTGCACCCACTCTGGAATACAGTTGGGCAGTTTCTTTAAAAAGTAAACAGTTTTATGACCCAGCAACTGCGCTCCTAGACATTCAGAGAAATAAACTTATGTCCACACAGAAGCCTGTACGTTACTGACCCCAAACTGGAAACAACCAAAATGTCCTCTGAGGTGGTTAAACCAACCATGGCTACCCATGCCACAGACACCACTCAGCAAGAAAAAGGAGCTGACCACTGATGTGCGCAATAACTCGGATGAAGCTCAAGGGCATTACACCAGGGAGGAAAGCATCTCCAAAGGTCTACACTGCACGAACTGTATGACTTGTCCACTTACATCACAAAATGACAGAATCACAGAGTGGTTGTGGGGGTCAGATGACTATAAAGGGGTAGACGGAGAGAGATTTTTGTGGTGACGGAACTATTCTGTATTTTGTGACCATGGTTACGTGAGTGTCCTCGTGTGATAAAACGACAGAATGAAGAAAACACTCCACCAAGCTTAGTTTCCTGGTTTTTGTATTGCACTATCCTAAGGTGTAGCCAATGGGAGAAATCGGGAAAACATTTAATTAGCCTAAGATCCAGTATTTGATAGCACAATAGGGTGAATATAGTTAATAATAGTGTATTGTATATTTTTAAATAACAAAAAGAATGGAACTGGAATGTTCCTAACAAAGAAATGGTATAGGCTTGAGGTGATGGATACCCCAGTTACTGGGAGTTGATTGTTATACATTGTACGTCTGTATTAAAACATCCAGGTACCCCATAAATATATACACCTTTTATGTACCCACAATAATTTAAAATTTTAAACATTTAATTAGCAAGCAAAATTGGACAAATGCTCAATTTAAATACAGGCAGAAACAATGAATCTAATTATATATTAAATTGATGGCACAGTGTGGGAAAAATGCTAATCTAAGTAAAATTCTTAACAGCTTTATTAAGGTACAATTTATATGCAATAAAATATACCCATGTTGTGTATGCAGTTCAGCAACTGTAGTAAATGTGCAGAGCTGTGCACCCATCACTGCAACCCAGTTTCCGGATACTTCCGTTACCTCAGAAGGATCCTTCTTGCATTCACTCCCCATCCCCTCCACCTAGCCCAACAACCACTCAGCCACCTTCTGTCTTTATGAATGTGCCTCTTCTGGACATTTCATATAAATGGGATCATATCGTATGTGGCTTTCCGGGACACCTTTTCACTTAGCGTGGTGTGTTTAAGGTCCCTCCGCACTGAGCACGTTTCCTCGTTGCACGATACTAGTGTCGGGATACACCCATTTGTCTGTCCATGCATCAGCCGATGGACCCAGAGGTGCCTTACGCGAGCCCAGCACTATTCTCCGTGCGGGGGGTCCCTGCTTTGGTCCAGCTTCATGTTTGTGTGGAGACCTTCAGAGGGCGGTAACTGATGAAAAGAAAATATGTAATCCCAGCACTTTGGGAGGCCGAGACGGGTGGATCACAAGGTCAGGAGATCGAGACCATCCTGGCTAACACGGTGAAACCCCGTCTCTATTAAGAAATACAAAAAACTAGCCGGATGAGGTGGCGGGCGCCTGTAATCCCAGCTACTCGGGAGGCTGAGGCAGG
>NW_012102443.1:491823-493839 GCF_000951045.1 Mandrillus leucophaeus | reverse complement strand
CGTCCTAGGCGGGTCCCCGCCCCAACCCCGCAGCTCCACCCGGCCGGCGCCCTTCGCGCTCCAGGTGCCAGTTCAAAGGCGACGCTGCTTTCGACCCTACTTGCTTCCCCTTTAAAAGGCAAAGCTGGACTGCGCGGGGCGCGGGGCGCTGGGGAACGGCTTTCCACCTTCCCTCGTCCGCCAGGCCGCTCTTCCAGCTGTGAGGAAGGAGGCGGCCTGGAGGCCTCGGGGTCCTCTGTGATGCTGCGCTCATCTCTGCGGATTTTGGATACGCTTCTGTCTACGAACCTTTCTGGGATTTTGATGGGAACTGCTGCAGATCATTTGGGGAGCACGGGCATCGCTGACTCGGTCCTTCATCTGCGTCCATGGTGGCTTCTCCATTTATTTAGGTCTTTTGATTTCTTCCACCAGCATTTCGTAATTTCAGCATACAGATTCTGCACCTTTGAAGTGTATAGTATTTCACGTCAAGCAACTGTGGCACTGCGTTTTTGACATCGTTTTCCACGTATTCACTGTTGGTCTACACAAACGTGATGAATTCTATCTTGATTTTGTTATCCTGAGACCTCGCTGAACTCATTAGTTTGAGGGCTTATTTGACGTTTTGCCGTTGTCTGTTGTAAAATCCTTGTATTTTTTACATGGGCCATGATATTATCTGCAAATGCAAATTCTAATTTAAAATGATCACAGACTGAGGCGTAAAATGTATGAATGAAACTATACAACTTTTAGAAGAAAACAGAATTTCTGACGTCTAGAGCTTGGGGAAGAGTTCCTAGATCTGACAAGCAAGCAAAATTCACAAAAGAAGTTGCTAGCGTAAACTTCATGAAAAAATTAGAAACTTTTCACCAGACGCGGTGGCTTGCGCCTGTAATCCCAACACTTTGGGAGGCCGAGGCGGGCGGATCACCTGAGGTCAGGAGTTCAAGACCAGCCAAGCCAAGTGGTAAAACCCATCTCTACTAAAAATAATTAGCTGGGCGTGGTGGCGAGCGCCTGTAATCCCAGCTACTTGGGAGGCTGAGGCAGAAGAATGGCGAGAATGCCGGGGGTGGAGCTTGCAGTGAGCCAAGATCATGCCACAGCACTCCAGCCTGGGCGACAGAGCGAGACTCCGTCTCAAAAAAAAAAAAAGGCCAGGCGCGCTGGCTCACGCCTTGTAATCCCAGCACTTTTAGAGACTGAGGCAGGTGGATCACAAGGTCAACAGATGGAGACTATCCTGGCCAACATGGTGAAACCCCAGCTCTACGAAAAATACAAAAAAATTAGCTGGGTGTGGTGGTGCGTGCCTGTAGTCCCAGCTACTTGGGAGGCTGAGGGAGGAGGATCACTTGAACCCAGGAGGCAGAAGTTGCAGTGAGCTGAGATCGTACCACTGCACTCCAGCCTGGGTGACAGAGCAAGACTGTCTCAAAACAAACAAACAAACCTTATGAGAAAGACCACATTAAGAGGATGAAAAGATGAGTTACAGACTGTGAGAAAATATTTTCAAACCACGTTTGTTGAAGGACTAGTAGCTAGAATATATAAAGAACTCTCAAAACTTGATAGTAAAAAAAAAAAAAAAAACAATTATTCTGGGCACAATGGCTCATGCCTGTAATCTCAGCACTTTGGGAGGCCGAGGCGGGCAAATCACTTGAGGCCAGGAGTTTGAGACCAGCCTGGCCAACATGGAGAAACCCTGTCTCTACTAAAAATATAAAAATTAGCCAGGTGTGGTGGTGCACGCCTGTAATGCCAGCTACTAGGGTAGCTGAGGCACAAAAATTGCTTGAACCTGGGAGGTGGAGGTTGCAGTGAGCTGAGATCATGAGATCATGTCACTGCACTCCAGCCTGGGTGACAGAATGAGACCCCATCTCCAAAACACACACACACACACCAGAAGACAAGCAAAAAACATGAAAAGACATTTCACTAAAAGGATATATGAGTGGCAAATAAGCTTGTGACCAGGTTCAGCGTCACTAGCCATTACAGAAATGCACATTATGT
>NW_012102443.1:480810-489274 GCF_000951045.1 Mandrillus leucophaeus | reverse complement strand
AAGGTAAAAGAAAGAAAAGGAATCATGCAGGTACTGGTGGGAACAGTGTCCCAGGAGAGGGAAAGGCAAGGAGAGCGAGTACTCAAAGGCATCTCTGAGGAAGTAATATTTGAGCTGAACTTGCGTGACAAGGAGGACCCAGGCACGCACAGATCTGGGAGAAGAGCAGCGAGGTGAGGGGGCAACAATCAGAGCCACAAGAAGCCCCTGAAGAGAAGCCTGGGGCACTGAGGAGCCAGCTGGGACGACCCCTAGGGGTTGGCCTGAGCCACAGTGAGGCCATGCCACCTTCTGACAGTGGAGAGGGCAGGTCTGTGGGGCGCACCTGGTGGGCCTGGGGTCCCCGCTGGGAACAGCTCTCTCTGACAACATGAATCTGGGATGTTTGAACACCAAGTGGAGACATCAAGTCAGCAGTTAGAGCCGAGTGTCTGCCACAGAGACCTAGAGCTACAGGGTGAAGGAACATGCGGGGAGCAGGGAAGAGGGTGTTGGGTGCTCAGCCATGCCCCCCACTCCACCTCCAACCACAGCACCTCTGAGAACAGACTGGACCTTCCTGAAAACAAACACCAAAGGGGAAGAGTGTGTGGGGGGTGGTGAGCTTCCTGTGGCTGCTCTAAGAAGTTAACACCAACTTTGCTGCTTAAACTAGACTTACTCTGTGGCAGTTCTGGAGCTCAGAAGTCCAAAATGAAGGGGCAGGCAGGGCTGGTTCCTTCTGGAGGCCCTTGCAGGGAGATCTGTTTTCTTTTCTGTTTGACATCCTGCCCTCCTCTCCCGCTGAAGGCCCTTGCTCCCCCTGCAAAGCACATCCCTCCCGCCTCTTCTCTGTCGCCAAGCCCCGGCCTCTGCTGTCACCAAGCCTCCTCTCCCTGCCTCCTGCC
The DNA here is from genome assembly GCF_000951045.1 of Mandrillus leucophaeus. Lineage (NCBI taxonomy): Eukaryota > Metazoa > Chordata > Mammalia > Primates > Cercopithecidae > Mandrillus > Mandrillus leucophaeus. The sequence continues at coordinate 488,387 of NW_012102443.1, read as the reverse complement.
TTTGATTTCTTGCTTCCCTCTTTGATCTGCCCGCCTCAGCCTCCCAAAGTGCTGGGATTCCAGGCGTGAGCCGCCGCGCCCGGCCTCTTGCTTCCTCCTTACGACGACTCCTGCAATTGCACACGGGGCCCACAGGATAATCCAGGATCCTCCGCTCATCTCAAGGTCCTTGATTCCACCATATCTGCAAAGCCCCTTTTACTGTGCAAGACTCAAGTGATCAGATACAGACATCCGTGGTGGCGGGACAGGTGGACATAGCTCGGCCCACCACGGGGTGTCAACAGTATCCAGCATGTGGGGTTTGCCAAATAACAAACAAGACCACCCAATTTTTACAAAACCCCGTGGCGTGCGAGGTTTCATGGCAAAGTGTTACAATATGTTCAAGTCCTAAATCCCAGGACCTCAGAGGCGACTGTATCTGCACACATGGAACACGTCATGAATTTGCGTGTCATGCCTGCACACGGGCCACGCGAATCTTCTCTGTATCCAGTTTTAGTATGTGTGGTCTTTAAAGAGATGATTAAGATAAAATGAGGCCACTGGGGCGGGCCCTAATCCAATAGGACTGGTGTCCTCACAGGAAGAGATTAGGGCACAGACACGCATGAAGAGAAGACGATGTGAGGACTCAAGGAGAAGATACTGTCCACAAGCCAAGGAGACAGACCAAAGAGGAACCGGCCCCTCTGACACCCTGATCTCAGAGTTCCAGGCCCCAGAACTGTGAGAAAATACTTTCTGTTGTTTAAGCCGTCTGTTCTGCGGCGTTTTGATCCAGCAGCCAGAGTGGACCCACATTCAAGGCCACCACTGGGCGAGGCGTGGCTCACAAATGCAGGCTCCCAGCACAGCACAGGGCCCTCACAATGTCAGGCTCCCAGCACAGGGCAAGGCTCTTAAAATGCCAGGCTCCCAGCACAGTGCACAGCCCTCATTCCTGGTCTAATGGCCTTCAACATTCTCTCCTGTGTCCATCCCTTCCACACACATGCACAACCAAGTGTCTGCTCTGTGTGAGGAACACAGATAAAAGACCCCACCATCTAGACTCACCGCCTCAGGAGACAACCACAAAAAGTGAGTGACAGAGGAAGGAGCGACTGTTTGTGCCGCGGGAAAGATTTCAAGCGCAGGGGACAGCTCGTCAGGACCTTCACCGTTTGGCAGCCAACTGGTCACCCAGGGATCAGGAGATGCCGCCCTGGGGCCAAACATTTCAGACAAAGAAACAACAGCGGGCAGACAGGCAAGATCCCTGCTCTATTTTTCAGAGGGGGGAGACAAACGGTAAACAGATGTTTCCTTTCTGACAGTGACAGGTGCTGGGGGGAAACTAGACTGGCTGGCGGGGTAGGGGGTGGGGGCAGCCCTGCAGGAGTCGGCTGAGCTGGAACCTGAATGAGGAGAGGCTGCAGGAGGGGGAGGGGCTGGCACCTGGGGCTGGTTGTGGGAAGGAGCTGGCTGGCTGGAGAAGCAGAGGAACACCCCAGGGGCTCCAGGAGGAGCAGGTAGGGAGAAGAGGTTTTTCTGAGGGGTGGAGGCAGGGGTTGTATGTGCTGGGCCTTCAAGGACCATGAGATGGTTATTCATTACTATGTAACAAACCACTCCAAATGCAGTGGTTTAAACAACTACTTGTTTCTCAGGATTATATGCTGGCTGCCTGGTGCTGGCTGCCTGGTGCAGCACTGTGCTGGTGTTTAACAACCTTCTCTCCAGAAGAAAACAAAAGCAATTAAAAACCACCCTGATTTGAAGCATTTACCAATTTCCACAGTGCAAACACTCCTCCCAGGGGCCATTCCCACCAGGCCACGTGGGTAAGGCTGGAAGGGACGCCCTTCCACACCGGCCCCAGAAGCACACCCCTCGGGCGGCAGTAACAGGCAGGTGCGGTGAACTAACCAGAAAGTGGTGCATCCTGAGCACTCATTGCCTTTGTTTTCAGTGTAACTTAATTCTAAGTGTAGAGGATGCTTGAATAAGGGCGTCTACCAGTTACCAGCACTAGGCATTCCTGGAGGTGGCTCCCCCGAAGATCACCTGGCTCCGTCCTGCTGCCGGTCTGGTCAGCGCGCAGGTCTGCAGAGCTAGGCTGCACTCTGCACGTGGCCGTCCGTCCTCAGGGAGGCAAGACCCGGCCTCTCCACACAGCTGCGTCCGAAGGCGCAGGAGCTGGCGTGCACGCCATGCCAAAGCAGAGCCCACGTGGAGGCAGAGGGCAGGGACGGCCCCGGGGACAGCCTTCTGGTTTCCCATCAAGCCAGGCGGGAGGGAAGATCTACTCCCAGCTTCCTAAATCCCCTCGTTCTCATGCTTTCCTTCCCTTCCCAGTGCAGGGCTCCCGGCGACCTAGTGGCCCTGGCAGTGACACTGGCGCCTCTTCAGGGCCAGCATTGCTCTGCTCTCTCCAGGCTGCCAACCTGAAGCTGGGGGGGCTGTCACCAGGAACCCCTGGCTGGCAGAAGCCCCTTCCAAACTCAGCTGCCTCTCTGCTTTGGCCACATACCTGGGGTGAAGGCCGCGCTGTGCTGGGAGCAGCCCCTGGGCCCCTGGCTCTCTCACACCTGGGCCCGATCTCTCCCATCCTGCTGGCCCTGAGATCATTAAGATGACTTAAAGCAGATTTAAAACAGCCTTTGTAGCTGGCCTAGGGAGGAGGGTTGGCCTGAATCCCCCAGTCTGTTTTAAGCCAATCTGCCCGGACTTCCTGGCTGCAGTCGAGAGCCCTCACAGAGGCCATCTCAGGGAGGTCTCACTGGGGTGGATGGGCTCACCTAGAACCTGAGGCCCCCGTCCCTGGCTTGGAGCCTGGGCAGCACACGGAGAGGTGGGCGGGGCTGACCCCTGCTTCTGAGGGGCACCAGGGAGCACAGAGGGAGCCGCAGGTGAGGAGCACATGGGGAGACGGTCCGTGGGGCCAGCGGGCAGCTGCAGCCCTGCCCTGGGTTTGTTCCAAGGCTGGGCCCAGGAGCCAGGCAGACGCAGTGGGATCTGCAGCGGCTGCCAGGCTGTCCTCCAGAAAGCCTGTGGATGACCCAAGCAGCCACCCCACGAGGACAGCAGGGCTCCAAAACAACCACAGTGCGTCAGTCTTGCTGGGTGGGATGGCTGGGTCTTGAGGACAAGGAAGTACAGAAGCTCATGAAAACACGGGATGAGTTCACGGCCACCTGCCTCCATAACACACGGCTCCTTACCACACCAGGGGGGTAACTGCCCCGGTCCCAAGGCCTCCTCCCTCACATCAGAGCCAAACCCAAGCTCTGCTCCAACTGCTCCAGGCAAAAACGCCCTTCGCAGTGGGCCCGGAAATGGACTTCTCTGAAGGACTGAGGAGGCAGGAGCGAGTCCCTAGGACACCTGGAGCCCTGAGGCTCTCTGAGCTGCCCTGCCCTTCCTGAGCAAAGCTCTGCGTCCTCCACAGGGCGAGTGTTCTTGTTTCTACTTTTTGGAGATGGGAAGGGGTAGAGTGAATATCATCTGATCTAAGACAGACAAAGGGCGGCCATGGGTGAATGCCGACCTCCCCTCTCGGCCCCACCCCTGCACAAACTCAGGACCTCCCCTCTCAGCCCCGCCCCTGCACAAACTCAAGACCTCCCCTCTCGGCCCCACCCCTGCACTAACTCGGGACCTCCCCTCTCAGCCCCGCCCCTGCACAAACTCAAGACCTCCCCTCTCGGCCCCACCCCTGCACTAACTCGGGACCTCCCCTCTCGGCCCCACCCCTGCACTAACTCGGGACCTCCCCTCTCAGCCCCACCCCTGCACAAACTCAGGACCTCCCCTCTCGGCCCCACCCCTGCACAAACTCAAGACCTCCCCCTCTTGGCCCCGCCCCTGCACAAACTCTGGGTCTCTGCATGGCGGCTTCATCTGGTGCTCAGCTGAAGACAAAGCCTCCACACTGGATGAACAGGTTGTGGTTTCCCAGCACTGGCCAAATGAAGAGACCTGAGCAGGTTTCACAGGATGCTCGGACTTCAGGCCCCAACCTCAGGTCAGGCTGACTCCATGGAGACACTGAGGGACAGCAGGTGACAGAGTGACCATCACTAGCAGTGAGGTGCTCGGCGCTCACTCTGCACAGGGCCTGCCTGCCTCGCGTGGAGAAGTGAGGCAGCCCCACACACGAGCCCAACACGAGAGGGGAGGAGCGAAGGCGGCTCATTTATTAGAATATGCAAAAGAGAGGGCTTTCCTCCACAAACGCAGAGACAGAGTGCTGCTTCTCAGTTCCTATCAAGAGCAAGTCAACAGTTGAAAACTGTATTCCTGAGAAGCAAAAAAGTTACCAGTTTGCAAACAAGGATAACAGGTGATTTCAACAAAATATAAAAAACTTTTTTTTCCAAAAATCAAAATTTCAAGTATTATTCCAGCTGACATGGCAAACCTAGCACAGGCGGAAGCCAAGGTGCCCCTCAGGCTCTGTAGGGTCTTGGAGGAAGGGCCCGGGCAGCATGAGGGAGCCGCGCGTCCTGGGCCCTGCGTCCAGCCCCCGGGCTCGGGGCCGTGAAGGGAGCGGCGCGTCCTGGGACCTGCGTCCAGCCCCGGGCTCGGGGCCGTGAAGGGAGCGGCGCGTCCTGGGACCTGCGTCCAGCCCCGGGCTCGGGGCCGTGAAGGGAGCGGCGCGTCCTGGGACCTGCGTCCAGCCCCGGGCTCGGGGCCGTGAAGGGAGCGGCGCGTCCTGGGACCTGCGTCCAGCCCCGGGCTCGGGGCCGTGAAGGGAGTGGCGCGTCCTGGGCCCTGCGTCCAGCTCCGGGCCTGGGGCCGTGGTCACCCACAGGTTAGCAAGGAGCGACTAACTTGACGGCCACGTCGAGGGTTAGCAGTTTTGGACACTGGAAGTTTTTTTTCAATAAACAGAAGCATATGCTTATTCTTTCAAATACCATACTATACCCAATTTTAGTCAATTTGTAAATTATAAATTATATTATTTGTGCTACAGTTTGTGATATTTAAATCTTATTAGAAGATAAGCACCAAACCTATTAAAATAAAAAATATATAAAATGCTGTGGTTTTCCCAACAGCAGAATATTGTGTACATCCTGTAGGCTGTAAACTTATGCTCCCTTCTCCTGAAACAATGTTTTTGATAAACTGTCCCCTTTCTCCCTTGAAACTCGTCCTGAAAACAGACTTCTGCTTTACCTGTGGTCACGGAAAACATACAAAAGAGCAAACCTGCCCCTCTGGGCGGGACGGCTGCGTGTCACGGAAAGGCTTCGTCTCTGCTGCTCACGCCACCACGAGCCCCACCCAGCACTCGCCAGGAGGGCGGGTTGTGGCCCCCAGGGCTCTGGGGAGGGTCTCACTCAGAGGGTAAAGCTCCACAGAAGAGCCACCCCAGAGCACCTGCCGGAGACCCTGCGTCCCTCAGGGGGCCGTGAAAACGCCCTGACATGTTTGTCTCTGTATTTTAAAAACACGCTCTCTTCCCCTTCAGTGCTGAAAGCTGCTCGGGGCCTCTGGATGCTTAGTTTTTGAACCTTGTCTGTTCACAGATATGATTGAATTTCCTGCCGGGAGAAAATGGCCAAATTACACAAAAGAGCATCAAAGAAGCATTCAAATAAATTACACGAGAGCACTGGAGAGGCATTCAAATAAACCCATTCTGAAACCATACACCGAAAGAGCCATCTGAGAAAGAGCGTGTGCTTTCTACAAAATCAAAGCAACTAACCCCCAAAGGTAAACTTCTTTTTCCCTTTTAAAATTTTGAAACAGAAGTGAAACATCTGGCCACGCACAGTAGTTCATGTCTGTAATCGAGCACTTTGGGAGGCCGAGGTGGGTAGATCACTTGAGGTCAGGAATTCGAGACCAGCCTGGCCAACATGGTGAAACCCCGTCTCTACTAAAACTACAAAAAAAATTTAGCCTAATGTGGAGGCGAGCACCTGTAGTCCCAGCTACTCAGGAGGCTGAGGCAGGAGAATCGCTTGAACCCAGGAGATGGGGTTGCAGTGAGCTGAGATCGCACCACTGCACTCCAGCCTGGGAGACAGAGCGAGACTCCATTTAAAAAAAAAAAAAAAAAAAGAAAGAACTGTAAACATCTTAGATATTTTTTTAAGAGAAGAGAATAAAAGCTGCACCTCCTCGGGCATCCCTGTGGCATCTGCTGACAGGGCTGAGGCAGACACACCAAGCTGGAAGGCCTGTGGCCACCTTTCCTCTCCACAGACCGTGGCAAGGAGGACCAGCATGGCTCTGCTCTCCTGATATACATTGCTACTGAAAATTGTGTGCCAGTCAACAGTGAAATCTTTTTTTGTAACAACATGGTCTCTTCCATGTGCTGTTTGTGCTCAAACACAAAGCAAGGTTTGTATTCCACAAAATCCCTGCGAGGGAGGCACCTTCATCTGAGTCCTCGCAGCATCTCGTCCTGACGGCACTGTCTCCATCACTTTCATCTGAACTCCTTGGCCACGGGAGTGATTTACACAATCACCTAACCTAAGAGATGCCTCCTGACCCACACCTCCCAGGCAATGCAGATGGCGCCGCGAACCTCCTTTAAGGAGGCTGGGAAAGACACCACGTGAGGGTGACAATGTGACAGCGATCACAAATGCCTGCTCACGGTACGGACCAGAACCCAGCTGCGCAGCGCTATGCGAGGGGGGCCTGAGGCCCTCAGAGACTACAGCCTCCGACTTAGAAATGGCTAAGCCTGAAACGATGGGGTGTGCCCCGGATGCCTCAGACGACAGATAAACCAGCTCCGGACAGGAAGACACAGAGGTGGAAGATGGAAATAAGACTGCATGAAATGAAGGGATAAAGGAAGAGCAGGATTTCTAAATGAAGATGCGGTTCCTAAAGGATGCAACCTGAGAGAAGGATAATGACCATATCAGCGTATTTGTAAGCAGGCGGTGAACTCGTTTATCACCCTGCAGCTGACGCCTGTGCCCCCAGCTGCACTCACATGGCGTGGTGAGCTTTCACCTGAGTGCGGCAGTTACGGCCCCAGTAGCAGTCAGGACGGGATGTTACAGCCACTGGAAAAACAGAAGGGTTACGCATCTATGAGATGTACTGCACACACCCACTCCGCTACCTGAATTTCAGCAGAGACCCAAAGACAGACGTTGCGGGGGAAACGCACAGCCTCTGGTCCCTCCACAACTAGTCTCCTTGGACCGTTCTGAGATTTCAGGAAACACGTTTAACTAAAAACCCAATTGAGGGTCAGGTGCGGTGGTTCATGCCCGTAATCTCAGCACTTTGGGAGGAGAGGCGGGTAAATCAACTGAGGTCAGGAGTTCAAAATCAGCCTGATCAACATGGCGAAACCCTGTCTCTACTAAAAATACAAAAAATTTGCCAGGTGTGGTGGTGGGCACCTGTAATCCCAGCTACTTGGAAGGCTGAGGCAGGAGAATCACTTGAACCCAGGAGAGGAAGGTTGCAGTGAGCCAAGATTCCGCCACTGCACTTCAGCCTGGGTGACAGAGTAAGACTCTGTCTCAAAGATAAATAAATAAAATAAATAAAAATTAAAAAATAAAAACCCAATTAAGGAAATATTTATTTATTTATTT
>NW_012102443.1:479405-480615 GCF_000951045.1 Mandrillus leucophaeus | reverse complement strand
CCGCCACCTCGCCCGGCTAGTTTTTTGTATTTTTTAGTAGAGACGGGGTTTCACCATGTTAGCCAGGATGGTCTCGATCTCCTGACCTCATGATCCACCCGTCTCGGCCTCCCAAAGTGCTGGGGTTACAGGCTTGAGCCACCGCGCCCAGCCCAATTAAGGAAATAAAATTACCCCAGCTTTCTATTGGATGTGTTTACGACTCAGTTTTAGAAACCCACGTTACACTCATGAATAACTGCAAGTAGACGCAAGGCCTAAGACAACCACGGCCCGGCATGGCCTGTCTGTCCTGCTGGCTCCTGACTGAGGCCAAATTCTGCTTAGAACACAGAGCAAAGTGCAAACAGGTTGTCTGCTAAGAAGAGAGTGCTGGCCAAGCGGGGTGGCTCATGCCTGTAATCCCAGCACTTTGGGAGGCCAAGGTCAAGAGTTCGAGACCAGCCTGGCCAACTCTACTAAAAACACAAAAAGTTAGCTGGGCGTAGGGGAAGGTGCCTAGAATCCCAGCTACTCAGGAGGCTGAGGCAGAAGAATCGCTTGAACCCAGGAGGCAGAGGTTGCGGTGAGCCGCGATTGTGCCACTGCACTCCAGTCTGGGCGACAGAGCGAAACTCCATCTCAAAAAAAAAAACCAAAAAAAGAGTGTAGAAGCCAACCCAGACAGAACAAGAGCCGTGTGGGGTCGGGGTCCTCACCTGGCAACTCGGAAGCAGGAATGTTCCGCCGATACTGGTAAGTCAGCTCCCGGAAGCTGCGCAGGCCACAGCAGTAACACAGCACGGTGTTCCCCGTGACCCTGTAATCTGGAACAAACACAGCCTCATGCAGACACAGCCAGTTACCCAGCAACGCCACCTTCCCGACAGCAGCACACACAGACCACAGCAGTGGGAAACTAACGCGCTGACCATAATTGGGGTGAAGACAATGGGCTACACCATCAGAAAACAAGAACAAAGTCAACCTAGACAGCAATTTTTTCCTTTCTTTTTTTTGAGACAGAGTCTCGCTCTGTCGTTCAGGCTGGAGTGCAGTGGCGCGATCTCGGCTTACTGCAAGCTCCGCCTCCCGGGTTCACGCCATTCCCCTGCCTCAGCCTCCCGAGTAGCTGGGACTACACCACCACCTCGCCCGGCTAATTTTTTGTATTTTTAGTAGAGACGGGGTTTCACCGTGTTAGCCAGGATGGTCTCGATCTCCTGACCTC
>NW_012102443.1:462810-478410 GCF_000951045.1 Mandrillus leucophaeus | reverse complement strand
TTGGCGGGCGCCTGTAGTCCCAGCTACTCGGGAGGCTGAGGTAGGAGAATGGCCTAAACCCGGGAGGCGGAGCTTGCAGTGAGCTGAGATCTGGCCACCGCACTCCAGCCTAGGCGACAGAGCAAGACTCCGTCTCAAAAAAAAATAAAATAAAAAAAAATAAAATTAGCCGGGGGTGGTGGTGCGCGCCTCTAATCCCAGCTACTCAGGAGGCTGAGGCAGGAGAATCGCTTGAACCCAGGAGGCGCAGGTTGCAGTGAGCTGAGATCACGCCCCTGCACTCCAGCCTGGGCAACAAGAGCGAAACTCCATCTCAAAAAACAAACAAACAAACAACAACCCGAAAGCATCAGGATCTTTTTTCTTCTCTTCCAGGATGGGTGAAGGTCAGAGTTGTCACTGGGAGAGCAGACGGGCAGGTGCAGCCCTGGAAAGTCACAGGCACCCTAGAGCAGGAGGCAAGAGAAGAGCTCACCAGACAGCAGGAACACTCCTCGCTGGAGAGCCACGAGGCTCTCGGTCAACATGTTTTTCCACGTCAGACCTCTGGCTGCCAGGTAATTCTGTGACACACACAAAAAAAGAGGAATAAGCAATATTCGTTTAGAGGAAGAAACGCTGAAATAATGAGATAGAAAACATTTCATAAAAGATCCCTGAAGGTGCAGAAAGCCGAAGCTCAGCCCCTTACGAGTGGCATTTGCAGAGGGCTGCACGTTCACAGCCTGCGGCACGAGAAGTCTTGTCCAAGAGCCTCCTGGAAGTCCCAAAAGGAAGGCTCACTTCTGACCTTTCAGCGTAGGAGTTATCAGAGGCTCTCAAAAGTTCTGCCAAGACCCTCACAGCCCAGGTGTGAATGAGACACGAAAGCCTGGCCACGGTGCACACAGCCCCACAATGAGCCCAGTCTGTTTGACAAGAAAAGCTGAGGACTGGGCGTCTGTTTTCCGTGCCCTTTAAACACACACGAGCTGTTGAGCTCCTTCTGTGGGCATCAAAGCAGAGTGTGGGGCTGAGCGGGCACCTGCCAGGTGTGTCTGTGGCAAGTGTCAAGGCCCCACCACTGTGTGTGCTCTCGGCAAGAGGGCAGATGCGCACGTTACACACAGAAACCCCAGAAGCCGAGGTAGCTTCCTAGACGCGGGAAAGCAAATGGCCGGAAGAGAAAGGGACCAGAGAAAACGCCCTGGTCCCGGGTAGCACTTCCAAGTTCCTCCCGAGAGCTGTGGGAGGCGGCTCCTATGGATCCGTGGCAGGAGGCACAAAAAGGAAACACCTATTTTTGGAATGCGGGAAAAACAGATAAACACCAACGGAATGCAGAGAACCAGCTGGCTGCACTAGCGAGAAAACGCGGCTCCCGGCTCCCCAGCCCGTGGCGGGTCAGTACCTTCAGGATGTCCGACTCGTAGCTGTTGTTGTTCAGCACGCCGTCCAGACACTTGTCACCCAGGTTGAGCTCTGCCGAGATGAAGGTGCAATGTTACCTGTTTATAAAGACGTCGCAGGAAAGCACTGTCTGCCCCACACTGAGGATAAACACATTTCTTTTCATTACAGATTCTAGAAGGAATAAGTAGTTCAGTGATAAAACTCAATTTTAAACAGAGGACAAGTAGAAATGATTTCCATTCCACTCCCTCCTTAAAAACATCAGCTCTCGAGTCACCCCAGCACCTAGTCTGGTATCGTGACACCAGAACCCTGCGGCAAGGACTCCGTCCTGGGAGTACGTCCCCTAATCCTTCCAGTAAGGCTTGATTTTCAGCCAACACGAATCTGACACACTCTGCAGATCAGCAGGAAAATGTCACCATCTGATGATGACATGACCAACCATGGCCTCACCCCTGTAAACATCAGGCTATGGACCCCACCATCCCCTGCCCTCAAGTTCACCAAGAGAACATGCAAAGGTCAAAGCAACTGGGGCCTGAAGAGCCGGTATTACCACAGAACGGGGCCAGGCAGCCGAAGCAGCCGGTGCGGGTGCAGCCCCAGTACAGATGGCAGAAAGGCTGCAGGCAGACGGCACCTGTGGAGAGAGGCCCTCGTTACCCGCACCCAGTGCTGAGTCCTGTCTCTGACACAACTCATCAGCACCAGGCTCAGGAGCTCAACTCGCTTTGGAAACATTGTTCAGGAGGAGTCTCATGGAACTCAGGGCAGGGCCACATCCCAGGACTGTGATGACAGGGAGTTGTAGCCCTGAAAAAAGGCCAGGCTCACGTTTTCCATTTTTTTATTTTTTAGAGATGGTGTCTCGCTCTGTTGCCCAGGCTGGAGCACAGTGGCACAATCAGCTCACTGCGACCTCCGCCTCCTGAGCTCAAGGGATCCACCCACCTCAGTCTCCCAAGTAGCTAGGACTACAGGTGCATGCCACCATACCCGGCTAATTTGTTTTTTATTTTTGTAGAGACAGGGTCTCACTATGTTGCCCGGGTGCTTTCAAACTCTTGGCTTCAAGTGATCCTCCCACCTCAGCCTCTCAAAGTGCTGGTATTACGGGCATGAGGCACAGCACCCGGCCCCAGACCCATATCGTTTCTTACACTGAACACCACATGCTCATCCCAGGAAAACAGTGAGAGCCACGAAAGAAAAAAATCTCACCTTCTCCATCCCCCTAACACAGCTTCGATGGGTTTCCTTGTAGCTCTGAACATGCAACATGTTTGCCCCCAACCGCACATACTTAGGTGGCTTTTTTAATTTTATTTTATTTTGAGACAGAGTCTCGCTCTGTGGCCTAGGCTGGAGTGCAGTGGTGCAATCTCGGCTCACTGCAACCTCTGCCTCCTGGGTTCAAGCGATTCTCCTGCCTCAGCCTCCCCAGTAGCTAGGATAACAGGTGCCCACCACAACTGGCTAATTTTTGCATTTTTAGTAGAAACGGGGTCTCACCGTGTTTGTCAGGCTGGTCTCAAACTCCTGACCTCAGGTGATCCACCTGCCTCGGCCTCCCAAAGTGCTGGCATTACAGGCGTGAGCCCCTGCACCCAGTCTAGGTGGCCTTTTTCTACCTAGGTATTTTTTCATGTCATCACCTTGGTTTTGTAGACGTTATTTATTTTTTGAGACAGAGTCTCACTCTGTCGCCCAGGCTGGAGTGCAATGGCACAATCTCGGCTCACTGCAAGCTCCGCCTCCCAGGTTCACGCCATTCTCCTGCATCAGCCTCCCGAGTAGCTGGGACTACAGGTGCCCACCACCACACCTGGCTAATTTTTTGTATTTTTACTAGAGATGGGATTTCACTGTGTTAGCCAGGATGGTCTCGATCTCCTGACCTCGTGATCCGCCTGCCTCAGCCTCCCAAAGGAAATTATTTTTAATTGTCTGATATTCTATACAATGGAAATCCCTAAAATATAATATTAAACCCTCGCTAAAATTCTCACAGGGTTGAGTCCTTAAGTCTTCTAACGCCTACAGACACTTCACAAATGCCTCTATATACGAAGCATTCTCTGTGAAATTAGAGTCGAGAGCTTGGGTTCCTAGGGAAAAGCTGGCCCGAGCTGCCATCTGCTGCCCACCATGTGTGTTAGGCACGGGGCAAGCTATTCTCTGCGGCTTCTCACCTGCCCTCCCGTGAGCAGCATCAGCAGCGGCCAGTGCCTGCCGTGGATGACCCCTGAGGCAGCGACCGTCCAGGTCACCTCACCTGGTGTGTCCCAACGCTGCAGGCCATGCCCCACCCCTGCCAAGCCCAGTCTCAGGGTACAGCCCCCAGAAGTAACCTGTTTGGTTTCCTGAGTGCCCAGAACATTTTAAGCCATTCCAGACAGAACCAGTGCTGTGGCCGTGTGCTGCTCACGCAGGGCTCGGTGCACACAGCAGCACGGGTGCGTGTGGCAGGAGCCAACTGTGGTGCTCAGCAGCATATAAGGAGCTCTGACAAATTAGGAAGTCATTTAAAAAAAAGGCAAAGGATATAAACAGACATTTCTGCAGGAATAAATTAAAACAGCCATGAAATAAAGGACAAGCTCCGTTTTTAACAGTAAGAACTGTATGTGCGTGCATATATATATTTGTTTTGTTTTGGGACAGGATTTCCCTCTGTCGCCAAGGCTGGAGTACAGTGGCACAATCTCAGCTCACTGCAACCTCCTCCTCTCGGACTCAAGCCATCCTCTGGCCTCAGTCTCCCGAGTAGCTGGGATTACAGGTGTACACCATCATGTCTGGCTAATTGTTGTAATTTTTGTAGAGATGGGGTTTCACCATGTTGCCCAGGCTGGTCTGAAACTCCTGGACACAGAAAATCCATCTACCTTGGCCTCCCAAAGTGCTGGGATTACAGGCGTTAGCCACTGTGCCTGGCCAGAGTTGTATATTAAAGCATCAAAATTCATCTAGGAGGTTTAACAGTGACACATTATAAAGCAACCACAGTGCTGGCAGGAGATGGACACAGATCCAGGCCGAGCCCCTGCTGGATGGAGATGTGGTCTGTGAAGGGGCAGTGCAACTAGCTGGTGGGAAAAGATAGATTATTCAATATGGTCATGTGGGGACAACTGATCACACAGATGGAAAAAAAGAAACGGCATCCTTACTTCATGGGGTACCCTAAGGCCAACACCATTTTGAAACCTGAGCCCCGAAGGACAGAGGGAGCCCGCCTGCGTTCCGTGGCGTGGGCACTCACACTGCTGAGGGGCGACACGTGGGTCCTGCTCGCGCTCCGCTCTCCGGTCGGGCATGGGCTGGAAGCAGCAGGTGCACAGGGCGTGGCTTCCTTGCAGAGGGCACACGTAATCCTGGACTGCTGAAGCACACGTGCATTCAGCGGGAGCACGTGGGACCCAGGGCAGAAAGACAGCAGGTTAGAGATGCCGCCCGGAAGCACAGTGAGGAGGTGCACCTGCGACAGCCGGGGAAGACATAGACCTACCCCGCTAAACCACCAGGGACCTTCTGCCACCCAAACTCGGGGAGTCCAAACGGATTAACAACAATGACTGGTTTAGTGACTAGAGCAAGATTTCAAAGACCTGTTGAAGGTTTTTCTTTTGTTTTTTTTCAGACAGAGTCTTGCTCTGTCACTCAGGCTGGAGTGCAGTGGCGTGATCTCAGCTCACTGCAAGCTCCACCTCCCAGGTTCATGCCATTCTCCTGCCTCAGCCTCCCGAGTAGCTGGGACTACAGGCACCTGCCACCACACCCAGCTAATTTTTCTGTATTTTTAGTAGAGACGGGATTTCACCGTGGTAGCCAGGATGGTCTCGATCTCCTGACCTCGTGATCTGCCTGCCTCGGCCTCCCAAAGTGCTGGGATTACAGGTATGAGCCACCACGCCCGGCCAATCTGTTGAAGGTTTTCTACTATTTCCTATAAAGGGAGGATAGCCCCATAGAACCTATGACATAGAATAAAACAAGTTTTGTGTTCAATGTCCGCTCAGGTGAGAGAATAGCCATCTCTCAAATCAACAAAGAACAGGCTAGTTGCACGAGACCAACCGATGCGGCAGCAGAAGTCTGAGCCCACCTGGCCAAGTTCCCTGGACACTCACCATCCACACAGGAAAGACCCTGCGAGGTCAACATGCTGGCCATAAGGACAGCAATTTCACCACCCAGGTTCACCGAGCGCCCACTGAGGGATCCAGGACCCCAGAGGGAGGCGCTGGTCCCACCATGCAAAGGAAGGAGTCTGTCCAGTGACCCAAACGGAGCTGCTGAGTGGCGGAGGCAAACCCAGGCTGGTGGACAGGCGTCCAGGTGGACACTGCTTTGTCTGTTCTGTCCACGGGTTCTACAAGAAGCCACTGAGAACACAGCACAAGGATGTGGCTCTGCATCCATCCCAGGCCAGCGGCCTCGTGATGTGCTCAGCCCTGACCCGTGGCCAGGAAGCCAGGACCTCGAGGGCCATCTTCCCATTCTATGAGTCCGGAGTGAGCAGGGCGGAGAAGTGCAGCCTCCACACCCCCTGCCCAGCTCTCCTCTGCTTTCCTGGAAGGCACCTGACACCCCTTGCTGGAAACAGGCACCTGACGGGAAAACATTTCGCACTAAGCCAACTCTGGAGACATCGCCACTGCTGAGGAGAAGCCCGCCTCTTACTTGAGGGACAGACACGCGATCATCACTTTGGGTCTGGCAAACCCACTGGGGGATGTGAGCTGCCCTGAGGCACCGGCTGGGGAGGAGCCAAGTATTAAGGTCAGGGTTGTTACTTCCCAGGAGTGTTCCGGAGTGGCTACGAATCAACAGTTACTTATCTGATTTTCCAACCCAAAATCAGTCACAAAAAGCAACAAACTGTGAGTGCAGGGAGACCACCGAGGCCAGGTCCCAAAGGGGGCAAGGGGTGCAGAGAGGAGGTGGGCAGAGTGTGGCCACATGCACGTCAGCACCGGGCACAGCCATGAAGTGACTCGCGGGAAGGCTGAGGCCTAAGGGCGGCGTGGCTCACCTGTCGTGAGGCTGACGGACGTGGAGGGTACATCCCCCAGGGCCTGCGGGGCTCCTGGCTCACCCTCGGATGCTGGGCAGTGGGGAGGCTGCGCCACCTGCCTTCTGTACTCAGGACACTGCCGGCACACAACGTATGGCTGGCTGCAAGGAAGCACAGGGCCGAGCTGTGTGCAGGCCCCCAGCCTCTCTCAGGCAGGGCCGGCGCAACGCGGGTCCACAGCCGTCACAGCTCAGCTCCACCCTCACTCAGCTGCTTGGTGTGAGGGGAGGGGCCAGGCCCCCTTCCTGCCCAGCACCACTGTGTTAGAGGAGTGGGACCAGAACAGGAGTCGAAGGGCGAGGATGCGCCGCTCTACATCCCCAGCTCAGCCCCCAAGCTTTGGAGCGCCATCCCCGGGGCCACTCAGTCCCCACTGATGTGTGCTCCCAGGAGACGACACCAGCGCAGGGCAAAGGCCAGCACATGCGAACACACCTCATGCTCCTCAGGACGCCACCTACTCTCCTGTTAAAAGTAGAGCACGGTGGACAAGGTACCGGGAGTCACACCAGGAGCCTGCAAGGCCCCAAATCACTTGTCTTTTCTACACTTCCCTTGTACGTCCACAAACGAGCAGATAAAAATATAAACTGTAAAAAAAGAACCTGTCGGAAAAAATACACGAGGCTCTCCTCTCCATCTGAAAGGCTTTTCTGCGCCTGACACCAAGGCCAGGGGCCAACAAGGCCAGCGGGTAAGACCTGACCAGATTAAAAAACAAAGCACGGTGAAAAGACACGTATTTTTTCATAAGGAAAAAATGTAAATGCAAATGAGATTACCTATTTTCCCTACTAAACTGGCAAAAAGCGCCCCCCGTGCAGACCTTGTAGAGCGCACTAGACGCGCCCTTTCCCGTTGGTGTGGGGATAACAAACTTATCAAACGTCTGTCCAGGTCCAATTCCAGTCACACTCTCTGACTCGATCGCTTCACGTCTAAATGCTGACGACACTGCATGTGTGCACAAACACGGACTTAAGAAATGCACAGCAAGAGCCAGGCGCGGTGGCTCACGCCTGTAATCCCAGCACTTCGGGAGGCCGAGGCGGGCGGCTCACGAGGTCAGGAGATCGAGACCATCCTGGCTAACATGGTGAAACCCCGTCTCTACTAAAAATACAAAAAATTAGCTGGGCGTGGTGGCGGGCGCCTGTAGTCCCAGCTACTCGGAGGCTGAGGCAGGAGAATGGCGGGAACCCGGGGGGCGGAGCTTGCAGTGAGCCGAGATGGTGCCACTGCACTCCAGCCTGGGCGACAAAGCGAGACTCCGTCTCAAAAAAAAAAAATAAAAATAAATAAATAAATAAATAAATGCACAGCAAGTGCTTCCCAATTCAAATGCTGGGGACATTACCGAGCTGTATGTGCAGCCGAATCCGAGCTTCATAAAAACATTTGTTTCTCACGCCTGTAATCCCAGCACTTTGGGAGGTCGAGGTGGGCAGATCACAAGGTCAGGAGGTCGAGGCCATCCTGGCCAACGTGGTGAAACCTTGTCTCTACTAAAAATACAAAAAAATTAGTTGGGTGTGGTGGCAGGCGCCTGTTGTCCCAGCTACTCGAGAGGCTGAGGCAGGAGAATCACTTGAATCCAGGAGGCGGAGGTTGCAGTGAGCCGACATCGCGCGACTGCACTCCAGCCTGGCGACAGAACGAGACTCTGTCTCAAAAATAAATAAATAAATAAATAAATAAAATTTGTGCTATTGCACTTCAGCCTGGTCGACAAGAGCGAAACTCTGTCTCAAAAAAAAAAAAACCCTGTTAGTATATTACATTTCATTTTGTTAACGATTAGGATGCATGTACGAATAGCCGGGAAGATGCAGCAAAATCTTAACGCTAAAGTGGTTTTTGTTCCCGTCTTTTTGCTTAAAAGTCACATGTTAAACTTGGCAAAAGCAAACAAAGATAAGTTTTGGGGTTTTTTTAATGTGTTCACTGTCTTTTTAAATATGGTCTTGACCCAACATTCAGACCCTGGACTTGTGCATTAGGAAACATCTACATGGCAGCCGATAAACAAGGTCTCTGAGGCCGGGACTGTCTGGTCCAGGTGATTGGGCCTCTTCTGTAATAACATCCTGACAAATGATAAACGCTGTAATTTATACTACAGGACTTTACAGTCACTAGATCAGCTACAAAGAATACATGTGCTTATGTGGGAAAAAATAACATATGGAATGAAGTCCCTCTGTCACAGCCAGAGATGCCAGCCCATGATGAGTCGAAGCTAAGGGAAGGGTGTCAGCCAAGGGTGCAGATGTCCCGGCAGCCGCCTGCGGCTGGCGCTCTGCTGGCTACCCGACTACCCCCGTAAGTGTTCACCCAGTCACTGCCACGCCCTCTCAGGGGAGGTGCTAATTCTATCCAATACCAGAAACCAAGCTGAAGCCATTTAAGAGCTTGGCTGCTCAGGGGCAGAACCGGAACTCAGGACCCACGCTGTCCACCCAGTGGTGAGCTCTCGGTCCTGGTTCTGATGCTCCTCCAGCTCCCATACTCTGCTCTGAGCCAGGGGCATGATTTACCTAATGTCCG
The DNA here is from genome assembly GCF_000951045.1 of Mandrillus leucophaeus. NCBI lineage: Eukaryota > Metazoa > Chordata > Mammalia > Primates > Cercopithecidae > Mandrillus > Mandrillus leucophaeus. The sequence continues at coordinate 469,388 of NW_012102443.1, read as the reverse complement.
AGGACTCACTGTCAACGTCTGACAGCTCCAGCAGGTCCTCTGAACTCCCTTCTTCATCAGAAAAAGACCGCCTAACTTTGGGCTGCAGCATGTCTTGAGTGATTTTATTCCTGGCATCCATACTTTGCACATCTTCTTCACTGCGACTCTTGTCTAGAATTGAAAGACAACAGCGCCATTGGCCAGCAGTGAGACACAACAGGCAGACACAGCTCACACTGCTGGAAGCTTGTGTGCACAGTGCTGTGGAAGAGGGGTCTGGGTGGACTACCCTCACTTGCCTGGGTGCTGGTGGGTGGACCGCCCTCCCTTGCCTGGGTGCTGGTGGGTGGACCGCCCTCACGTGCCTGGGTGCTGGTGGGTGGACCGCCCGCACTTGCCTGGGTGCTGGGTGAGGTACGCTTCCACGAGGTTGTTGAGGATGTGGTTTTTACAGATACGCTCCACAGGACAGCGGCAGGTGGGGCACAGGGACGAGCGCTCCATCCAGCCCGAGTAGCAGGCCGCGCAGAACGTGTGCATGCAGGGCTGCAAACTGAAAGCGTGAGAGGAACAGTGTCCAGACAGTCCCACAGATGCAACCACCACCCTCGACCAAGGTCCACGGCAGCCCCACCACGGAAGGGCCTACAGGAGCCCAGCCATCGTTCAACCTGAAAACCCTTTAACTCAGTCTTCATAAACGTAAAGAAATCAGAGGCCACATGGCCTCTGTGTTTTCAGGAGGGACAGAGGTGAGATTATGACTTCAGGAACACAAACGACGAGACACCAAGTGTTTCTGGAACAGAAGCTGGAAGGTTCTCACTCTTGAGTTCCCACAGAAAAGCAAGGAGGCCCTTCCTCAGCTGCCCCTGCATTCATTCCGTGCTGAATACACCTTCCCGGCTAAGGAACATTTAAAATGTGCACAGTTCCTTCCATCTGTCTGCAGAGGTCACTGGGTCACACATGACCCACACACCCAAAACTTGTGGGGTCCACAGCCTCCAGCTCAGGGTTCCAGGTTTCCTCCCTGTTGGCGCCACAACTAAAATGCAAGTGGTGGCCATGCACGGTGGCCCACGTCTGTAATCCCAACACTTTGGGAGGCCAAGGCGGGCAGATTACCTGAGTTCAGGAGTTCGAGAACATCCTGGCTAACATGGTGAAACCCCCGTCTCCACTAAAAATACAAAAAAATTAGCCAGGCGTGGTGGCGCACGCGTGTAATCCCAGCTACTTGAGAGGCTGAGGCAGGAGAATCACTTGAACACGGGAGGTGGAGATTGCAGTGAGCTGAGATCACGCCACTGCACTCCAGCCTGCGTGACAGAGCGAGACTCCAACTCCAAAACAAAAACAAAAACAAAAACAAAAAACCAGCCTGGGCTCATGGCGCAACCCTGCCTCTACAAAAATACGAAGATCAGCAGGGTGGCTGGGAGCAGAGGCTCACGCCTATAATTCCAGCACTTTGGGAGGCGAAGGTGGGCGGATCGCCTGAAGTCAGGAGTTCAAGACCAGCCTGGCCAATATGGTGAAACCCTGCTCTACTAAAAAATACAAAAAATACAAAAAAATTAGCCTGGTGGCACACGCCTGCAGTCCCAGCTGCTCAGGAGGCTGAGGCAGAAGAATCGTCTGAACCTGGGAATCTGAGGTTGCAGTGAGCCAAGATCGTGCCACTGCACTTCAGCCTGGTGACAGAGCAAGACTCCATCTAAAAAAAAAAAGGAATAAAAAATAAATACGTAAATAACAATAAAATCAGAACATTAAAAAAAAAAGTCAGTCAGGCATAGTGGTGTGCACCTGTAGTCCCAGCTACTGAGGAGGCTGAGGTGGGAGAACCACTCGAGCCCGGTAGGGAGAGGTTGCAGTGGGCTGAGATAGCGCCCACTCTTACCCAGGTGACAGAGCCAGACCTTGTCTAAAAAAGAAAAAGAAAATGGTAACCTCAGCAGATGCCAGGCCAAACAGAACCTGGAGGCTTGTTTCATGCCCAGCCCCGCCCCACACTGGACGAGGAACCTGCAGTGCCATGTTCCATGAGCCAAGGGTGAACGCAGTCGCACCTCACGCAGTCGTGTAGCAGGTCCTGGCAGATGATGCATGTCAGCGTCTCCTCCATCTTGTCTGGCTTCCCAGTCGCTGCTCTGACGTCCTCCTGGACGGTTTGGGCGTTTCTACGCGGTTGTGCGACCAACAACTGCAGGTTCAGGTCAAGGTCCCCGTCTACAAGAGAAAGGGATGTGTTCTGACTGTCGTAACCGAGGAAATACATGCAGTCGTTTTTCTCTTTTTGAAACGGAGTCTTGCTCTGTTGCCCAGGCTGGAGTGCAGTGGCGCGATCTCGGCTCACAACAAGCTCCACCTTCCAGGTTCACGCCATTCTCCTGCCACAGCCTCCCAAGTAGCTGGGACTACAGGCGCCCGCCACCACGCCCCACTAATTTTTTGCATTTTTAGTAGAGACGGGGTTTCACCGTGTTAGCCAGGGTGGTCTCGATCTCCTGACCTCGTGATCCACCCGCCTCGGCCTCCCACAGTGCTGGGATTACAGGCGTGAGCCACCGCGCCTGGCACATGCAGTCTTTTGAGCTGACAAACATCTTCACCTGTAGAAAGAGAAAATCTCCAGGCCACAGATGTTCAGAACCAGAAGCAGAAAACACAGAGGCCTTGCCTTATCTTTGTATTTCCAAAGCGCATCTTTGGCTGGGCGAGGTGGCTCACGCCTGTAATCCTAGTACCTTGAGAGGCCGAGGCAGTCTGACACCAGCCTGGCTGACACAGGGAAAACCCCGTCTCTACTGAAAATACAAAAATTAGCCAGAAATCGCTTAAACCTGGGAGGCAGAGGTTGCAGTGAGTCAAGATTGTGCCACTGCAATCCAGCCTGGGCAACAGAGTGAGACACTGTCTCAAAAAAATAATAATTAAATAAATAGGGTATTTTTCAGAAGGTCCAAAATAAATCTCATATTCCAATAGGTTTAAGTTTTGTTTTAGAGACATGGTTAATAACATTAAAAAAGACATTCAGGATGTGAGTTAGTGTTGAAGGCCAGCTGTCAGGGTGTATGATATCACTTTGTTTAAACACAAACTGGGACTCGTTTGTGTCACAGAAGAAAAGGCTGAAAACAGAGACTGAAGATGTCAACAGCAGCTCATATTTTTTTCTTCTGGTGTGTTTTTTTGTCTTTTTTTTTTTTGAGATGGAGTCTCAAAAATGTGTTGTTGATTTCTTTACTTGAAACAAGTATACGAACAGTTTTGTGTGGTTTAATTGCTTAGCAATTCCAATGTCATTGGAGTTGAGAAGAAGGTAACATCTTGAGTTTTCTTTAACTTTTTTTTTTGAGACAGTCTCTCACTCTGTCGCCCAGGCTGGAGTACAGAGGCGTGATCTCAGCTCACTGCAAGCTCCACCTCCCGGGTTCACACCATTCTCCTGCCTCAGCCTCCCGAGTAGCTGGGACTACAGGCGCCCGCCGCCACGCCTGGCTAATTTTTTGTATTTTAGTAGAGACGGGGTTTCACCGTGTTAGCCAGGATGGTCTTGATCTCCTGACCTCGTGATCCGCCTGCCTCGGCGTCCCAAAGTGCTGGGGTAACAGGCGTGAGCCGCCGCGCCTGACCCTCTTCAGGTGTGTTTTCATTTTTCTAGAATGCTGAGATGTTGGTAATCATCAATTAATTTTTATTTTTAATTAAATAAACTGCACACAATTTAAAAAGCCAAATATTTACAAGAAGCCAGATGCAATGGCTCACGCCTGTAATCCCAGCACTTTGGGAGGCTGAGGCAGGGAGATCACTTGAGCCCAGGAGTTCGAGACCAGCCTGGGCAATATAATGAAACCCCATCTCTACAAAAAATAAAAAAAAAAAATTAGCCGGGTATGGTAGCACGCACCTGCGGTCCCAGCTACTCGGAAGGCTGAGGTGGGAGGACTCTCTGAGCCCAGGAGGCGGAGGCTGCAGTGAACCAAGACTGAGCCGCTGCGCTCTGGCCTGGATGACAAAGCAAGATCTTGTCTCTTAAAAAAATGTATAGATAATATATTTAGAAGAAAACAAAGGCAGTCACCTTCTGCCTCAGCCGCTCCTCACCTGATTTCCCTCCTTGGAGGAAAACTACTTTCATGTCTTTGAGCTGTTTCTTCTGGTATTTACCTCTGTGTTTCTAAGTTATCATGGTACATGTTGATTTATTAATTGTAGACATCATCCCTGACATCTATTAACGTAGAGCAAAACTCTGAACTGAGACCCCCCCACCAACATTATGTTAACACAACCATTAGTTCATGATATTGTATTTGTATTCTGCTTATGCAAATATTCACTGCTGAGCCAAGTAGTGTACTAGATTGTTGTAGGATTTACACAAATTTTCATGTTTGCTAGAATTAAAATTTCCTCACTCCTGTGCTTATTTTTCCTATGTAACTGTTGCTGATTCTTTCCACACCTTCCCCATGCCGATCAACTCCACGTGTCAGACAACCTGTGAATGTGAAGATTTAAGCTACATTTTTAGAAATTACTGTCCTACCAGGACAGAGGGCTTTCTTTTTTGATTTTTATTTATTTATTTATTTATTTTGAGACAGAGTTTTGCTCTTGTTGCCCTGGCTGCAGAGCAATGGCACAGTCTTGGCTCACCACAACCTCCACCTGCTGGGTTCAAGCAATTCTCCTGCTTCAGCCTTTCAAGTAGCTGGGATTACAGGCATGAGCTGCCACACCCAGCTAATTTTTGCATTTTTAGCAGAGACGGGGTTTCACCATGTTGGCCAGGCTGGTCTAGAACTCCTGACCTCAGGTGATCTGCCCGCCTTGGCCTCCCAAAGTGCTGGGATTACAGGCATGAGCCACGACGTCTGGCTTGATTTTTATTTTTAGAGACCAAGTCTTGCTCTGTCGCCCAGGCTGGTCTTGATCACCTGACCTCAAGAGATTCTCCTGCCTTGGTCTCCCAGTGTTAGGATTACAGGTATGAACTACTGCACCTGGCCAGGAAGGAGGACTTTGAGATTAATTCTGCAACTCAGAACGGACTATTTCCAGACCAAGAGAATAGCCTGTAGTAAACCACAGTGCTATCGGGATTATGCAAACCACAAAAAACAGGCCCAGGTTTTCTGAATGAAAATGCCAGAGGTGTTCACAGGCATCAACCTGAGGCAGGGTCCATGTGCCCCTGCAGGAAGCAACGCCCCACAGCACAGAGCATGGCAGCGGCCCCTGCACGCCCCAGGAGCTCATGATAGGGCAGAGGACACACACAACCAGATACTAACCTCCTTTCATTTTCTTCTTCACGGGCTCCAAATCCTCCTGATCCTGGGGTTCCAATGACGAAAAGGATGCAGGCTTTCTGTCTGGGAGAGCTGAGGCACAGCTGGAGATTTTATCACTTGCCACGGAGGGACCACATCCTTTAGGGGAGATGCCACCACCCCCAGACTCTGTGAGAGGAATCAAACAAGACAAGTGCTGATCCATCCAGCTCAGGAGAGAACCACGACTGTAGGGTATCACTGACTGGAACCCAGTGCAGCTGGCAACCTAAGATGTCATAGTTTAGGAATGACAAGTGGCTTACCACGAGTGTGTGCTCACTCAACTCACATCTTCACTGTATTTGTGCCCATCTCTGTGTGGGGTGGAGCTGGGGGCAAGAAGCGCATTCGCAGAGGAACAAATGCGGAAATGTCTTTGACCAGGTTTAGCCCTCGGGCGACAAGTCTAACTCAGGGTAAATCTACATATTTGTGGTCATATGATGCACACCGTGTCGTAAACTGTGTTAAAATAGAGGTTTGGGCCCGGTGCGGTGGCTCCCACTTGTAATCCCAGCACTTTGGGAGGCTGAAGCAAGTGGATCACCTGAGGTCAGGTCGAGACCAGCCTGGCCAACATGGTGAAACCCCATCTCTACTAAAAATACAAAAAATTAGCCAGGCATGGTGGCGGGCACCTATAATCCCAGCTACTCAAGAGGCTAAGGCAGGAGAATTGCTTGAACCCGGGAGGCGGAGGCTGCAGTGAGCCGAGATCGTGGCACTGCACTCCAGTCTGGGCAACAAGAGTGAAACTCCTTCTGGGGAAAAAAAATAAAAATAAAAAATAGAGGTCAGAGGCCGGGCATGGGGCTCACACCTGTAATCCCAATACTTTGGGAGGCCAAGGAGGGAGGATCACTTGATCCCAGGAGTTTGAGACCAGCCTGGGCAACAAAGTAAGACCCCATCTCTACAAAAAATACAAAAAAGAAAAAATTAACTAGGCATGACAGTACGGGCCTGTGGTCTCAGCTACTCAGGAGGCTGAGGTGGGAGGATCACTTGAGCCCAGGAGGTCAAGGTTACAGTGAGCTATGATCACGCCACTCTCCCCACCTGGGCAACAGAGCGAGACCTCTTTTTTTTTGAGATGGAGTCTTGCTCTGTCGCCCAGGCTAGAGTGCAGTGGTGCAATCTTGGCTCACTGCAACCTCCGCCTCCTGGGTTCACGCCATTCTCCTGCCTCAGCCTCCTGAGTAGCTGGGACTACAGGCGCCCGCCACCATGCCCAGCTAATTT
>NW_012102443.1:460124-462076 GCF_000951045.1 Mandrillus leucophaeus | reverse complement strand
TTTGGGAGGCTGAGGCGGGTGGATCACGAGGTCAGGAGATCGAGACCATCCTGGCTAACACGGTGAAACCCCGTCTCTACTAAAAATACAAAAAACTAGCCGGTCGTGGTGGTGGGCGCCTGTAGTCCTAGCTACTCGGAGGCTGAGGCAGGAGAATGGTGTGAACCTAGGAGGCGGAGCTTATAGTGAGCCGAGATCGCGCCACTGCACTCCAGCCTGGGAGACAGAGCGAGACTCCATCTCAGCAATAGAAAAAAGAGCCCAGTCACAATAGACCACGCATGATTCCATGTCTGCGAAGTGTCTAGAACAGAAAAATCCAGAGGCCAAAAGCACACACAGCTGCCAGGGGCCACGGGGAAGGGGACACGCAGAGTGACTGCTGATGGGCACCGGTTTCCTTTTGGTGTCAACGAGTGGTGACGGTCCCACAACCTTGTGATGTACTAAAATCCACTGAAATGTATGCTTTAGCTGGATGACTTTTATGGCATGTGAATTATAACCTCAATGAAACTGTAAAATACACCATGGTATTTTACAAGTGAAGTCCCTGATCTTCACTTCTCTTGGGAAGTAAAGGGAACAACACAGTCAATATTGACTCCTACAGAAATCTTACTACTGAGAACCTCATGCCAGTCCTCAATCGCTTATCTGTCTCTGTAACAACACAGGCAAAGAGTAGTGAACAAAAACTATGCAACCAGCACCAAGACCTCATGAGATGTGACCTCACCGCAACTGGAGGAATGCTCTCGCCCTGCAGGAGGCAGCTCCGTGGAAGAGGCCAAGGCTGTGGGGAAGAGGTCTGACGTCGACGTTGATGGCTGTGGTTCCTCAAAGCACACCTGAGCGGTGGGCGACAACGGAGGGAGCCGGGGATCGGCCCCTGGCCCTGCACCTACACCTGCACCTGAGGCATCTTTGGTCCCATGGAACACATTTTCCTTGTTAGCTTCTGTAACCCAAAAGGAGCAGAAGGAGCATACATCCAGGGCTCAGGGAGACACTCTAGGGATTGAAACGCTCTTAAGAATGCAACAGCCCCAAGGCCAGGCACGGTGGCTCACGCCCGTAATCTCAGCACTTTGGGAAGCCAAGGCAGGTGGATCACCTGAGGTCAGGAGTTTGAGACCAGCCTGACCAACATCGTGAAACTCCATCTCTACTAAAAATATAAAAATCAGCCGGGTGTGGTGGTGCAACCTGTAATCCCAGCTACTCGGGAGGTTGAGGCAGGAGAATCTCTTGAACCCAGCAGGTGGAGGTTGCAGTGAGCCAAGATTGCACCACTGCACTCCAGCCTGGGCAACAAGAGCAAAACTTCATCTCAAAAAAAAAAAAACCGGAGGCTGAGGCAGGGGAATCGCTTGAACCCAGAAGGCGGAGGTTGCAGTGAGCTGAGATCGCACCACTGCACTCCAGCCTGGCGACAGAGTGAGATTTCATCTCAAAAAAAAAAAAAAAAAAAAGGAATGCTACAGCTCCTAATATGCATCCGCTTCTTTGCTATAATCTTACTTACCAAAGGATTCTTGTGTCATGCCTTGCTTTTCATTTAAAGATTCATAGAGGTATGCCACGTCTAAAAGAAAATTAATCAAATCAGAAACGTGGTGGCCCCTGTGCAAACTGAGAACTCATTTTTCTCTTCTGTTCTCCAGTCCATTTGTTTTTGTTGATTATTTTGACTCATCAGCTAATAACAAATTCTTCAGTTCAAGAGTTTTTAAAAGAAGTAATCTAAAACATCTTTTCCAACTCAAAAGAAATAAGCCTTGGGGAAAAATGGCATCAGGAGGCAGAAGAAGGTGAAGAATCTATGTCTCACTTATAACTTCAAACTACACAAAGGAGCAGATACAAGAGCCTTCTGTGTGGCAGGGGCTGATTAAGTTTATACTGAAGATGCCTAAGACATATTTGCCCCATTCTTCCTCACCACTGTG
>NW_012102443.1:454545-459559 GCF_000951045.1 Mandrillus leucophaeus | reverse complement strand
AAAAAAAAAAAAAAAAAAAAAAGGATTTCAGGGGTGACCTTGGAAGGACTCCCATCACTTTCCTTGTCCTATACCGTCCTTCCACAAAACCAAAACGCAGACTTCTGGAGCTGAAAAAACTTACTGGATCAGTCTAACCTTTGATGTTTCTTGTAAGGTCTCCAAAAGCAGAGCCATCAGTGGCCTCCAGACCCCTGGTCCTAGGTTTTATCCCCATAACTCAAGTTCTTCTCCTGTAGAACCTAAGCCATCCCCGTGAGTTTCTCCCTGGCTGCCACGTTGGGATTGGCTGCTCAAGGCCACGGTGGTATTCCTGAGGAATGGCTGGACTCAGGCTGCAAAATCGACACTCCCACTCCTCAGCAGACACTATTCACAACAGGAACCCACGTGAGCAAGAAAGGGGGTGTAGCCGGGAGGAACGTTCCTACGGGAAGCGGTGTAGCCAGGAGGAACGTTCCTACGGGAAGAGGTGTAGCCGGGAGGAACGTTCAGAGCGCGCCCTCGAGTGCACCCCTGTGTGCGTCTGACCCTGGCAAGCCTTCCTCTCTCTTACTGTGTTCCGGTTCATTCTTCCTGTACACCAGGTAGATGATATCCCCACTCTGTAAAGGGCACGTCTGCTTCTTCACAACTTTCAGCTTGTTAATCACTGTTCCGTTGGTGCTGTAAAAAAACAAAAACACAATTTATTCTACTTAAAGTAACTTGGAGTTACAAGATTTTTTTTCTAGCACCATCAGCAAAGCAGCTCAATACGACCATTCTGGAAATACTTGTAGGAACGGCATAAATATGTAACATCGCACACATCCGTGCACCCCTCACCATTCTCTCGAGAAATGGCTCACCCACTTCTCCCTGACTGACAGCCTAACCAGTCACCACACCTCCTCACGTGCTGGGCAGCTCTGCTGCTGCAGGCCTGGGTTCTCTCCTGTTTGCCTCCTACTGGACCCGGAGGCCTCACCTGCAGTGTGGTGCTTCCACCTCCAGCCTCCCCTGAGCTGGACTTGCACTATCCACAGTTCCGTTCCCTGCAGCCGTCACGACCCCGGTGAGCTCATGCCTCCAATAAGTACTGATCCCTCCCAAGAGACTGGCTCTGGGCAGAAGCAGAATAAATGCCGGGCCATTAGCTGCAGGACACAGCCCTGCGCTCAGAGCCTGTGGTCTGGCTGCCAAACCCCTCGAGGCGCTCTGCCCTGGGAGAGGCCAATTCAGATGCTGCTGACCCAGGGACAGACAGGAGGAGGCTAAGTTGGTGGGGCAGGAAGTGCCTCCTGGGGACCTCTGAGCAGAGACCTGATGGGAAATCAGGTGTTGGTCAGGTGACGAAGGTCCAAGAGCACAGCATACCCGACACACAAAACGGCAACCAAACAAAACGACTGATTTCAGCCAAACCACACAGGCCTCAGCTCTGCAGGCTCACTCCTGAGGCCCCAGCAGTGGACAGAATTCACATCCGAGTGACCACCACAGTTTGCTGAGGTATGGGAGTGGCAAACGATTTCTGTAAACAGAGGGTAAACAGTGTAGGTTTTGCCATCACCTGGTCACCTGGTCACCACTGCCACTACTCAGCTCTGCCGTCTGTAGCAGGAAAGCAAATGCAGACGGTAAGCAAATGAACTGCCATGGCCGTCTCCCTGTAAAACCTTCAAAACCAGGCAGTGGCTGTGTGTGCCTGAGTTCTGCTATTGCAGTACAAAGCTGACCCTGGAAGATGCGGTTTTGAGCTGTGCAGGTGCACTTATACACGGATTATTTTCAATGACAGGTGCAGGTGCACTTATACACGGGTTCTTTTCAATGACAGGTGCAGGTGCACTTATACACGGGTTCTTTTCAATGAGAGAGAGTGAACCCCACACACGTGCTGGACTGACTTTCTGTGTCCTCGTGCTCCACAGGGCTGGCTACGGGGCGCGAGTACACACAGATTTGGGTGCATCAGGGCACTGGAGCTGGACTGACTTTCAGTGTCCTCATGCTCTGCAGGGCTGGCTACGAGGCTGGAGTGCGCACGGATTTGGGTGCATGCAGGGGCGCTGGAACCAATCCCCCCAGATGCCGAGGGGCGACTGCAGTCATCACTCATTCTCCTGCTCTTTCCAAACAAAAATCTGATTATTTCACTCCTCCGCTTACGCCCCTTCAATGACTCCTCACTGCTCTCAGGCTAAAGCCCAAGCTCCCTCGTGCGACTCTGCTGCTCACCACACGCTCTGACCACATGGCCCTGCTCATGCTCAGAGGCCCCCATACATGTGGTTCCTTCTGCTTGAGCAACCCTCCCCTCCAGCCCACCTCTGCCAAGAACGTGGCACACTCTTCTACATGCTGCTAGACGACCACCTGCCAACCCTGCCGTGAGAACAGCACACTCTCCACACACTGCTAGAAGACGGCCTGCCACTTGCAGCAGATCTAAAAGACGCACATTCTGGCTGGGTGCGGGAGCTCACGCTTGCAATCCCAGCACGTGGGGAGGCTGAGGCAGGTGGATCACCTGAGGCCAGGAGCTCAAGTCCAGCCTGGCCAGCATGGTGAAACCCCATCTGAGCCGGGCGTGGGGGCGGCACCTGTAATCCCAGTTACTCAGGAGGCTGAGGCAGAAGAATCGCTTGAATCCGGGTGGCAGAGGTTGCAGTGAGTCGAGATCACACCAACTGCACGCCAGCCTGAGCCACAGAGCGAGACTCCATCTCAAAAAAGAAAAAAAACGGAATAGGCACATTCTGAGTGACACTGACACAGGCTTCCCTTTCAAGAATCATCCCAAGAAAACAGACATGAAAGCAGAGTTTGGGAAAGAGTCACTGCAGTGTTATTTATAGTAAGAAAAAGTCAAAACAATAAATGTCCACCAATAAGGGTAGTGACAAAGAAACTATCCTAAAATGACAAGAAGATGAGATAGATGCAGACGCAGGGACATGTGAAGCGCTCCACACAACACTGTAAGTGAAAAAAGCTTGGCCGGGCGCGGTGGCTCATGCCTGTAATCCCAGCACTTTGGAGGCGCATCACCCGAGATCAGGAGTTTGAGACCAGCCTGGCCAACACGGTGAAATCCCGTCTCTACTAAAAACACAAAAAATTAGCTGGGTGTGGTAGTGTGTGCCTATAATGCCAGCCACACGGGAGGCTGAGGCAGGAGAATCAGTGGAACTTGGGACGTGGAGGCTGCAGTGAGCCGAGATTGCACCACTGCACTCCAGCCTGTGACAGAGTGAAACTCCATCTCAAAAAAAAAAAAAAGAAGAAGAAAAAAGCTGACGCTGCAACAGTATGCGTAGCATAATCGCATTAATGCAAAATATATATACCTACACATGCATTTCTAATGTATGAACGGGATTTTGGAAAGCTTTCCACTTTCTAAGTTGAATATCCCTAAGCTGAATGTCCTTAATCAGATATCTGAAGTCCTAAACTTTTTGAGCACCAATAAGACACTCAAAAAATACCCACTGCAGCATTTCAGAATTTTGAATCAGACACGCTCAATTGGTAATTATAATGCAAACATTCTAAAATCTGAAAAAATTCAAAATCTAAACACTCTAGTCCCAATCATTTCAGATACTCAATCTGTACTTAAGTTGTACAAGAACGAGAATTTATTAGTTTTAAAAAACGATTTTTGGATTTGAGGGAAAGAAATCAAACCTGAATAGGCTTGCAAGAACTAAAAATCACGAGCATCTTTTAAGTCTTATTTCTGAGACATATTTAATTTGAATACATTCAAGAAGGGTCATAGATACCAAAGTGTCACTAAGTGTCCCATCCTGGAAACCAGGAAATACGTCTTCTTATACCTTGGGAGCCTAATTAACTACAGTCATGTCCCAGATAATAACTTTTGTTTTGTTTTGAGACGCAGTTTCACTCACTTCTCAGGCTGGAGTGCAATGGCGCCATCTCGGCTCACCGCAATCTCCGCCTCCCAGGTTCAAGTGATTCTCCTGTCTCAGCCTCCTGAGTAGATGGGATTACAGGTGCATGCCACCATGCCCGGCTAATTTTTGTATTTTTAATAGAGACGAGGTTTCTCCATGTTGGCCAGGCTGGGCTCGAGTTCCTGACCTCATCTGCCTGCCTCAGCCTCCCAAAGTGCTGGGATTACAGGTGAACCACCACGTCCGGCCTGATAATAACGTTTTGTTCAACAGATGCATATACGGTAGTAGTCTCATAAGACTAAAATATCCTATTTTTACTGCACCTTTTCTATGTTTAGATAGATAAATACTTTTACCATTGTGTTACCACTGCCTATAGCATTCAGTTCAGTGGCACGCTGTTCAGGTTTCCAGCCTGGGAGCAACAGGCTGCACCATGTAGCCTAGGTACGTAGTAGGCTATACCACCAGGTTTGTTTAAGCATACTCCATGATGTTTGCAAGATGATGGAATTGTCTAATGACACATTTCTCAGACTGTATCCGTGTTGCTAAGGGACACGACTGTGCTGTGTTATAAAAATGAGCCACTGTTATCACACCAAAGACAGCATTTCTTCTCCTCCTCAGCCGTGGCACACAGCACACTAGCACGGAGTCAGGCTTCTTAAGGTACAAGAAGAAACACCAAAAGAAGCTCAGAACATACTCACCTGGTATCTTCCAGTGTCACCTGACCTGATTTTTCATCCACTACAATTTTACAGTGATCTCCAGAGACCAGTTTATTGCCGGGGAACGACAGGTCGCAACCTACAAAAGACAGGGTGGGATGACATGGAATATGACCGTGGGAACTGTGAACCCTAATGCCCTTTGCTTTACCAAAGTATGTGGTTCAAACTCAGGATCCCCCTTGTACATATGTAAGAAAAACACTTAACCAAGACAGTTATGAAAAAAAAATTTTTTCTTTTTTTTTTTTAGGCAGAGTCTTGCTTTGTTGCCCAGGCTGGAGTGCAGTGGCGCAATCTCAGCTCACTACAAGCTCCACCTCCCGGGTTCACACCATTCTCCTGCCTCAGCCTCCCAAGTAGCTG
>NW_012102443.1:451618-452450 GCF_000951045.1 Mandrillus leucophaeus | reverse complement strand
CAAACAAACAAAAATAAACAGGTGCAAACACATTATAAGGGGTGACAGTAAACAAAAAAAATTTGCTTCCAAACAGCACATATTTCCCATCCTCACTCCTTTTTAAAGTATAATGTCAGAGCTAATTTATTAATTTTCACACAAACTAAACATTTTTGTTGACAGGACCAGTGCATTTCCCTCCGCATACAAAGGCTACAGGAGAAAATCAAACTACCAGATGGTTACTTGGGAGCCTGGAGGCAGTGAATGTGGAGGCTGAGGGAACTTCCTCTCACTAATTGTATGACTTTGTTCAAGTTCTTAGCTTTCCAGGTTCATTAAATAAACAAATATTCTAGGGGCTGGGACTCTAGCCCCTAGAATATTTATTCTAGGATATTTATTCTAGGGGCTGAGATCTTTGTTAATGTAGGCACTTTATTTATTCTAGGGGCTGAGATCTTTGTTAATGTAGGCACTACAGCTATAAATTTCCCTCGAGTACTGCCTTGGCTGCATCCTAAACGTCTTTTGGTGTATTCTATTTTTGTTTTATTTGTCTCAAAATATTTTTAAAGGTTTTCCCCTGTAAAGACTTATTTGACCCATCGCTTGCTTTTAAGGGTGTGGTGTTTAATGTCCATATATCTGTGAATTTTCCACTTTTCCTTCTGTTATTTTTAACTTTGTTCCATTATAATCAGAAAAGATACTCTGTACAGCAACGAATGTGACAATATTGCATTCCGGAGAGTATATTAACACAACTACTTTATAAAGTTGTAACGAGGGCTAAATGATGTGCATGAATCATGCGCAAGAGTGGGTGGGCAGAACGCCGAATAAACAC
>NW_012102443.1:448001-449753 GCF_000951045.1 Mandrillus leucophaeus | reverse complement strand
ATGCCTGGCTAATTTTTTGTATTTTTAGTAAAGATGGGGTTTCACCGTGTTAGCCAGGATGGTCTCGATCTCCTGACCTCGCAATCCACTCCCCTTGGCCTCCCAAAGTGCTGGGATTACAGGCGTGAGCCACCGCACCCGGCCCGTCCTGAACCTTTCTGAATCCCCACCCTCTCAAAGACACCCATCAACACCTCCAACTACACACAGCCTCTCAAATGACAATTTTACAGCCGGGCACAGTGGCTCACACTTGTAATCTCAGCACCTTAGGAGGCCGAGGCAGACAGATCACGAGGTCATGAGTTCGAGACCAGCCTGGCCAACATAGTGAAACCCCATCTCTACTGAAAATACAAACATTAGCCAGGCATGGTGGCAGGCGCCTGTAATTCCAGCTACTTGGGAGGCTGAGGCAGGAGAATCGCTTGAACCTGGCAGGCGGAGGTTGCTGTGAGCTGAGATCATGCCATTGCACTCCGGCCTGGGCAAAAAGAGTGAAACTCCGTCTCAAAAAAAAAGAAAAAAGAACAAAGGCTTTTTAATATCTCATCATTAATCATTACTGCTTATAATAATCTATAAGGATACATAGAGATACTATAAGACACTAAAGGCAATTAAAAAGTGAAGGGTTTGGTCAGGCGACAGTGCCATGCAAATGTACTTTTCCCAAATGTTCCACATAGAATGACACCCTGAATCTGCTTTGGCCTGAGCCTTGCTCCCATCACTGACCTATGGGTGTGTGAATCAGAGACTCAATATTGTCAAGATGCCAGCTGTCCCCTAGGATTGTTTCATACATTCAAGGCAATTCCAATAAAAATCCCAGAGGGCTTGCAGACACTGACAAGCTGACTCTAAAGTTCACGGAAAAAAACTGTAGAATAACCAAAGTAATTTTGAAAAAGAAGGAAGTTGGAAGACTCACATTACTTAACGGACTTACCATCATGCTATAGTAATCAATACAGTATTGTAGCCGTGTAAGGATGGCCAAAGACAAACGTAAAACCTAAAACTATGAAACTTCCAGTGGAAAAGACAGGTGAAAATCTTAGTGCCGTTGGGTCTGGCATGGACTTCACAGACAGGACACAAAAAGCACAAACCAGGAAAAAAAATAGTCAGCTGGGGTTCGTCAAAAGTAAAATCTGGGCCAGGCACGGTGGCTCACGCCTGTAATCCCAGCACTTTGGGAGGCTGAGGCGGGTGGATCACGAAGTCAGGAGATCGAGACCATCTGGCTAACATGGTGAAACCCCGTCTCTACCACGATTACAAAAAATTAGCCTGGCGTGGTCGCGGGTGCCTGTAGTCCCAGCTACTAGGGAGGCTGAGGCAGGAGAATGGTGTAAACCCGGGAGGCAGAGCTTGCAGTCAGCCGAGATGGCGCCACTGCACTCCAGCCTGGGCGACAGAGCCACAAGCGAGACTCTCAAAAAAAAAAGAAAGAAAAACAAATTCTGGGCTGGGAGATGTGGCTCACGCCTATAATCTCAGCACTTTGGGAGGCCGAGGCGGGTGGATCACAAGGTCAGGAGTTTGAGACCAGTCTGGCCAACATGGTGAAATCCCGTCTCTACTAAAAATACAAAAAAATAGCCAGGCGTGGTAGTGCGTGCCTACAATGCCAGCTACACGGGAGGCTGAGGCAGGAGAATCATGTGAACCCAGCAGGTGGAAGTTGCAGTGAGCCGAGATCGCACCACTGTACTCCAGCCTGGGCGACAGAGCGAGACTCTGGCT
>NW_012102443.1:440755-446361 GCF_000951045.1 Mandrillus leucophaeus | reverse complement strand
GGCGGCTAGAGCGGAGCCGGGAGTGGCCAGCGAGAGTAGGCGCGTGGCGGACGCGCGGCCATCTTTGATCCTGGCCGGGAGACTTCGTCGCCTGCGGATCACGGAAGTGGCTGCGGTGGGCGCCATGTTATGTTGGGGCAGAAAGGACGGGGAACTTCCGGATTGGAAGCCCTTAGGATTCTGAAAGCCCCGCTGAGCTGCGGATGAGTCCTAGGAGTCGAAGACGGGCCACCTTAGTTGTCACGAGGTAGTGCACGTGGAGACCCTTTCGGGTACAGTTGCACACAGCGGATCACACAGATCCGAAGTCTGAAGCACAGGGCGCGCTCCGGGAGTGGGAGCGGCTGCGCTGTGGGCAGGGCGGACGCGGGGCCACGTCTTGGCGGGTGTTTTGCGGTGTCTTCCCGTTCTGAAAGCGCGTACCCTTTACCTCAGTATCCCACTTTTGGGAATCCCGAGACGTTCCCGCGTGTGCTCCAGAGAAGGGCGCCAGAGGGTATTCCCTGAAAGTGAAAGGTTGGCGAAAGCGGAGTAAACACGGCGAGGTGCGTCCACGCAGGGAGTCTGTGCGGTTTGAAGGAACCAGCCAATGTCTGCACTGATGAGGAGCCCCCAAGTGCGGTTTTAAAAGGGTGAAGCAGGACCCGCCGCAGTGATTTATGCCTGTAATCTAAGTGCTTTGGGAGGCCTAGGCAGGAGGATCTCTTGAGCCCAGGAGTTCGAGATTAGCCTGAGACCTCATCGCTACCAAAAAAAAAAAAAAAAAGTCGGCATCCATTTGTGAAAAACAAACCATACATACACACGTATATGCATATATAAACATTTGTATATATAGGTATAGGCATGTAGCAGGACGAGCAGCAGACAAAACTCAGACACCGAGTTAAAGAAGTAAGGGGTTTATTCAGCCAGGGGCATCGGCAGGACTTCTATCTCAAGAGCCGAGCTCCCCGAGTAACCAATTCCTGTCCCTTTTAAGGGCTCACAACTCTGAGGGGGTGCATGTGAGAGGGTCGTGATTGATTGAGCAAGCAGGGGGTACATGACTGGGGGCTGCTTGCACCGGTAATTAGATCGGAACAAAGCAAGACAGGGATTTTCACAGTGCATTTCTATACAATGATTGTAATCTATAGATAACAGAACCAATTAGGTCAGGGGTCGATGTTTAACTACCAGGCCCAGGGTGCCGCGCGGGGCTATCTGCCTGTGGATTTCATTTCTGCCTTTTAGTTTTTACTTTTTCTTTCTTTGGAGGCAGAAATTGGGCGTAAGACAATGTGAGGGGTGGTCTCCTCCCTTAGGCATAGTTATCTATACCTTGTAAACCAAAAATAAATTTGTAAGCCCCCCAACCAACTGAATGAACTGATTCTCTCAATGTCAAAGTTAACCTGAAAAACCAGTTCAGTCCCTGATGGGAAGCAGGGTTTGGACATGTCCCATTATACTCTCCTCCCTTTGGAATTCAGGTATAACTGACCAGCATCAACATTAAAACAGACACCTTAAGGCTGACCAAACAGACTGTAGTATTAAAATACATCACATGACAAATAGCAGGCCCTGGAAGAAAACGAAGTATTTTACCCAGACATGCATTTCTTTAACATAGTTTTATGTAACCCTGCAGAACTGTCTCCTGGGGGAAATCTATTTTGTAGAGAATCTCCTTCCTTTTCCACATCTTTTCCTGATCCAGGAGAGAACGTAAGAGTCTGGCACCTTTTTAATTCTGATAAGAAACATTTACCACCTATTCTTTCTGAAGCTTGCTGCCTGGAGCTGCATCCGCATAAGAATGGCCAGGATGGTGGTGTTCAAGCCTGTAATCCCAGCACTTTAGGAGGCCGAGCGGGTGGATCGCTTGAGCCCAGGAGTTCCACACCATCCTGGGCAACATAGGGAGACCCCGTCTTAGCTGGGCGTGATGACAGCACATGCCTATCGTCCCAGCTACTCGGGAGGCAGAAGTGGGCAGATTCCTTGAGCCCAAGAGGCCGAGGCTGCGGTAAACCACAGATTGTGCCACTGCAATCCAGCCTGGGCAACAGAGACCCTGTCAAAAATAATAATAAACTGGGACCTTGGGCTCCTTATCTTAACCCAGACACTCCTTTCTATTGATTCCAGGTCTCTAGATAATGACTCTCTCAACCAAGTGCCAGTCAGAAAATCTTTGACTCCGTCTATGAACTTTCTCCCTAAAATGTGTAAAACCTGCCGGGTGCGGTGGCTCACGCCTGTAATCCCAGCACTTTGGGAGGCCGAGGCAGGTGGATCACGAGGTCAGGAGTTCAAGACCACCCTGGTCAAGATGGTGAAACCCCGTCTCTACTAAAAGTACAAAAAAAATTAGTCGGGTGTGGTGGCAGGTGCCTGTAATCTCAGCTACTCAGGAGGCTGAGGCAGAGAATTGCTTGAACCCAGGAGGCAGAGGTTGCAGTGAGCTGAGATCGTGCCACTGCACTCCAGCCTATTGACAGAGTGAGACTCCGTCTCAAAAAAAAAAAGTATAAAACCAAGCTGTAGCCCCACCACCGTGGGCACAGGGTCTTAGGACCTCTTGGGACTGTGCTGTGGGCCGTGATCACTCACTTTTGGCTCAGAATAAACCTCTTCAAATATTGTACAGTTTGACTCTTTTAACTGATAATGTGTACATACAAATATGTTTATGAAAATCTCTGTAGAAAGGATACACAAGGAAATGCGGTGGCTTCCTCTGGAACATGGACTTGAAGTCAAGGGGGTAATGAAGACTTACCTTTCACTATATATTTGTCTCAGTCTGAGTTCCACCAGAAAAACAGAACAAAATCGGTAGGATGATGGAGAACACAGCATGACCCATGAATTCCATGAGCATGGGCCCACGGTGTACCTCATTTACTGTGAAGTGGGTACTTTGATCCGAAGCAATGCCATTGTTACAGGAAAAAGAGGAGTTCCAGTCCAGGCTCCATGAAAGGGTTCTTAGATCTTACACAGGAAAGAATTTGAGGTGAGTCACTGAGCACAGTGAAAGAAGCAAGTTTATCAGAATCTACTCTGTTACAGAATAAGGCAGCCTCAGAAAGCAGAAGGAGGAACGCTGTACCACAAACTCTTAAGGAGCTACAATTAAACCTGGAATGTGCAGATGTGCTCACTAAAGGTAAGGCTGTTGGTGCTATCAGTGACCATTAATCCTTCAACCCAAGCCTGCTCATTAAGGTTCTCTCTGAGTAAAGTGGGCCGCACTCTTAGGACATCTGGACATTCTGCAGGCTTGGTGGGAGATGTCCCGTATGATCATAAATATTTCTGCAATTATAATTGGTGGTCAGCTTAGAATGTGGCTATTTTCAGACCATAACAACCTTACAGGTGCCTTGTGAGTGCCTAGCTACTCACCTTAAGATAGAGTCATTCTAGTCATGTTTTATTAAACCAGCGACCTGGTAGACAGAGCTTTCTCTAACGCCACGACAGTGGATAAGGCATTCTGTGAGTCCACTCATTCTGTGAGTTTTGGCACAGTCATTGCATGATGATGGAATGCTACTCTGTATGCCTCACTTTATGACTTGGTAGGTCAGATAACACTGAGTTCGTGATGAGCAGGTCAGGTCATGCAGTAACTTGGTGGTCCCTGGTTAATTATTCAGTCCCTAATACTGTCTAGTAGCAAGCCAAAAGCTGGTTGTCAAAAGAAGAGTTCGGGTGGAGGCAAGCACTTCTCAGACCTCGGCTGCGCTGCCCTAGGAGTGCCGAGCCCGCAGAACCACAGCCATGACTGAGACCAATGTGAATCCGAAGGCCTAGCCCCTCGCCGATGCCCACCTCACCAAGAAACCACTGGAGCTCGTTCAGTAGTCATGTAACTACAAGCAGCTTCAGAAAGGAGCCAAAGAGGCCACCAAAACCCTTAATGGGGGCATCTCTGAGTTCATCGTGATAGCTGCAGACACCGAGCCACTGGAGATCATTCTGCACCTCCACTGCTGTGTGAAGCCAAGAACGTGCCCTACGTATTTGTGCGCTCGAAGCAGGCCCTGGGGAGAGACTGTGGGGTCTCCAGGCCTGTCATCACCTGTTCTGTCACCATCAAAGAAAGCTCACAACTGAAACAGCAGATCCAATCCATTCAGCAGGCCATTGAAAGGCTCTTAGTCTAAACCTGTGGCCTCTGCCACGTGCTCCCTGCTAACTTCTCCCACGAGGTTGTGTATCATATTGTCCGTGTTAGCATGTAGTATTTTCTGCTACTCTCTATTGTAAAATGTTGAAGTACAAAAAAAAAAAAAAAAAAAAAAAGTAATTATCCGCAGACAATGTCAGGGCTTTACACCAGAATCCTAAAAGTCTACACTGTGATTCTCCTATGCGGGCCTGCCAAGGCTCCACCCAGCATTGCTCTCTGCCACTGACATGTCAAGCAGCATTGGATCTGCTGGGTCATGTGACCAAGTGGCTGGGCAGCTTGCACAACAGCCTGCACCTGTTGCAGAGCCTTCACTTGTTCTGGACCCCACTCAAAACTAGCAGCCGGCTGGGAGCTCAAGCCTATCATTCCATCACTTTGGGAAGCTGAGGTGGGTGGATTACCTGAGCTCAGGAGTTCGAGACCAGCCTGGCCAACATGGTGAAACCCCCGTCTCCACCAAAAATACAAAAATAAGCTGGGTATGGTGATGCACACCTGTACTGGGGAGGCTAAGGTGGGAGGATTGCTTAAGCCTGGGAGGCGGAGGCTGCAATGAGCCATGATCGTACCACTGCACTCCAGCCTGGGCAACAGAGTGAGACCCTGTCTCAAAAAACAAACAGAAACCTTTTATTTATTTATTTATTTTTGAGACAGAGTCTCACTGGATCACCTAGGCTGGAGTGCAGTGGCATGATCTTGGCTCACTGCAACCTCTGCCTCCAGGGTTCATGCAATTCTCCCTGCCTCAGCCTCCCAAGTACATGAGATTACAGGCGCCTGCCACCACGTCTGGCTAATTTTTTATATTTAGTAGAGACGGGGTTTCGCCACCTTGGCCAGGCTGGTCTCCAACTCCTCACCTCAGGTGATCCACTAGTCTCGGGCTCCCAAAGTACTGGGATTACAGGCGTGAGCCACCACACCTGGCCACGAAAACCCTTTTGAGATTGTCAGTGAGTCATAAAAAATTATCAACCATGGAAATTACCTTAAGTGAAAATGAGGTGAGCTAATAAGTACATTTTAAAAATATTACTGATGGACTGGGTGCGGTGGCTCACACCTGTAATCCCAGCACTTTGGGAGGTCGAGGCAGGAGGATCACGAGGTCAGGAGATAAAGACCATCCTGCCTGACATGGTGAAACCTTGTCTCTACTAAAAAATATGAAAATTAGCCAGATGTGGCAGCGCACACCTGTAGTCCCAGCTACTTGGGAGGCTGAGGCAGGAGAATTGCTTGAACCCGGGAGGCGCAGGCTGCAGTCAGCCGAGATCGGCTATTGCACTCCAGCCTGGGGACAGAGAGAGACTCCGTCTCAAAAAAAAAAAGGTTACTGAGGAATTTGCTTCTATTAAAACCAGAAAAGTAAAATTACATTTTACATTTTCATTTCTTTTTTTTTTTTTTT
>NW_012102443.1:438701-439840 GCF_000951045.1 Mandrillus leucophaeus | reverse complement strand
ACCTATCTGTATCCAGAAAACTATGAAACACTATTAAAAGGAAACGTAGGCCGGCGCAGTAGCTCGCAACTGTAATCCCAGCACTCTGGGAGGCCTAGATGTGTATAAGAGACAGCTACAGGCACGTGCCACTATGTCAGGCTAATTTTTGTATTTTTAGTAGAGACGGCATCTCATCGTGCTGTCAGGGCTGGTCTTAAACTCCCAGGCTCAAGTGATCCTCCCACCTCAGCCTCCCAAGTAGCTGTGACTACAGGCACGTGCCACTATGTCAGGCTAATTTTTGTATTTTTAGTAGGGACGGGGTTTCACTGTGTTAGCCAGGATGGTCTCGATCTCATGACCTTGTGATCTGCCCACTTCGGCCTCCCAAAATGCTGGGATTAGAGGCAAGAGCCGCCACACCCGGCTTAATGTTTTGAGTTTTAATACATGTACTTTGCAAAACTTTCTTCTTTACAACTACTTTAACCCTGTAGGGAAAATAAGGCAGGAAGAAACGAATAAAGCACATCCACAGGAGTGCCCATTTTCCTTCTCCCAGACTCCCCAAGCTGTAGGCACCAACACTGTTCCCTGCAAGCCTCACCTGGGCCATGCACTTCTCTGGACTTGCGTGGATTTCCTCCCAGAACAGTCCTGATTAAGGAAACACCAGGTGCTCTCTGTTTCCTGCTACCAACCCCTCTGTGAAGGGAAATGCCTAAAACAGATCTCACTCAATGATTTCCAGAGAAAGTAAAGAATAACGCATGGGAACATTCCAGAACATGAGGGAATCTCTGCTTATGAATTTAAGGAAAGTGTCTCTGGAGGACGTCGAGAAAAGGGAACCCTCGTACATGGTTGGTGGGAATGTAAATTAGTACAACTACCATGGAGAACAGTTTGGAGGTTCCTCAAAAAACTAAAAATTGAGCTACCACACGCTCCAGCAATCCCTGCTGGCTAGATACCCGAAAGAAAGGGAATCAGTATGTCTAAGAGATATCTGCACTGCCATGTTTGTTGCAGCACTGTTCACAACAGCCAAGATTTGGAAGCAACCTAAATGTCCATCAACAGATAAGAATGGATAAGAAAATGCGGCGCGGCCGGGCGCGGTGGCTCACGCCTGTAATCCCAGCACTTTGGGAGGC
>NW_012102443.1:436069-438316 GCF_000951045.1 Mandrillus leucophaeus | reverse complement strand
CAGGTTGCCCAGGCTGGAGTGCAACGTCGCAATCTTGGCTCACTGCAACCTCCGTCTCCTGGATTCAAGCAATTCTCCTGCCTCAGTCTCCCGAGTAGCTGGAACTACAGGCACTCGCTACCATGCCCGGCTAATTTTTGTATTTTTAGTAGAA
Source organism: Mandrillus leucophaeus (assembly GCF_000951045.1). Classification (NCBI taxonomy): domain Eukaryota; kingdom Metazoa; phylum Chordata; class Mammalia; order Primates; family Cercopithecidae; genus Mandrillus; species Mandrillus leucophaeus. Next base: position 438,162 of record NW_012102443.1, on the reverse strand, counting down.
ACGGGGTTTCACCATCTTGGCCAGGCTGGTCTTGAACTCCTGACCTCATGATCCACCCGCCTTGGCCTCCCAAAGTGCTGGGATTACAGGCGAGAGCCACGGCGCCTGGCCCATAAAAACATTTTTTAATAAAGGAAAATGACTCTAGGTATTCCCCAGCAGAGTTCCTCTGGGAAGTTTTTTCCTTACCAAGGACGCGGCTTCAAGTCATCCCCAAGCCCAGGCTCCCGGGTGGCTTCTGAGGAAACCAAACTCCCTCACGCTGTGGGGACGCCGCGGGCGAAATGCGCATGCGCGCCACGAGCCACAATTGTAGGGTTGGGCGCACCCTGCCGGCCACCAGGGGCAGCGCAGCAGCTCAGCGCTCCCCATCAGCGGAAGAAGCGCGCCACCCCCTGCCCGCTCCCGCTCTTTTCTGAACCATCTCTTCTAAACTATAATTTTGGAAATCAAAAGTGAGGTGGAGCCTCCTCTTCTGTGGCTTGATAGGTGGGAGGGAGGTAACAAGAAGCAAAAGTACAAGGCCATATATTAAAGTCAACTGAAACTGGAAAACTTTAAAAGCCTACCATATGCAATAAAACAACAAAAAGAAATTCTTGGATACAACAAATCCAAGAAATCCTTGGATCTAACAAAATATGAACCTATCTGTATCCAGAAAACTATGAAACACTATTAAAAGGAAACGTAGGCCGGCGCAGTAGCTCGCAACTGTAATCCCAGCACTCTGGGAGGCCCAAAGCAGAGAGGGCTCGCCTGAGGTCAGGAGTCCAGAGGGGCCTCGGAAATATGGCCAAGCCCCGTCGTTACTAAAAATACAAAAATTAGCCTGGCTTGGTGGTGTGCGGCTGTAATCCCAGCTACTTGGGAGCCTGAGGTGTAAGCATGACTTGAGCCCTGCAAACGGAGGCTGCAGTGAGCCATGATCGGGCCACTGCACTCCAGGCGAGGGGAACAGAGGGAGACCCTATCTCAAGGGAGGGAGGGAGAGAAGGAGGGAAAGAAAGGAGGGAAAAGAAAGAGAGAGAAAGAGAAAAAAAAGGAAAACCTAAATAAATGGAGCATACTCCTTTTTCATTATTGTAGTCACAATATTGTTAAGATGTCAATTCTTTCCAATTGGTGCCGCTCCGACAAAAATCCCTGCCATTAATTTCGTAGATGTTGACAAACTTTCTAAACCTCGAATTGTAAATGCACCCCTGAGTAATAATGAACTTGAAGAATTTAACTTCCAAATCCAAAGCTTTTAAAAGTTGCCAAAAGAGCACGATCTCTGCAAAAGAATGGGCATTCTTTCACATGAACAATATCATTTTATCTTATTTTTAATTTTTTTTCAGGGTGTTGCTGTCACCCAGGCTGGAGTGCACTGGCACCATCATAGCTCACTGCGGCCTCAAATTCCTGGGATCAAGGGATCCTCCCACCTCAGCCTCCCGAGTAGCTGTTACTACAGGTGCCACCACGCCTGGCTGGAACAATATCATTTAAACTAAGCTTACATAGAATGTATTAATAATACAATCACAGGCAAGGATCCTTGCTTCAAACGTGTTAGGAAGCTGCAGAACTGAGGCCAGCCAAAACACATAAATCAAATCACATACATTTCTAGCTTTAATTTGCTTCCTATTTTCGTAGATGGTGATTTTCATAATGATAATACATGAGGTGGTCCTTATAATAACTAGATTCTATAGAGATGTGTATTGTATCAGCAGTCGTCTGGTGTAGAATGCCACTTCCATCACAGCTGCTGAACACAGTGTTATCTACAATCAATTAAAAAATATATTTCAAAAGCCAGTTTCCCCAATATACCAAACGTCAACATTCACTGATGTACTGAAAACTTGTATTTGCCAACAATAGATTTTAGGGTAATTCATATTAAGATAGGATGGTTTTTAATATTATTTGAGGATAGCCAGGAAGTTTTGGTTGAGCAGGTTCTATTTTGTTTAAGTGGGTCCATTAAAAAGATTGTTATTATTGGCCAGGCGCGGTGGCTCAAGCCTGTAATCCCAGCACTTTGGGAGGCCGAGACGGGCGGATCACGAGGTCAGGAGATCAAGACCATCCTGACA
>NW_012102443.1:434142-435859 GCF_000951045.1 Mandrillus leucophaeus | reverse complement strand
AAAAAAAAAAAAAAAAAAAAAAGATTGTTATTATTGCCGAGTGTGGTGGCTCGTGCCTATAATCCCAGTACTCCGGGAGGCTGAGGCAGGAGGATGGCTTGAGCCGGTGTTTGAGTCCAGCCTGGACAACCTAGGCAGACCTCATCTCTAATAAAGATACAAAAATCAGCCTGATGCAGTAGCACGTGCCTGTAGTTTCAGCTACTTGGGAGACTAAGGCAGAAGGACCACTTGAGCCCAGGAGTTTGAGGCTGCAGTGAGCTATCATGGCACCACTGGACTCCAGACGAGTGGACAGAGACCCTCCCTCTAATAAATAAATCAATACATAAATGAAAAAATTTAAAAAGATGGTTATTTGTTGACTGTCAGGGTGATTTATTCTTCTAATGAATAGAATATTTACTAACAAGTGTACACCTTGTCATCAGTACTCCAGTTCTAGTTACAAATTGGTAAAAATTGAAATAAAATCATAAAACTAACCAGGAAAACATTGACCTGCTAAAAAAATAGAATCCGTAAAACTACTCAGAATATACTTGCTATAACAGATTACTGTCTCTGCTAAAGGGTCCCATGGAGAGCGATTTCTATGAATATCGAACAGTTAAAAAACTGAGACTGGGGCAGTGACAGATAATTCAGATTACAAAGCAAAAGCAACATAGGATTCAGATGAATACGACACCATGGTGAGACAAAATCTTTAAAGCACAGACAAGTGGTTTTGGATGTAGAAGCTCATATTTTACTGAGTTAATTACTCACTGACACGTAGTTCCCTTTTCAGCAGTGATCTCCAGTCCCTCTTTTCACAGAAGCCAGTGCAGGAGGAGCACGCATCGCGTCGCTTCCTGCCCCGCGCTCCACCGCCCCAGTCCGTCCCGGCTGCCGCCCGCCGTCCCCGAGAAACGCTCAGACGGTTTTCTCTGTTTTTTAAATTATACTTTAAGTTCTGGGGTACATGTGCAGAACGTGCAGGTTTGTCACACGTGCCATGGTGGTTTGCTGCACCCATCCACCCATCATCTACATTAGGTATATCTCCTGATGCTCTCCCTCTCCTAGCCTCCACCCCCCGACAGGCCCTGGTGTGTGATGCTCCCCTCCCTGTGTCCATGTTTTTTATTTTTTATTTTATTTATTTATTTTTTTGAGATGGAGTCTCGCTCTATGGCCCATGCTTGAGTGCAGTGGCAGCATTTCGGGTTCAAGCGATTCTCCTGCCTCAGCCTCCTGAGTAGCTGGGATTACAGGCACGCGTCGCCACACCTGGCTATTTTTTTGTATTTTTAGTAGAGACGAGGTTTCACCATGTTGGCCGGGCTGGTCTGGAGCTCCTGACCTTGTGATCCGCCCGCCTCGGCCTCCCAAAGTGCTGGGATTACAGGCGTGAGCCGCCGCGGCCGGCCTCAGACTCTTCTCTAGGTGAAGCCGCGGGATGAACCAGCCCCTGCGGAAATTTAGAAACAACGACGTCCGTCAATTTCTGTAGGAAAAAGATACAGATCGTGTGACACGTCTTCCGGGAATGAAAGTCTGCTAAACTCGCCGTCACGAGTAGATGAACACATTTAAAGTTTGTATTTAAGAGGAAAATGCCAACGACACAAATGACCCAAGCGCTGGATGAAGCGGCGACCCAGGAGGGGGCTGGGCTGGAACGGGAACCAAGACGCCCGCTGGAAAACGAGCAGGGAAGCCCGGGCCGGGG
>NW_012102443.1:432167-433822 GCF_000951045.1 Mandrillus leucophaeus | reverse complement strand
GAGAGCCCAGGCCAACGGCAATGGGAGCCGCACGCTGCTAGGCAACATGCTGTCTCCCGGCAACGAAGAGGCGGGGAATTCGCCAACGTGTCTGAAACAGACAACAATTTTAGCCTACGGCTGTGGGGTCTTGGGCTTCCTGGCCAATGGGAATAGTGAGGGGCCTGGTCTCTAAGCAACGCAAAGGCGAGGTGGAACCCAGCAGCGCTGACAGAGCCGCCGTGAAGGGCGGGAACGTATTTCCCGTGAGCCAAATTTCAGAGCGTCGTTTGCCTTCCTAAGCCCACCAGCTTTCAGCGTTCTCCAGCCTCGCCACACCCCCGCCTCGGGCCATCCCCGCCCAGACGCTCATCCCCGCGAGAAGCTGAGCGCACCCGAGCGAGCCCGGCGGCTGCCGCGGGAGGAGGCGCCCGGCTCTGGACACGCCCATCAGGATGCTCAGTGGCGGCAACACCGCTTCTGCATTGATTTCCGCTTTACTTTTACTCTTTTCTTGGGTTAAAATTCAAACGCCGACCCGAGGCGTCAGAGATGGGCGGTCGTTGGGCGCAGTAGCGGCCCCCGGACGTTTGCGGTGGGACTGCAGGCTCGGAACGTGCGGACGGGGACGTCCGAGGTGGGAGCCCCCTTGGGCCAGGGCTGGATCCGGGCTGTGGTGCGGTGTCTCGGCTGTCAGTCACAGGAGCTATGCAGGCCTCGTCATCTGGGGTCTTCTGTGTCAGTGATGTGGGGTCGGCCGGGTCAGAGAAGGGGGAGGCCACTCCCAAAGTGATCCCCTCTCTCCCACCTGCTTCCCTGAGAAGAGCTCGCTTATCCTTCACGAGTCACAAAAGCCATCTTTGACGTGAAGATAACTTGATGAAGAAAATCCAAAGTGATTTTATATGCAGCTAAAATATTTATATATTTATTTTTTATTGGAATATATATTTCAAATATGTACAGTTCACATATATATGACTTTTGAAAGTACACCTAGCGGCCGGGCTTGGTGGCTCACGCCTATAATCCCAGCACTTTGGGAGGCCGAGGCGGGCGGATCACGAGGTCATCCTGGCTAACACAGTGCAACCTTGTCTCTACTAAAACTTCAAAAAATTAACCGCGCCGGGCGAGGTGGCGGCGCCTGTAGTCCCAGCTACTCTGGAGGCTGAGGCAGGAGAATGGCGTGAACCCAGGAGGCGGAGCTTGCGGTGAGCGGAGATCGTGCCACTGCACTCCAGCCTCGGCGACAGACCGAGACTCCTTCTCAAAAAAAAGAAAAAAAAAAAGTGAAGTACAATGATCAAGGTAAGGATTTCTGGAGCCCCCCCCCCCCCCTTCAACCAAAAGGGAACTGCATCCCCATCTTTCTGTGCTTGGCAGAGGAGATTACGGCCTCTGGCCTGGCCTGGTATTATGTGGGAGCAAGAAAAAAAGGGGACAATTCAAACGTGTGGGGACAGAGGGAATGAGTACAAGTGTGTATGGTCTGTGATAAAGCTGCTATAGAATTCAGAACGTGGCTCACATCAGCTTCCACAGCACATTACTCTGAAGGTCTGAAGAATCTTTTTTTTTTTTTTAGATAAAAACTAGGGAGAAACTATCTGTGAAACCATTTTGTGATGTGTGTATTTTTCAAACCTTTGATTGAGAAGGTTTGAAAAAGTTTT
>NW_012102443.1:424151-432100 GCF_000951045.1 Mandrillus leucophaeus | reverse complement strand
TAGAGACGGGGTTTCACCGTGTTAGCCAGGATGGTCTTGATCTCCTGACCTCGTGATCCGCCCGTCTCGGCCTCCCTAAGTGCTGGGATTACAGGCTTGAGCCACCGCGCCCGGCCTAAGAATCTTTACCTGATTTTTTTTTTTTAAACAGTCTCACTCTGTTGCCCAGGCTAGAGTGCAGTGGCGTGATCTCGACTCACTACAGCCTGCGCCTCCCGGGTTCAAGCGATTCTAGTGCCTCCGCCTCCTGAGTAGCTGGGAAAACAGGCACCCACTGTGGGTGAAGGATTTACCCAGGTGCCGAGGCAAGAGACTGAAGGCACAGACTTTCAGTATAATAAAGAAAATAGTTAGAATAAGAATAGTTATACTACAAATTAGATATAGAGATGATCATGGACATTATCAATCATTAGTATAAACATTATTAATCATTAGCTTTTAATATTACTCTTTGTTGCATTACTAATATAACCTAGGAATAACCGGCAGGTATAGGGTCAGGTGCTGAAGGGATATTGTGAGAAGTGACCTAGAAGGCAAGAGGTGAACCTTCTGTCACGCCCACGTAAGGGCCGCTTGAGGGCTCCTTGGTCGAGCGGTAACACCAGTGTCTGGGAAGGCACCTGTTACTTAGCAGACCGCGAAAGGGAGTTTCCCTTTCCTTGGAGGAGTCAGGGAACGCTCTGCTCCACCAGCTTCTTGTGGGAGGCTGGATATTATCCAGGCCTGCCCACAGTCATCCGGAAGCCTAAACCCCTCCCTGTGGTGCTGTGCTTCAGTGGTCACGCTTGTCCACTTTCATGTTCCTCCAATACTCCTGGTTCCTCTTTGAAGTTCTGAGAAGATAGCGGTAGAAGAAATAGTGAAAATCTTAAAGTCTTTGATCTTTCTGGTAAGTGCACAGAAGAAAACGCTGACGTACGCTGTCTTCCCTCTGCTTCAGCTACCCATAAGGGAAGGACACCCTGTCCTATGATCACATGACTTGCTTGACCTTCACAATCACTTGGATGACTCAGCCTCCTTATCCTGCCCCCTTGTCTTGTATGCAATAAATATCAGCGCCATTTGGGGCCACTATCGGTCTCCGCGTCTTGGTGGTAGTGGCCCCCGGGGCCCAGCTGTTTTCTCTTTATCTCTTTGTCTTGTGTCTTTATTTCTTAAGATCTCTCGTCTCCGCGCATGGGGAGAACACCCGCTAAGCCCCATAGGGCTGGACCCTACACCCACCACCACCCCCAGCTAATTTTTGTAATTTTAGGAGAGATGGGGTTTCACCATGTTGGTTAGGCTGGTCTCGAACTCCTGGCCTCAAGTGATCCACCTGCCTCGGCCTCCCAAAGTGTTGGGATTACAGGCGTGAGCCACAGTGCCTGGTCATTACCTGATTTTCTTGGTGGCAAGTGTGGGTGGCCTGGAAAATTGGGCATTGTTCCATCATTCTACCTCACCGCCCCTTGCCCCTCATCCCCACTCGGCCCATGTTGCATCTACCCCGGTGCCATCCCCACAGATCTGAGCCACCCAAGCCCCAGAGTCCCCAGTCACTTGGCCACCCCCTAGGGCCCCACACCAAGTTCACCTGCCAAATGCTGCCCCCACCAGCCGGGAATATGCGCATGAGATACAGGCCTTCCTGTGACCTGGCTGGGACTCGCAGGGCGGTCATCGCGGACCCCCAGGTGGGCACAGGGGCCGCCCCCAACCCCGCAGCCTTTCCCGTCCGGCCCGCCCTCACACCCTTACCCTTGTGACCCAGGCGCCAAGACCGACTGGCGGATTGCAGAAGTGTCCGCGGAGAACCACGTTTCTGAGTCCCGCTCGCTTGGGACTACACTTCCCAGAAGGCCGCGCGCGCCGTGGCCGAGTCCAGCGTGTCGAGTTCTCGGGGAGCCGCCAGTTGGTCTGGGAGCGGCCTGTAGCTGTGATTTTTCAGGCAGGCTGCTTCTCCGAGGACCAATCTTAACTGTCTACCTAATTGATTTTTCCTTTTCTTCTCCCTCAATAATTTAAAGGGGGCTTGCATTCCTCAGATAAACAGACTCCTTTTTAACTAGCAAAACAATGGCCAGGTGCGGTGGCTCACGCCTGTAATCTCAGCATTTTGGGAGGCCAAGGCGCGTGGATCACGAGGTCAAGAGTTCAAGACCAGCCTGACCAACACGGTGAAACCCTGTCTCTACTAAAAATACAAAAAAATTAGCTGGGCACGGTGGCATGCGCTTGTGAGCCCAGTTATTCAGGAGGCTGAGGCAGGAGAATTGCTTGAACCTGGGAGGCGGAGGTTGCAGTGAGCCGAGACTGCGCCACTGCACTCCAGCCTGGGCAATAAATCGAGACTCCATCTCAAAATAAAATAAAATAAAAATAAATAAATAAATAAATAGGAAGACAAGGTTCTGTGTAGAGGAATCAACCTCAGGTTTGGAATGTGAAGTGGGCCCAGGCCCCAGTTTTCTTGGAAACTACAAAGTTAAAAGGAACACTGAAAACTGTGTCCAGAAAGCCGTTCTCTGAACCTTTGTCCGCGGGTGGGACATAAGGGCTGCTTCTCTGGGTCAAAGAGACTAAGGCAAGAATGGGATGTTTTATTTTTACTGATATAATTTCAACAGCAAAGTTTTTGATAGTTTATTATTTTGGAGATAAAGTTTTATCAGTAAGAGTGAGGAGGGGACCCTGCCCCCCCCCATAATGCGTATTTTTCCACATCAGTTGGATAAGCAGACCTTGCACTATGGGAGACTAAGGCACTAAGAGGGGCTTCCCCCGTGTGTATCACTCAAGGGAGCGACCCTGTTTCCTACATGGGCACCTGACCAGGGGAATGACAGCCTTTGCTGGTGTGTCATTATCAACTAAGACCTCTGCCGGAGAGGGGCCTGTCTCCCTTTCCTGATCATGGGACGCATGTGTTAACATGACCCCCCACTACCCTGTGACCCCAACACTCCACCCGCACGTGTGTGGCGCTGCCGGCCATGAACTGCACGTGGTCTTCTTAAAGCACCGCCTGCAGTGCAGGCCCTGAGGGACAGCGGGGGCTTCCCCATTGTGCCCAGACATAAGCCACAGGAAGTGTCTGGTTTGGGAAGCCTACTGGCCCGTCAGTCTCCTTGACATGCGCGCTGGGTACATGAGATTATAGTCACTCAAACAGGGACTCCTTAATGAATTTACAGCTTGTTTTTGGGAGAAATACTGTTTCTTGTTAATTTTGCATCTGGCTTAATTAATCTGTGTCTGTCCTTCCTGCCTGATGAATGGCAGATTTTAAATTCTCCATCTTTTTTTTTTTTTTTTGAGACAGAGTCTCGCTCTGTCCCCCAGGCTGGAGTGCAGTGGCTGGATCTCAGCTCACTGCAAGCTCCGCCTCCCAGGTTTATGCCATTCTCCTGCCTCAGCCTCCTGACTAGTTGCAACTACAGGCGCACACCTGTCTCTTATACACATCTAGATGTGTATAAGAGACAGGATAGAGTCTCGCTCTGTCCCCCAGGCTGGAGTGCAGTGGCTGGATCTCAGCTCACTGCAAGCTCCGCCTCCCGGGTTTATGCCATTCTCCTGCCTCAGCCTCCCGAGTAGCTGGGACTACAGGCGCCTGCCACCTCGCCTGGCTAGTTTTTTGTATTTTTTAGTAGAGATGGGGTTTCACCGTGTTAGCCAGGATGGTCTCGATCTCCTGACCTCGTGATTCGCCCGTCTCGGCCTCCCAAAGTGCTGGGATTACAGGCTTGAGCCACCGCGCCCGGCCTGTGATGTTTTAATGATAGTGAATAAGTCTCAGATCGGATGATTCTATAAGGGGGGAGTTTCCCTGCACAAGCTCTCTCTCTCTTGCCTGCACCATCCATGTAAGATGTGACATTCTCCTCCTTGCTTTCCACCATGATTGCAAGGCCTCCCCAGCCATGTGGAACTGTAAGTCCATTAAACCTCTTTTTCACCATGTTGGCCAGGCTAGTCTCAACCTCCTGACCTCGTGATTCAGTTATCTCCCACTGGGTCCCTCCCACAACATGTGAGAATTATGGGAGCTACAATTCAAGATGAGATTTGGGTGGGGACACAGCCTAACCAAGTTATCTCCCACTGGGTCCCTCTCACATGTGGTAATTACAGGAGCTGCAATTCAAGATAAGATTTGGGTGGGGACACAGTCAAACCAAGTTATCTCCTACTGAGTCCCTGCCACAACATGTGGGAATTACGGGAGCTGCCATTCAAGATGAGATTTGGGTGGGGACACAGCCAAACCAAGTTATCTCCCACCTTGTCCCTCCCACAACAAGTGGGAATTATGAGAGCTGCAATTCAAGATGAGATTTGGGTGGGGACACAGTTAAACCAAGTTATCTCCCACGGGGTCTCTCCCAAAACATAGAATTATCAGAGCTGCAATTCAAGATGAGATTTGCGTGGGGACACAGCCAAACCAAGTTATCTCCCACACGGTCCCACCCACATTTGGGAATTACGGGAGCTGCAATTCAAGATGAGATTTGGGTGGGGACACAGTCAAACCAAATTACCTCCCACACCATCCCACCCACATTTGGGAATTACAGGAGCTGCAATTCAAGACGAGATTTGGGTGGGGACAAAGTCAAACCAAGTTATCTCCCACCGGGTCCCTCCTACAACATGCAAGAATTACGGGAGCTGCAATTCAAGATGAAATTTGGGTGGGGACACAGCCAAACCAGATCACTTACCAATTATGTGCTGTCCTGCTCTATCAATTCCTAAGAAAGGTGTGCAAAAATTTCCAAATGATAATGTGGATTTGTAATTTATTCTTGGGTAACTGTCCTATTTTGTATAATATATTCTTTGGTCTATGTTAATTTGACATTTTGAACATAGAATAATTATATCTTCACAGCAAATTGTACTTTCATCCTTACATAATGATCCTTTTTATACCTACTGATGGTTTCCCTAAAGCTTATGTTACCCAATTAATGTTTGCCAGGTATATATTTTTCCACTCATATTCAGTCTTTTTATAACATTTTAATGCATTTTTTAATAAACATATACATGGAATATTTTAAAGCATAATGCGACATTCTGCTTTTAAACTGATGAGTTTATATGATTTGTGATTATTGATACAGTTGGCTGGGCACGGTGGTTCACACCTCTAATCCCAGCACTTTGGGAGGCTGAGGCGGGCAGATCACAAGGTCAGGAGATTGAGCCTGGCTAACATGGTGAAAGCCTGTCTCTACTAAAAGTACAAAAAATTAGCTGGGCGTGGTGGTGGGCGCCTGTAATCCCAGCTACTCTGGAGGCTGGGGCAGGAGAATGGTGTGAACCCAGGAGGTGGAGCTTGCAGTGAGCGGAGATCACACCACTGCACTTCAGCCTTGGCAATGGAGCGAGACTCCGTCTCAAAAAAAAAAAAAAAAAAGATTATTGATATAGTTATGTTTATTGCTATCATTTTACTTTTTGCTTTCCATTGGCCTAGTGTTTTTTATCCCTTATTATTTTCTATCTTCTTTTGGATTTAATCAAGCTTTCTCACTTCTGTTTTGAATATCTATTCTTTAAGTATTAATGTTAAGATGTTTGCTATGTATACAAGACTTAACAAAGCGTAAAGGTACTTAATCTGCTGTCTCCATAAACAACAGAGAGGCATCCCAACTTTTTGTTTTGTTTTGTCTTGAGACAGAGTTTTCACTCTTCTTGCCCAGGCTGGAGTGCAGTGGCACAATCTTGGTTAACTACAACCTCCCTCTTCCAGGTTCAAGTGATTCTCCCCCTCAGCCTCCCAAGTAGCTAGGATTACAGGCACCCACCAGCACGCCCAGCTAATTTTTTGTATTTAGTAGAGTCAGGGTTTCACCATGTTGGTCAGGCTGGTCTGGAACTCCTGACCTCGGGTGATCCGTCTGCCTTGGCCTCCCAAAGTGCTGGGATTACAGGCGTGAGCCAGTGCACCCAGTGTCCCAACATTTTTATCTCTGATCATCCTGAACACATACCATGCTACTCACTGTTTTAGTTCTTCATTATTTTTGTTGCAGAACCACTAACATTACATTATTATTGCTAGTTTACAGAGCCAATACTAGTTTAGGTTCACATGTATTACCTGCTGGCTTCACCCACTCCTTTTCTCTGATGGCAATCTTTGGAAGTTCCTTCAGTGAGGGTTTATTAGTGGTAAACTCTTTATCTTTGTTGTTGTGCAATGTCTAGAATTTTTGTTAAGTGAAGGTTTTACATTTAAATATTCATCTATTGAGTTTGAATATGGGATGTTTGAGTTTGAATATGGGATGAGTTATGGATTGAGGTTCATTTGTTTTGTATATTGATTTTCAATTATTGCAGCACCATTTTTTAAAACCACTATTTTCATTGATTTGCCCTTGCAACTTTGTCAAAAATCAATTGACCATATACACAAGGGTCTATTTATGTATTCTCAATTATGGTCCATGATCTATGTGTTTATCCTTTCTTTGACACAATGTTTAGATTGCTATATATTTACAGTAATTTTCAAAATCAGGGACTGCGAGTCTTCCAGCTTTGTTCTTCTTTGACAAAAGATGTTTTGGCTATTCTAGTTTATTCTGCTTTTCCACATAAATTTGATTAACTTGTTAATGTCTACAAAAACTCCCGCTGGAATCTCCATTGGGATCACAATAAATTTATAGGTAAATCTAGAGAGAACTGACATTCTAATATTTATTGTTCCAAACCATAAACATGATACATATTTCCATTTATTTAGGATTTGGATTTCCCTTATTTCTCTCATAAGAAATGTTTTGACGTTTTCAACATACAGATCTTTTGTAACAACACTTACCTCCTTCCCACCATTCTACTCCCATTTCTAAACCTTGGCAACACAAGAATCTGTCCTCCATTAAAAATGTCGTGATTTCAGAAATGTTATATAAATGGAACAATACAATATGCAACCTTATGGGACTGATTTGTTGCATTTGGTGTATTTCTCTAGAGATTAATCCAAGTTGTTGTGTATATCAATAGTCCATTTGTTTTCCTGAGTAGCATTCTATTTGTATGTGCCACAACTTGTTTAACCATTCACCTTATTCTCAGTTGTTGTCTGTTCGAATAAACTGATATTAATATCTGTGTACAGGTTTTGGTGAGAAAATATATTTATCTGGGATAAATCCCCAAAAGTGCAATTACTAGGTTAGATGGTAATTTGACGTTTAATTCATAAGAAACTGCCAAACTGTTTTCTAGAATTGCTGTACCATTTTAGACTCCCACTGGTAATGTATTAGTGACACAGCTTCTATGTACCCTCAACATTTAATGCTGTCACTTTTTTTTTTTTTTTTTTTTGAGACGGAATCTCTCTCTATTGCCCAGGCTGGAGTGCATGGTGTGATCTTGACTCACTGCAACCTCTGCCTCCAGGTTCAAGCAATTCTCTGCCTCAGCGTCCCGAGTTGCTGGGATTACAGGTGCGCACCACCATGTCTGGTGAATTTTTGTATTTTTAGTAGAGATGGGGTTTCACCATTTGGCCAGGTTGGTCTCGAACTCCTGACCTCGTGGTCCAACTGTCTCAGCCACCCAAAGTGCTAGGCTTACAAGTGTGAGCCACCATGCCCGGCCACTGTCACTTTTTTGTTTGTTTGTTTTGAGACGGAGTCTTGCTCTGTCGCCCAGGCTGAAGTGCAGTGACACAATCTGGGCTCACTGTAAGCTCTGTCTCCCAGGTTCAGGCCATTCTCCTGCCTCAGAGTATTTTTTACTTAAGCCATCTTGATATCTTGATAGGTGTGTAGTAGCACTTCATTGTGATTTGAATTTGCATTTCCCAAATCACTAATGATACTGAATGTCTTTTCATGTGCTTGTCATTTGTGTATTTTTCTCAGTGATAAATCTGTTAATGCCTACTGCTCATTTTCTAATTTTTTTTTTTTTTTTTT
>NW_012102443.1:415938-423894 GCF_000951045.1 Mandrillus leucophaeus | reverse complement strand
CCGCGCCCGGCCTTTTTTTTTTTTTTTTTTTTTTTCTGGGTGGGGACGGAGTCTTACTCTGCCGCCCAGGCTGGAGTGCAATGGAACAATGTCGGTTCACTGCAACCTCCAACTCCTGGATTCAAGCGATTCTCCTGCCTCAGCCTCCTGACTAGTTGCAACTACAGGCGCACACCACCACACCCAGCTAATTTTTATATTTTTAGTAGAAACGGGGTTTCACCATGTTGGCCAGGATGGTCTCAATCTCTTGACCTCGTGATCTGCCCACCTCAGCTTCCCAAAGTGCTGGGATTATAGGCATGAGCCACTGCACCCGGCCTGCTGTACAGTTTTAGAGATGAATTACATTCATGTATTTTGAAATATTCAACTTACCCTTGCATACGTGGAATAAATCCCACTTTGTCATGGTGCATACTTTTTCTTATATATTTTGAATTTTGTTTTCAAATATTTTGTTGAGGATTTTCACATGTAAGTGTGATATTGGCCTGTAGTTGTGTGTGTGTGCATGCATGTGTGCATGCACTCATGCTGTCTTCGGTTTGGTATCAGGGTAGTGTAATACTGGCCTCATAAAATGAGTTGAGAGATATATTTCCCCTCTTCTATTTTTCTGGAATATCATGTAAAGCCGGTATGAATTCTCCTTTAAATGACTGATACAATTCTCCATCTGGGCCCAGAGATTTCTCTTTGGGTAGATCATCAGTAGTTCAATTTCTTTACTGGATATAGGGCTATTCAGATAATCAGCTTCATCATGGGTGAATTTTGGTAGTTTGTGGTTTTTAAGAAATTAGTCCATTTCTTCCAAGCTGTTGAATTTATGAGTGTGAAGCTGTTAGTAGAGATCCTTTTTTTATTTTTGATGTCAGTGAGGTCTGTAATAAAATATTTATTTCCTTTTTAATACTGGTGATTTGTATCTTTGTATTTCTGTCAATGTTGCTATACGTTAATCATTTTTGTAAATTTTTTTAAGAATGAGCTTTTAGTTGTCCTGTTTTCTTTTCTTTTCTTTTCTTTTTTGAGACGGAGTCTCGCTCTGTCACCCAGGCTGGAGTGCAGTGGCCGGATCTCGCTCACTGCAAGCTCCGCCTCCCGGGTTTACGCCATTCTCCTGCCTCAGCCTCCCAAGCAGCTGGGACTACAGGCACCTGCCACCTCGCCCGGTTAGTTTTTTTGTATTTTTTTAGTAGAGATGGGGTTTCACTGTGTTAGCCAGGATGGTCTCGATCTCCTGACCTTGTGATCCGCCCGTCTCAGCCTCCCAAAGTGCTAGGATTACAGGCTTGAGCCACCGCGCCCAGCCTAGTTGTCCTGTTTTCAATCACTGACTTCAGTTCTTTATCATTTTCTTCCTTGCACTTGTTTTGGATTTATTTTGCACTTATTTTTCTAGTTTCCTGAGGTAGAAACTTAAATTACTGATTTCACATCTTTCCATATTTCTAATGTACACATTAGAAGGGTAAAATTTACTTTTTTATATCAAGCTGTGAGTGTCTGCTTTTGCTTTGTTTTAGAGATGGGGTCTCACTCACTCACTCTGTTGCTCAGGCTAGAGTGCAATGGTGTGATAACTCACTGTAGCCTCAGACTGGGCTCCAGGAATCCTCCTACCTCAGCTTCCCGCATCAGGCTAATTTTTTTTCTTCCCCCAAGACAGAGTCTTGCTCTGTCACCTAGGCTGGAGTGCAGTGATGCGATCTCGGCTCACTGCAACCTCTGCCTCCTGGGTTCAAGCGATTCTCCTGCCTCAGCCTCAGGAGGAGCTGGGGTTACAGGTGCCCACAACTGTGCCCAGTTAATTTTTGTATTTTTAGTAGAGATGCAGTTTCACCATATTGGCCAGGCTGGTCTCAAACTCCTGACCTCGTGATCTGCTGGCCTCGGCCTCCCAAAGTGCTGGGATTACAGGCTTAAGCCACTGGACCCAGCCAGCCTAAAAAAAAATTTTTTTTTCGAGATGGGGTCTTGACTGGATGTGGTGACTCACACCTGTAATCCCAGCACTTTGGGAGGCCAAGGCAGGGGATCACCTGAGGTCAGGAGTTCGAGACTAGGCTGGCCA
The DNA here is from genome assembly GCF_000951045.1 of Mandrillus leucophaeus. NCBI lineage: Eukaryota > Metazoa > Chordata > Mammalia > Primates > Cercopithecidae > Mandrillus > Mandrillus leucophaeus. The sequence goes on along the minus strand of NW_012102443.1, from coordinate 421,814 downwards.
ACATGGCGAAACCCTGTCTCTACTAAAAATACAAAAAATTAGTTGGGCGTGGTGGTGCACACTTGTAATCCCAGCTACTTGGGAGGCTGAGGCAGGATAATTCCTTGAACCTGGGAGGCGGAGGCTGTAGTGAGCTGAGATCGTGCCACTGCACTCCAGCCTGGGTGACAGAGTGAGATTCCATCTTAAAAAAAAAAAAAAAAAGAGATAGGGTCTTGCTATGTTGCCCACACTGGTCTGGAACTTCTGAGCTCAGTGTTCCTTCCACCTCTGGTGCCCTAGTAGTTGGGTTTACAGGAATGAGCCACTGCACCGGGCAAGTTGTGTATATTTTGACAAATGCATAATTGTGCCACAAAAACACTAGTTTTTAATATTATTTGAACCATCTAATTATAGTTACCAGTGCTTTAGAAAACAAACCCACATAATTGCGTATGGGATGGACCAAATGACAGCTAACTGTTCATTGTCCTAAAGCAGGAAAGTTAAATGGGTGGAAAAAAATAACAGAAGTGGGTGGTCCTGCAAGGAAGGGGGTAAGTAGATAGGATTAGGCTGGAGATGTTTCAGCTCACACTCTCACTGAGGATAAAAGGAACAGACAAAAAACTGAAAGGGAACAGCTGCTTCTTTGGGTGTGGGGGTGTATCTGGATGCATATGGATTATAACAAATTGAAAACTGATGATAATTCAGATTTAATTTGGGATACCTGGTTGGAATGGAAACCAGAGTTTATTTGCAAATTGCTCCCAATGATCACACTCACACATATGAATTCATAAAACAGTTTACTCAGTAAACATTTGGGTACAGAGATTTTCTTTTCAAACAGAGCACAGAAGGGTCAGTAACAGGTTTGACCTAGCACAGCTTCCCAAGCACTGATGAGTGGATCAAACACTACAGCTTACACAGGATGCTCCTCACAGAATGAAAAACAGCTGCTCATTTTCGGTTAGCTATTAGCCTTCTAGCCCCACCCTTGTGTTTTTTTTGTTTTGTTTTGTTTTGTTTTTGAGACAGAGTCTCACTCTGTCACCCAGGCTGGAGTGCAGTGGCACAACCTCGGCTCACTGCAAGCTCTGCCTCCTGGGTTCACGCCATTCTCCTGCCTCAGCCTCCCAAGTAGCTGGGACTACAGGTGCCCACCATTACGCCCAGCTAATTTTTTTTGTATTTTTAGTAGAGACGGGGTTTCACCGTGTTGACCAAGATGGTCTCGATCTCCTGACCTCGTGATCTGCCCGTCTCGGCCTCCCAAAGTGCTGGGATTACAGGCGTGAGCCACTGCGCCCGGCCTATTTTTTCTTTTTTGAGACGGAAGCTCACTCTGTTGCTCAGGCTGGAGTGCAGTGGCGGTGCCATCTTGGCTCACTGCAACCTCCACCTCCTGGGTTCATGCGATTTGCCCACCTCAGCCTCCTGAGCAGCTGGGTTTGCAGGTGCTCCATCACACCCGGATTTTATATATATATATAGGTTTTTAGTAGAGATAGGGTTTTGCCGTGTTGGCCAGGCTGCTCTTGAACTCCTGAACGCAAGTGATCCACCCACGTTGGCCTCCCAAAGTGCTGGGATGACAGGCGTGAGCTATCGCACCTGGCCAGCCTTACCCTTGTAATGAAGCAGTGAAGTACAGCTGGCCCAGATCTCAGCCAACATCATCTTCTGACAGACTCTGCTTCATGCAGATACATTACACACAGCAGGACACAATGCACATGCCTTGTTCATACCCTCAGAGTTGCCTGGCAATTACCATGGTTTGGGGACGAATCTACACTAGACCTGCATGGCTGCAGTGGTAACACTCCATTGCTTAACTGCTCCTTTCACATGAGCACTCTCTAATGAAAATAAAAAGTTAATTCACTTCCCCTACCCCCTATTTTAAGTTTAAGCTTGAATTTATTTTATTTTATTGTTTTTAGATGGAGTCTCACTCTGTCGCCAGGCTGGAGTGCAGTGGCACAGTCTTCGCTCACTGCAACCTCTGCCTCCTGGGTTCAAGCAATTCTCCTGCCTCAGCCTCCCAAGTAGCTGGGATTACAGGCATGCGCCACCATGCCCGACTAATTTTTGTATTTTTTTTTTTAGTAGAGATGGGGTTTCACCATGTTGGCCAGGCTGGTCTTGAACTTCTGACCTTGTGATCCTCCCGCCTCGGCCTCCCAAAGTACTGGGATTACAGGTGTGAGCCACCGTGCCCAGCTCACTTGATATGTTTTTCATAAGTATTTTTAGTGATAGGAATGCTTACTTATTTATTAATTATTTTTGTGGAGAACAAAGTCCCACTATGTTGCCCAGGCTGGTCTCAAACTCTTTGGCTCAAGCTCTCCTCCCACCTGGGCTTCCCAAAGTCCTGGGACTGCAGGCATGAGCCACCACATCTGGCCAGTAGGTCAGTAATGCCTTTTTTTCTCTTTTTTTGAGATGGGGTCTTGCTCTGTTGCCCAGGCCAGATTGCTGTGGCATGATCTCAGCTCACTGCAGCATCCGCCTCCCTGGTTCATGCCATTCTCCTGCCTCAGCCTCTTGAGTAGGTGGGACTACAGGCACCCACCACCACGCCCGGCTAATTTTTTGTATTTTTAGTAGAGATGGGGTTTCACCTTGTTAGCCAGGATGGTCTCGATCTCCTGGCCTCGTGATCCGCCCACCTTGGCCTCCAAAAGAGCTGGGATTACAGGCGTGAGCCACCGCGCCCGGCCCTGGTCAGTAATTCTTTAATGCGAACTTCAAGTTATAAACGTCCCTTCACTTACATTTCTTTTCATCTTAGCAGTGAATGCCTCGAGAGCTACATTCTTTTTGCTGTGCACATTTCAAGATTTAGGTATCACTAACTAAAAGACCAGGTGTTCCTTTTTTGTGTGCGTGATAGAGTCTCACTCTGTCACCCAGGCTGGAGTGCAGTGGTGTGATCTCAGCTCACTGCAACCTCGGCCTCCTGGGTTGAAGCGATTCTCTTGCCTCAGTCTCCCGAGTAGCTGGGACTACATGCACACCACTATGCCTGGCTAATTTTTGCCTTTTTGGTAGAGACGGGGTTTCACGATATTGGCCAGGCTGGTCTCGAACTCCTGACCTTGTGATCTGCCCGCCTCAGCCTCCTAAAGTGCTAGGATTACTGGTGTGAACCCTGGTTTATTTAATGTTAGCATTCTGACATGATGTTAAATGACCTCGATACAATGAGTAATAATTATGTTCTAAGTTGCAAAGATCCCATAAGGAAAATAAAGAAGTATTAGATAGCATCACCAACTTCACAGATTTGGTCTCAAAGTAAATCTGCTATATACTAAATAATTTAAATTAATATGGTGATGGAGTGTATAGCATTGGAAGAAAACTTGTTGAAGAAAGCTTACTTCATTTTTATTTTTTTAAGAGGCAGGGTTTCACTCTGTTACCCAGGCTGGAGTGCAGTGGTCTGATCATGGCTCACTGCAGCCTCGAACTCCTGGGTTCAAGTGACCCTTCTGCCTCAGCCTCCCAAGTAGTTAGGATTACAGACATGCACCATTATGGCTAATTTTTTTTTTTTTGAGATGGAGTTTTGCTCTTGTTTCCCAGGCTGGAGTGCAATGGCGTGACCTTGGCTCACTGAAACCTCTTCCTTCCAGGTACAAGCAATTTTCTGGTCTCAGCCTCCCAAGTAGCTCAGACGACAGGCATGCGATACCATACCCGGCTAATTTTTTTGCATTTGGTAGAGACGGGGTTTCACCGTGTTAGTCAGGCTGGTTGCAAACTCCTAAACTCAGGTGATTCACCCACCTTGGCCTCGCAAAGTGCTAGGATTACAGGTGTGCATCACTGCGCCCAGCCCAAAATGGCTAATGAAGATTTTTTTTTTTTGGTAGAGGTAAGTCTTGCTATGTTGTCCAGGTGGTCTCAAATGCCTGGGATCAAGCGATCCTCCCCATTTGGCCTCCCCAAGCACTGGCATTACAGGTGTGAGACCACTCCCAGTCGAAAGCTTACTTTGGGTATAACTGATTTGAATTTTATTCTTGTGAAATAGTGACGAGATTTACATCGTCTACTCCAAGCTGCAGACAGTCATCATGAGGCAAATAAAATTTTCTAAGGTAAGGAGAGTGAGAATGGACTTTCCCCTTCAGTCTATGGCAAAATAAAGGGGGGCATGGGAGAATCCTGACGGTGGAAATCATTTTATTCTCATACACAGGTTATTACAGCACAATTAGGAAGAGACAATCACAGGCAACTCACAATGCTATATTCAAATTATGCCAAAGTCCCAACGTATTCATTTCATTTGCTAGTCAGTTCCTGAAAGACCAGAGCAGAGTGACACACAAGTTTATTAACACAGACTACAATGTCAATGAAGACTTCTGGCATTGTTCAAAATAGAAAACATGTGTAAAGATCTTCAAAATGCAGGTCGAAATGCAAATTCAAGTGAAAGGAAAAAGCACTGCTGTGAAGCCTAATGGCAATTACTTCCTTTCAAAGGTTTGTGTCCCAGCCGGAGAGAATGACTGGTGGACAGAAGAGAAAGAAAGGCAAAATTCCTAAGGGAGAAATTCAAAAAATGATGGGGGTGCTGCCCTCTGCACTGGGCCTCTTTGGCAGTCTACTTCAACTTAATTTATTAGCGCCATAAGGTTGTAAGAGAAGCAACTCTGGCTTGATCTTAGAAAAGCTGATTTTCTTTTTGGCATCATATTTCTGGTGAGAACTGATGGGAAAGGTGGTGTGGATTCTTGGACAAAGTCTGTAACATAATCTTGACTACTGAAGGGTAAAGACTTGCCCACAGGTTACAGATTACATGAATTACACACAATAAATAATAGCAGATGATGGGACAGGGATATTTTAATTGTACAGCATAACACTTTAGAGAGCTGGGAAGTGTGGGACATCATTCTTGTCTTTCTTCACTCAGTAACTGATTATCTTGTTTCTTGTCCATGGATATTTAACCTAAATAACAATGCTTTTTGAAGGTTGTTTGGCTGACCCAGAGGTAGTAAAAGACTTCATAAGTCTTTCTATTACTGAAGAGGGGCTTAGTAATAACTGCAAGTCCATTTATATATGTAGCAGATGGTAACACTCTCCAGAGCCACTGACATATGCAGCAGAAAAGCACAAAGAACTTTGTATTTGTTACAATTTCTACTGCATTGTCCAAATACAGATAGAAAATACTGATATATAGTGTGGGGAATCTTGAGACATTTCAGTCCATGCACTATGAGGCACTTGTACTGATAACTGATTATCACAATTTTATTAAATGCCCATCATTTAACAGATGGCACAGAAAATAAATGGCACACTCAAAATATTAACTTAACAAATAAAGGCACTATTTACAAATATGTGTTCACAATTAAAGACACCCAACCAGTGGGTTGGGGAAGCACCCAGTAGTAAAGTCTGAAGATCATGGAGAGGGAAAGATATCAACTGAAACCAAGAGATCTACGGCCATAGACCGGGGCTTCCCAAAGGGAGCTGTATCCTTATGGGAACACAGAAGCTACCTAAACCATAGTCCAGGCAGGAGGAAGGGAATGGTATAAAATTCCTTTTTTCTCCTCCCATCTGATCTCTTTCTGGTATCTCCCATTGTTCAAACCTATGAAGAAACCCCAGTCTCTAGAAGACAGTCTTGTGGGGGAGCAGAGCAGAAAATGGGGGAAAAGGGATCAGAGAAATAAGGAACACTCAGCACACATGCAGATCCACAATCCACACAATTTCTGTCATGTGCCTGGTACAAATTCAAGTTCCCCTGAGCCCGGAAGGAACAGGCTTCTGACTCAGATGATGCAGTCTACTCAACTATATTTAACAATTCACACTTAAGTGTTATCATCATC
>NW_012102443.1:411876-413257 GCF_000951045.1 Mandrillus leucophaeus | reverse complement strand
CCAGTAGGTCAGTAATGCCTTTTTTTCTCTTTTTTTGAGATGGGGTCTTGCTCTGTTGCCCAGGCCAGATTGCTGTGGCATGATCTCAGCTCACTGCAAGCCCTGCCTCCCTGGTTCATGCCATTCTCCTGCCTCAGCCTCTTGAGTAGGTGGGACTACAGGCACCCACCACCACGCCCGGCTAATTTTTTGTATTTTTAGTAGAGATGGGGTTTCACCTTGTTAGCCAGGATGGTCTCGATCTCCTGGCCTCGTGATCCGCCCACCTTGGCCTCCAAAAGAGCTGGGATTACAGGCGTGAGCCACCGCGCCCGGCCCTGGTCAGTAATTCTTTAATGCGAACTTCAAGTTATAAACGTCCCTTCACTTACATTTCTTTTCATCTTAGCAGTGAATGCCTCGAGAGCTACATTCTTTTTGCTGTGCACATTTCAAGATTTAGGTATCACTAACTAAAAGACCAGGTGTTCCTTTTTTGTGTGCGTGATAGAGTCTCACTCTGTCACCCAGGCTGGAGTGCAGTGGTGTGATCTCAGCTCACTGCAACCTCGGCCTCCTGGGTTGAAGCGATTCTCTTGCCTCAGTCTCCCGAGTAGCTGGGACTACATGCACACCACTATGCCTGGCTAATTTTTGCCTTTTTGGTAGAGACGGGGTTTCACGATATTGGCCAGGCTGGTCTCGAACTCCTGACCTTGTGATCTGCCCGCCTCAGCCTCCTAAAGTGCTAGGATTACTGGTGTGAACCCTGGTTTATTTAATGTTAGCATTCTGACATGATGTTAAATGACCTCGATACAATGAGTAATAATTATGTTCTAAGTTGCAAAGATCCCATAAGGAAAATAAAGAAGTATTAGATAGCATCACCAACTTCACAGATTTGGTCTCAAAGTAAATCTGCTATATACTAAATAATTTAAATTAATATGGTGATGGAGTGTATAGCATTGGAAGAAAACTTGTTGAAGAAAGCTTACTTCATTTTTATTTTTTTAAGAGGCAGGGTTTCACTCTGTTACCCAGGCTGGAGTGCAGTGGTCTGATCATGGCTCACTGCAGCCTCGAACTCCTGGGTTCAAGTGACCCTTCTGCCTCAGCCTCCCAAGTAGTTAGGATTACAGACATGCACCATTATGGCTAATTTTTTTTTTTTTGAGATGGAGTTTTGCTCTTGTTTCCCAGGCTGGAGTGCAATGGCGTGACCTTGGCTCACTGAAACCTCTTCCTTCCAGGTACAAGCAATTTTCTGGTCTCAGCCTCCCAAGTAGCTCAGACGACAGGCATGCGATACCATACCCGGCTAATTTTTTTGCATTTGGTAGAGACGGGGTTTCACCGTGTTAGTCAGGCTGGTTGCAAACTCCTAAACTCAGGTGAT
>NW_012102443.1:400110-409441 GCF_000951045.1 Mandrillus leucophaeus | reverse complement strand
TTTTTTTAGTAGAGACGGGGTTTCACCGTGTTAGCCAGGATGGTCTCGATCTCCTGACCTCGTGATCCACCCGGCTCGGCCTCCCAAAGTGCTGGGATTACAGGCTTGAGCCAACACGCCCGGCCCACACTTTACTTCTAAATAAACTCCAAATATGTTATCATTACTTTGGCTTTAAGCAGCCAATTCCCTTTTAAAAAGATTTTAAAAAGAGAGAAATATCTTTTATATTTACCCACATATTCACCATTTTCAGAACTTCATTCCTTTGTACAGACCCAAACTTAAGTTTTGTATTATTTTCCTGCTGCCCTCAAACTTCCTTTCATATTTCCCCAAGACAGGTCTACAGGTAATAAAATTATCTTTGATTTAGTTTGTCTGAAACAGTCTTTATTTTGCCTTCATTTTTGAAAACATTTTTGATGGAAACAGAATTCTAGGTTGCAGGGTTTGTTGTTTATTTCATTCAGGAATTTAGAGATAATACTCTATTGTTTTATAGCTTGCATAGTTCTCACCATAAATTTGCTGCCATTCTTTGTTCCTGTGTATGTATTATCTTTTCTTCTCAAGGTGTTTTAAAATTATTCTGTTTATCAGTGCTTTTCTTGAATGTGACTCTGAGGTGCACTGCTGTGAAATAAATTATGTTTATTCTACTTCAGGTCATTTGAACTTCTTGAATATGTGGGGGTATTGTTTTCATCAGATTTGGAAAATCTTTAGCCAATATTTATTCAAATACTTCTTCCTGCCTCTTCATTTTCTCCTCTCCTTCTGGAACTCCAGTTACACATATATTACACCACTGTAACTGTTTTCCTATTCTCTTTCAGTCTTTTTTTCTCTCTCTGCATAACATTTTGGTAGTTTTTATTCTTACTCTTCAAGTTCATTGATTTTTTTCTTTTTCTGTATCTAATCTCTCCACTTGGGATTTTAACAAAATCAGAAGGTGTTTTCATCCCTAGAAGTTCTATTTTGGCCATTAAAAATATCTCTTATACCTCAGGTTTCATCAACTTCTTGCGTATGTGGGGGTATTGTTTTCCTCTACTTTATATTTACAATAGCTCTTCTAATACCCTTGTCTACTAATTCCATCACCTCTGTCTTTTCTGGGTTTCTATTGATTTTTCTCCTGGTTATAAGTCATACTTTATTGCTTCCTTGCATGCCAGATAAGATTTTTTTTGGATGCCGAACACTACAGGTCCAGAGTAGGTTTTTAATCTAGAGCTAATTAGCCTCACTACTAAAACAAAACCCTTCTAAGAATTCTACCTGATGCTCCATGTGTTAGAATCTGTTTCCACTCTGGCTGCTGAGAACATAAACTATTCCCAGCCCTGCATGAGTTCCAGGAATTGTTCAGCCTGCTGCTTTCCAGTGCTTCTTTTCCTGGCCTCAGTGCCAAGTCAGTACTAAGCCAAAGGACCAAGGGGACTCTCTGCAGACTTCTTGGGCCCTATCTCTAGGAAGATCCCATCTCTCCAGTACTTTCCCCTGCAAATTCTAGCTGCGGTGGCCTCCCTAACTGCCAATCCTGTCTCTTCAATTCAGCAAGATTTACTGTTTCCCTTCCCTGAACTGCAGCCTAGTAACTGCCATCAGGGGGCAGGCTGAGAAACCATGGTGCTCACCTCACTCTGTCTACAGTCTCCTGAGGATTACAAACCTGTGCTTGTCATATGTCTAAAAACCGTTACATATTATATGTATTGAACAGCTTCTAGTTGTTTAAGGCAGGAGAGAAAATCTACTGTGCTTGTCCTATGTCTAAAAACCATTATATATTATATGGATTGGACAGCTTCTAGTTGTTTAAGGCAGGAAAGGAAATCTGACTCTTGTTATTCCATCACAGCAGAAAGCAGAACTCTTCACATCTAAGTAAACACACCTAACACTTACAATTGACTGCTTTTTGTAATAATTTATATATAAAGAACACCACTTCCTTACAGAACTATTTCAATAGCATCACGCTTGTCAAATTCTTTACATTATTGAGACTACTCGTCAGTACGAACCTCTGTAGGTATTATTCTCAAGTGCACAGTGAGTTGTCCTTTCTTGAAATCTTTCACTTGCTTGTCACAACAATATAATTTTCTTCCTGTTTAGGTATTCTAAACATTTAATAAGCTGACTTTTGACTAAAAGCTTCTGTACTATCACAACACTAACAAGGTTTTCATCTCAATGAGTCATCCAATATGTAATGAGTAGTGTCTTCTGGGAGATGACTTTTTTTACATTGTTTACTTTTTAAAAACTCTCCTTTCTAAATTCTGCATAGTGACTCTTGACTCCCCAATTCAAGCTTTTTCAACAGTCACTGCCTCAATAGGGTTTCTCTCCCTTATTCATCCTCAAAAGTGTTAGAAAGTATGACATTTGATAGCAACTTTTCTGAATTCACCAAACGTATGATTTTTATATTATATGATTTCTCTGATGTATCATAAGCTGCGACTTCCTGTTGAAGGTGGTCCCACACTCATTGCATCCATAATATTTATCTCCTGTATGAATCCTCTGATGCCTCATAAGGTGTGACTTTCTCGTGAAAGACTTCCCACATTCACCACATTTATATGGTCTCTCTCCTGTATGAATTCTCTGATGTATAATGAGCTGTGCCTTCTCAAAGAAAGCTTTTGCACAATCACTGCATCCATAGGTTTTCTCTCCCGTGTGATTTCTTTGATGCTTAATGAGCTGCACTTTCTGAACAAATGCTTTCCCACATTCATTGCATTCATAGGGTTTCTCCCCTGTATGAATTCTCTGATGCCTAAGAAGCTGTGGCTTCCAGGCAAAAGCTTTCCTACATTCACTACATTCAAAGGGCTTTTCTCCAGTATGAGTTCTCTGATGGTGAATGAGACTTGACTTCTCACTGAAGGTCTTCCTGCATTCACTGCATTCATAGGGTTTCTCACCTGTATGTGTTCTCTGATGTGATATCAGGCTTGACTTCTGGGTGAAGGCTTTCCCACACTCACTGCATTCATAAGGCTTCTCCCCAGTGTGTGTTCGGTGATGCGTTAGGAGCTGGGACTTCCCAAAGAAGGTTTTCCCACATTGAATGCATCCATATGGTTTCTCTCCTAAGTGAATTTTTTGATGTCTTATTAACTCTGACTTCTTAAAGAAGGCCTCTTCACAATCACTGCATCGATAGTTCTTCTCTCCTGTGTGAGTTATCTGATGTTTAATCAGCTGTGGTTTTCTGATGAAGGCTTCACCACATTCATTGCATTCGTAGGGCTTCTCTCCTGTATGAATCCTCTGATGCCTAATGAGAAGTGAGTTCCTGCTGAAGGCTTTTTGACACTCACTACATGCATAAGGTTTCTTCCCTGTGTGGGTCCTCTGATGAGTAATAAGCTGCGACTTCCAAAAGAAGGATTTTCCACAGTGACTACACGTATAGGGTTTCTCTCCTGTGTGCGTTCTCTGATGTGTGATGAGTTTTAATTTCTGCGAGAATGCTTTCCCGCACTCACTGCAACTGTAGGGTTTCTCTATTGTGTGAGTTATCTGATGTCTTTTAAGCTGCGACTTCCTACTGAAGGCTTTTCCACATTCACTGCATCCATACGGCTTCTCTCCAGTATGAATTCTCTGATGTAAAATGAGGAGTGACTTCCTACTAAAAGCTTTCTGACATTCGCTGCACCGATACGGTTTTTCTCCTGAGTGAGTTCTTTGATGAATAGTGAGCAGTGACTTCTGTGAGAAGGCTTTTCCACACTCACTGCATTGATAGGGCTTCTCTCCTGTATGAGTTCTCTGGTGTATAATAAGTTGTGACTTCTTGTTAAAAAATCTGCCACATTCCATGCATAAATAGACTCCTGTGTGTGTATGATTAGCAGTGAGCCATGGCTCTTTGTTGCTGGGTTTTCTACATGTATTGCAATCACAGCATTTTATTCCACCATGGGTTCTGTCAGGTTTGATACAGAACAGTAATTTATTATTGAGCTCATCAATTTTCTTTCTTTCACAGTTATTTCTTGGAATAAGCAAATCAAAAGGACGTTTCAAACTTTTTTCTCCTGTGCCACATTTATGGGATCTCATTCCTACATGAACAACGTTTATGCTTGAATTAAATATTTTTCCAAAAACATCATATTTATGGCCTCTCTCCATACTTTTAAGGTTGTCTTGATTATCTCGGAGCCACATTTTGGGATTATCTAGCCAGACTTCTAAAAAGAGAAAAAAATGAACCATACTGTGTAATTCCTTCAATTATTATGCTTATCATGTAAAGCTTCTGAAATTGGGCCATAATCCTAGTTTTTAAAAAATCTCTCAAATAATGTGTACTTATTGGGCATTGACAATTTTAACAGAAATGAAAATTAATTTTTAAATTACGAATGTTTAAATACATGAACTTTTATTTTTATTATTTATGTTTTTGCGACGGAGCCTCATGCAGTCACCAGGCTGGAGTACAGTGGTGTGATCTCAGCTCACTACAACCTCTGCCTCCTGGGTTCAAGCAATTCTCCTGCCTCCGCCTCCCAAGTAGCTGGGACTACAGGCATGCACCACGACACCCAGCAAGTTTTTGTATTTTTAGTAGAGATGGGGTTTCACCATGTTGCCCAGGATGGTCTCAATCTCTTGACTTCGTGATCCACCCACCTTGGCCTCCCAAAGTGTTGGGATTACAGGCATGAGCCGCCGCGCCTGGCCTTATTTTTTTTTTTTGAGAGGGAGTCTTGCTCTGTCGCTAGGCTGGAGTGCAGTGGCATGATCTCAGCTCACTGCAACCTCCACTTCCCGGGTTCAAGCAATTCTCCTGCCTCAGCTTCCTGAGTATCTGGGACTACAGGTTTGCACCACCACACCTGGCTATTTTTTGTATTTTTAGTAGAGATACGGTTTCACCAGGTTGGCCAGGATGGTCTCGATCTCCTGATCTTATGATCCACCCATGTTGGCCTCCCAAAGCGCTGGGATTACAGGTGTGAGCCACCACGCCTGGTCAAATACATGAACTTTTAAATGAGGAAATATTAAATATACTCAAAGAACAGTGATCATGAGATGAAAGAGCCTGGAGCAATTTCCAATCACATACTGAGGTGATTAGTTCATTTTTTTGAAAATAATCTACGATTATCTACCATGTGTCCAGAACTTAGTATGAGATCAGAGAAGAAAAGTGGTAAGTACACCACCATTAGAAAGCTTCACAATATAGTTAAGAATGTGATTAATAAAAACATAAAAATGCAACATTAGTATATGTTGTTGAATAGTATAATAGAAAAAGGGATATAATGCAGAATAAATGTACAATACCAACTTTACACCTGAAAGATAAGAAACATTAAATTTTTGTACTATTGTTGCATTTATAAAATATTCTTATTTAGGATCATTACTTAAATCACTGATGTCAATAACTTCACCATCATCAGTAAAACTTCCTTTTGTAATTATCCAAGAGTTATCCAGAGCTCAGTATCAACACTTTTATTTAACTTCTTCACATTCATCCTCCTTTAATTGAACCTATAATTGAATCTATAAAGTATATATTGTATCTATATGTAATGCTATCATTGGAAATTACTCCTAACCATAATAATTTTTTGTATAATAGTAGGACAGATATTTTCATCCAATAAGTACAATTGTTTGTGATTTCTACAAGACCATTTATTGCATATTTTAAAAGTTTATTGACTTTTTGATGATATTCTTTACTAGCAATTGTGGGGTAATATTCTCAGGAAGTACTCTGCAAGATGAAAAGATCTGGCACAGTCTCAAATATAAAACGAGGCTGGGCCTGGTGGCAGCTCACACCTACAATCCCAGCACTTTGGGAGGCTGAGGTGGGAGGACTGCTTGTCTTCAGCCCAGGAGTTTGAGACCAGCCTGGGCAACATACAGAGAACCTGTCTCTACAAATATTTTTTTTCTAAAATTAGCCATGTGTGGTGGTGCACACCTTAAGTCCCAGTTACTTGTGAGGCAGAGGGGGTGGATCACTATAGCCTGAGAGGTTGAGGTTGCAGTGAGCCATAACTGCATCACCGCACTCCACCCTAGGAGACAGAGTGAGACAGAGGCTCAAAACAAACAACAAACAAAAACAAAAAACAAAAAAAAAACCCAAAACTACTCTTTTCTTGAGGCGAAAAGCCTCATCTAATTTTCAGACATCAGAATTTCAGATGAAGCAGGCTGGCTGTGGTGACTGATGCCTGGAATCCCAGCACTTTAGGAGGCTGAGGTGGGTGGATCACTTGACCCCAGGAGTTCAAGACCAGCCTGGCCAACATATTGAAACGCCATCTCTACCCAAATACAAAAATTAGCCGGGTGTGGTGGTGCATGCCTGTAATCCCAGCTACTTGGGAGGCTGAGATGGGAGGATCACTTCAGCCTGGGAGGCGGAGGTTGTGTGAGCCGAGAGTGAGCCACTGCACGTCAGCCTGGGTGACTGAGACCCCATCTCAAAAATAAAATGGAATTTCAGAGGAAGCACCACTGCTGATATGGAAAATTAAAGAAAGGCTCAGTGTTGGTCAGGTGTGGTGGCTCATGCCTGTAATCCCAGCACTTTGGGAGGTCAAGGTGGGCGAATCATGAGATCAGGAGATCGAGACCATCCTAGCCAACATGGTGAAACCCCATCTCTACTAAAAATACAAAATTAGCTGGGTGTGGTGGCGCATGCCTGTAATCCCAGCTACTCAGGAGGCTGAGGCAGGAGAATCACTTGAACCAGGGAGTCAGAGGTTGCAGTGAGCTGAGATCCGGCCACTGCACTCCAGCCTGGCAACACAGAGAGACTCCTTCTCAAAAAAAAAAAGAAAGAAAGAAAGAAAGAAAGAAAGAAAGAAAGAAACATTCAGTGTTTCAGGCATAAATAAATATGATAATACTATTCATTGAGATGAAAAAGACTATGAAAAGAAGTTTGAAGATCAAAAGCAAGAGTCATATGTAGACAAGTGTGAGATCCACTTGAAGAGTTTACAGAAAATTATCTTATAAGATGTGAGAACAAAGGAAAACAATAATTTTAAATTAAAATCAAATCAAGATGGGATTAAAAATATGTCTATCCAGGCCAGGCGTGGTGGCTCACGCCTGCAATCCCAGCACTTTGGGAGGCTGAGGCAGGCAGATTACGAGGTCAAGGGATTGAGACCAGCCTGGTCAACATGGCAAAATCCCGTCTCTACTAAAAATACAAAAATTAGCCAGGTGTGGTGGAGCACACCGGTAATCCCAGCTACTCGGGTGGCTGAGGCAGGAGAATTGCTTGAACCTGGGAGGTGGAGGTTGCAGTGAGCTTAGATTGTACCACTGTACTCCAGCCTGGCGACAGAGTGAGACTTCATCTCAAAAAAAAAAAAAAAAAAAAAGTCTATCCAAATTAATGAATTAAATGGTAAACAATAATAGAGTAGTTTATATGTAGACTTAGAAGTAGTATTTTGCGATTTTTTAGTCAGGATATCACTGTGTTGCCCAAGGAATGAAGAGGTAGGGTCATACCTCACTGCAGCTGCAAACTTTCAGGCTGAAGTGATCCTTCTGCCTCAGTCACACAAGTAGCTGAGACTGTTGGTGTGTGCCAGCATGCCTGGCTAATTTTTCATATTCTTGTTGTAGAGATGGGGTCTTGCTATGTTGCCGGGGCTGGCCTTCAACTCCCGGCCTCAAGCAATGCTCCTGTCTTGGCCTCCCAAAGCACTGGGATTACAGGCATGAGCCACCATATCACGCCCACCAAAATGTCATTTTGATGGCACACAAACAAATACCCTCTTTCTTTCTTTCCTTCATAGTACTTATCAAATAGGTAATCCTGTACTCATATCTCTCCCAGTAGAATGTAAACTGTATGAGGGTAGGGAACAGGTTTGTCTTTTTCACTAATGTACCCCCACTGCATAGCACATAACAAGCCCTCAATATAGGTAGGATAAATATTATTCACTTATCATTGAGCTTCTATAGTTCCTTTCAGTATCTTTCAGTATCATTAATCTTGAGAATTTTGCACTTTAACACAAATGCTTCATGTTCAAATACTGAATTGCTGAATATTTTATGGTTTTATATTGTCTTCTAAATTAAAATCCTACAAAGTTATTTCATGACTCATTTATTTTCAATTCCTCTCATTCCACATGAGAAGTAGGTCTAAATTAATAGGGGAACATAATATCTATCTTTACAGCTTTTCCAAACTGCACATACTCAGACCTAAAAAACAATGGGAATGGTACCTAGACATCTGCAACCTGAAATATTTCCCTGCTGTGCATTGTGGCTCACTCCTGTAATCCCAGCACTTTGGGAGGCCAAAGCAGAGGATCACTTGAGCCCAGAGTTTGAGACCAGCCTGGGCAACATAGTGAGACACTGTCTCTCCAAAAAAGCCAAAATTTTAAAAATCAGCTGGGTGTGGTGGTAGTCTCAGCTACTGGGAGGCTGAAGTGGAAGGAGCTCATGAGTCCAGACAGGCCAAGGCTGCAGTGAGCTGTGACTGTGCCACTATACTCCAGCCTGGGTGACAAAGGGAGACCTTATCTAAAAAAAAATTAAAAATAAATATTTCCCAAAGTAGATGCTTAGATGGAAACTTTTCTACTGAAGAAACATCTGACAAACAAGACTTTTCTTTATTTGGCTCCATAATAACCAATTTTTAAAAATCAAATAAGTACATACCACAGATTCCACAGAGAGCACAGACTACGCTACTGGCCATCTCTCTTCATGGGGGAAAAAATCTTAGCACCTAGTTGTTTTAGGAATTTCAGACAATGTCTCACCAGGCCTGAGTTACTATATTATAGATGCTACATGGGTAGAGATTTCAGAAAAAGCTGTGAGTCGAGGAACATTCACTGGAGTTGAAGAAAAGAGCTGAAAGTGAAGTCTACCTGGGGAAACTGTACCATAATCAAAGGCACAGATGCAGGGAAACATTTCAGAAGAGCAGTGAGGAAGAATCTAGCCAAAATGGAGTTAATAATGACTTCTGTGCACAGAAAAATAAATGGAGAGATAAGATGTTCCCATACCACGAGGTTCTTCAACATAAAGGTAATGGGTACTTAAACCCACCTGACTATGTGATGGGATGGGAGAGAAGCTTTAGAGAAGTTAAACACCAAATGTACCAGAAAAATGCACTGGGAACTGACTTGAAAATCCTTAGTCTGTACAGAGGAAGGTAAGAAGCAAAATCTCCTTACTATGTTTAAAGTATTAGGGTTTTTTTATGTGCTTTTGTTTTTATTTATTTATTTATTTTTTATTTTTT
>NW_012102443.1:396756-397485 GCF_000951045.1 Mandrillus leucophaeus | reverse complement strand
CCTAAGCCCAGAAACTGTGAGATCAATGTTTGCTGTTTTCAGCCCCTGAGGTTTGGGGTAATTTGTTACACAATAATGAATAACTAATACAATATAATACAATATAGCATAATATAAAATAATCTTGAATTATGCTTTGAGCAAGAAATGTTAAAAATATATATTATATATATTTTATATTTGTACTCCACACTGGAGTACAATGGTGTGATCTCGGCTCATTGCAACCTCTGCCTCCCAGGTTCAAATGATTCTCCTGCCTCATCCTCCTGAGTAGCTGGGATTACAGGCGCCCACCACCACGCCCAGTTAATTTTTGTATTTTCAGTAGAGACGGGGTTTCACCATGTTGGCCAGGCTGGTCTTGGACACCTAACCTCATGATCTGCCCGCCTCAGACTCCCAAAGTGCTGGGATTACAGGCATGAGCCACCGCACCCAGCTTAAAAATATTTATCATTGTGAATTCATTCATCCATCTACCTATCCACTGAACAAGAAACCAGAATAGGTTGTCTTTAAACAATACAGTGGTTCTCAAAGAAGGTGCCACTGGTATTTGAGAACCAATTTTAGCTAAGCAACATTGTCCCATGCAGTTAAGCCCTTCAGCATGCCTGGCCTCTGTCTGCTAATGACAGTAATATCTCTCAGTCACTGGCTGGGCATGGTGGCTCACGCCTGTAATCCCAGCACTTTGGGAGGCTGAGGTGGGCGGATCACCTGAGG
>NW_012102443.1:395179-396706 GCF_000951045.1 Mandrillus leucophaeus | reverse complement strand
TGATCTACTGCGCCCGGCCTAGATCTTCATTCTGTATCAGTGGGTTCATCTTCTACTCTCTGTGGTTTTAAAATAGATATATATCAAATTACAGGAAGAGAAGAAAAATAATAAATTAAAAGTTTAAGTTTAAATAAACTCAAAGGCAATCAGTGTTATCTAAAAGAAGAAAAAAACTATGAATTCATAAAGAGAGCCTTAACCAAGAAAGTGGGGTTCTAAATGGCCATCAATCTGTGCCACTGAATAAGATGGATACATTTCATCATAAACTCCATAGAGAAAAGACACATCCCGATGTGGAGAACAGGTTATGGAGCACATCTGTTAAAAATCATGAAGAATTCATGTCGCCAATCTTGAGTGAATTCTAAAGATTCAGGAACTTTAAACAGTTTTATAAACAACATTTTAAAAGTGCCCACCTGTCATCAAAAACCAGAGATTAAATGTTCACTGTATCTCATAAACCTGATTATTCCTCACCTGAAAAGTTTTGATTTAGGATTTCTTGACCTATTATCCATGGATCTTGTTGTTCCAGTTTGAAAATTGCATCGGGTTTGAGAATTTGATAACCTGTCGATTGGAAACACAGGGGACTTGCACCTAACTGCTTGGGCTAAGAGTCTTAAATATGAAGAATGTTTTATTACAAAGGCTGTGAAATAAAAAGCAAGTGAATGAAAATCTTTCAATTTAGTATAAAAGTCAAATAATCTTTGACGTGTAAAACTTACGTCCAAAATCAACAAACACCTCACAGGCCAAACAGTTACTGGCCATACAGAAAGTTACATAAGAATGTTCTTACTCAAGAAGAAGAATGTTCTTACCCAAGAAAATCAGATTGCTATAGTTCTCCAACATCACATCTCTGTACAAGTTCTTCTGAGTAGGATTAAGTAGCTGCCATTCCTCTAACGTGAAATCCACAGCCACATCCTCAAATGATATCTGGAAAAGCACAATCCCTGTTAAACCTGAAGTGGTTCTCACTTGGTCTTGTAAAATACTTGCTTCTGTATTTGTGGTAGGCGGCCTCTAAGATGGCCCCAGTGACCTCTGACTCTGGTACTCATGCTTTTGCGTAATCCTCTCCTCTTGACTGTGGGCTGGACTCACTGACTCATTCTCCTGAACAGAACAGGGGAACGTGATGAGATGCCACTTCCAAGACTAGGTTAGAAAGAAATGCAGCTTCTATCCTGGGCACTCTCTCTCTGGAGGAGTCTGGCTGCTGTGTTGTAAGGTCGCCACGTGGAAGCTCATGTGCCATGGCACTGAGGCTTCCCAACAGTCACTGAGCGAGCCTGGAGGAGCCAGCTCCTTCCTCGCTGCACCCTGAGATGACGGCAGCCCTTCTCAACACCTTCATCACGCACCATGTGAGACCCTCAACTGAAACCAACTGGGAAGCACCTGGCAGAGTCCTAAGCCCAGAAACTGTGAGATCAATGTTTGCTGTTTTCAGCCCCTGAGGTTTGGGGTAATTTGTTACACAATAATGAATAACTAATACAATAT
>NW_012102443.1:387279-394114 GCF_000951045.1 Mandrillus leucophaeus | reverse complement strand
TTAGCTGGGCATGGTGGCGGGTGCCTGTAATCCCAGCTACTAGGGAGACTGAGGCAGAAGAATCACTTAAACCTGGGAGATGGAGGTTGCAGTGAGCCACGATTGCACCCCTGCACTCCAGCCTGGGCAACAGAGCGAGACTCTATCTCAAATAAATAAATAACAAAACAAACAAACAAAAAACCACTGTCTTCCCTCTGGGAGTGATTCTGCTCCCAAGTAAGAACAACTGGCCAGCTATTTCAGATATCTTCCAAAACACACGTATTGAGCAATTAAGATTCCAGGAACGATCTGGGTGCGGTGGCTCACTCCTGAAATTCCAGCACTTTGGGAGGCTGAGGCGGGTGGATCACCTGAGGTCAGGAGTTGGAGACCAGCCTGGTCAACATGGTGAAACCCCATCCTATTAAAAATACAAAATTAGCCAAGCGTGGTGGTGCATGCCTGTAATCCCAGCTACTCGGGAGCGTGAGACAGGAGAATCCCTTGAACCCTGGAGGTGGAGGTTGCAGTGAGCCAAGATTGCGCCACTGCACTCCAGCCTGGACAATAGAGCAAGATTCCATCTCAAAAAAAAAAAAAAAAGAAAAGAAAAGAAAAAAGATTCCAGGAACCATAACACGTATCAGAAATTTAAAAATGAGTAGAAAAATATCATGTTCTCAAGTACCCTTCAGGCCAGAGTGAATAAGGTTACAGGACTATGAAACTAGCATTTACAGAATATAGAGACAAAACAGGGATAAAAACACTGGATTTGACAACACTGGCTCAGGTGCTATAAAGAAGTAAGGCTTATGAAGGGTCTCTACAAAGTCCTGGTCACAGAGGGGGATGAGGAAAAGGACACTCTCAAGGCAGCAGCATGAGCAAAGGCATGGAAACAGAGTGTGTTTTCTCAGGGATGCAAGTTCAGGAATATAAGAGAGGAAGTGGGAGTGGCAGCGGTGGGAAAGGTCCTGGCTTCTTTAAAAGGGAAAGTGGAAAACTTGAGAGGTAAGCAGAGGCCAACCTCCATTTGGACTCAGGTAAATTTGAACATTCCTGTCCCAATAGTTACAAGGAACATAGAAGAAAGGAGAAAGGCTTAGAACAAGCCCAAGCATAGAGGACTAATAGGTTACTTTCCCTCATAAAGCTGGAAGACAAAGAGTACTCTGTGTGTGGGTAAATGAAAAATAAAAATCAAAGAAAACTAATTTCTTGCCTCAAATGTTAGTGTTACACAAAGAGGTCAGAAATTGTCCCTGAGAATTATAACAAGCTAGATTTATATAGGTGTATGGGCTGAACTCCAGTATAGATGTGTTTTGCAAAAACCTTAAGCACAGAGTTCTAAAGTGTTTTTGAGGGTGATGTGCATTCAGGCATCCAGCAGAATCAAATGCAAATTCTATTTAGAGAAAGAGATTCAAATAATTCTCACAAATAAAGGTTCAAGAAAAATGAGTACAGAGTAAAAGAGAAACCAGAATGCACACATTAAAAAAAAAAATTGGCTGGGTGCAGTGGCTCATGCCTATAATCCCAACATTTTGGGAAGCTGAGGTGGGCGGATCACCTGAGGTCAGGAGTTCGAGACCAGCCCAGCCAACACGGGGAAACTCAGTCTCTACTAAAAGTGCAAAAATTAGCTGGGCATGGTGGCATGCGCCTGTATTCCCAGCTACTCAGGAGGCTGAGACAGGAGAATCACTTGAACCCGGGAGGCGGAGGTTGCAAAGAGCTGAGACCGCGCCACTGCACTGTAGCCTAGGCGACAAGACTGATACTCCATCTCAAAAAATAAATAAATAAAATAAAAAATAAAAGAAATCTATTTATTTACTTATTTATTTTGAGATGGAGTCTTACTCTGTTGCCCAGGCTGAAACGCAATGATGCGATCTTGGCTCATTGCAACCTCTGCCTCCCGGGTTCAAGCGATTCTCCTGCCTCAGCCTCCCGAATAGCTGAGATTACAGGCACACGCCACGACACCTAGGTAACTTTTATATTTTCAGTAGAGATGGGATTTTGCCATGTTGGTCAGGCTGGTCTTGAACTCCTGACCTCAGGTGATCCGCCCGCCTCAGCCTCCCAAAGTGCTGGGATTACAGGCGTGAGCCACCTTGCCCGGCCTGAGAAATCTAATTTTTAAAAAAGACAGGAGAGGTATAAAAGACTTGAGATATTTGAACTGTCAGCACAGAATATAAAATAAATACATTTAATATATTCAAAGAAATAAAAGATGCTAATGAAAGTATGAAAAAGAATCAAAAGACTATACAAATGAATAAACGGATTTGAAAAAGAACGAAATACAACTCCTAGAGATAAAGTGCATAGTAAGTAAAGTTAAGAAGTCAACGGAAGGGCTTAAGAGTAGATTAGAAAAAGATGAAGAGGGAATAAGTGAATTGGAAGACAGACCAGAAGAAATTCATAATGAAGCAAAAGAACAGAAATGGAAAATAGAAAGCAACCCAGCTATATGCTGCCTATGAAAGAGGCACATTTATGTTCCAAAGAGTTTAAACATAAAAGGACTCACATTACTTGATTTCAAGATTTCCTATACAAGCACAGTAATTAAGACAGGATGGAATTTGTGAAAGGATAAAAACACAGGTTAATGGAACAGAACAGAGAACTCGAAAATAAGCCCCTACAAATATACTCAATTGTTTCACAAAGTACAAAAAGCAATTCTACAGTCTTTGTGACAAATAATGTCAGAATAATTTTATACTCATAAGCAAAAGAAGAGATCTCAACACATACCTCACACCTTATATCAAAACTAACTCAAAATGGACCACAGACCTAAACATAAAAAACTATAAACCTTTTAGAATAAAACCAAAGAAAACCTGTATGACTTTGGGTTTGGCAATGAGTTAGATACAACACCAAAGGCCTGATCAATTTAAGAAAAATATTTGATAAATTGGACTTTCTCAAAATTAAGAACTTTTGTTCTGTGAAAAACAATGTTAAGAGAAATAGAAGATATGGCACAGACTAAGAGAAAATTATTTGCAAATTACATACCTGCTAAAGCACTCATATCCAGGATATAAAGAACTGTTAATAAGAAAATAATCCCATTTTAAAAATTAGCAAAATATCTTGACATTTCACCAAAGAAAACACATGGATGGTGGCCAGGCGTGGTGGCTCATGCCACGCCTGTAATCCCAGCACTTTGGGAGGCCGAGGCGGGAGGATCACCTGAGGTCAGGAGTTTGAGACCAGCCTGGCCAACATGGTGAAACCCCATTTCTACTAAAAATACAAAAATTAGCTGGGTGTGGTGATGCACACCTGTAATCCTGCCTACTGGGGAGACTGAGGGAGGATAATTGCTTGAACCTGGGAGGCAGAGGTTGCAGTGAGCCAAGGTTGTGCTACTGCACTCCAGCCTGGGCGACAAGAGTGAAACTCTGACTCAAAAAAAAAAAAAAAAAAAAAAGAAAATGCATGGATGGAAAGTACACATAGGAAAAGATGTTCAATATCATGTCAAAAGGTGAATGCAAATTAAAACTATAATGAAATACTACTATGTACTTATTAGAAGGCTAAAACTAAACACACACACACACACACACAAACACACACACACACACCTGACAAATATCAGTGAGGATTCAGAGCAACAGCAACTCTCATTCATTGTGGTGGGCATGTAAAATGTACAATAGCTTTGGAAAACATTTGGCAGTTTCTTACTAAGTTGAACACAGACTTACCACACAACCCAGCAATCCCACTCCTAGTTACTCAAGTAGTGAACTGAAAACTTACATTCACCTGAAAATTTATGTTCAAACCTATATGGAGATGAATGCTTTATTCAAAACTGCTAAAAAGTGGAAGCCACCAAGATGTCCTTCAATGAGTGAATGGATAGAGACTGTGGCCCATCCATACATGGGATAGTATTCAAGAGAACCACATGCCAAGAAAAAGGAACAAACTGCTGACAAGATATGAATGAATCTCAAAGGTATGCTGTGTGAGAAAAGCCACTGTCAAAAGGTCACATACATGATCCCATTTGTTTTTTTATTTTTATTTTATTTCTTGAGACAGAATCTCACTCTGTTGCCCTTTTGATAAGAGGAAACCACATTAACTATCCCTACTTTTCCTTCTGTTATGGCTTCTGGGAATACCTGAGAAAAGCTTGCAGTTCAATTCTGTAATAGGGAAGGATCCCATTTCTTTTTTTGTTTTCGAGACAGAGTCTAGCTCTGTCGCTTAGGCTGGAGTGTAGTGGTGCGATCTTGGCTCACTGCAAGCTTCGCCTCCCGGTTTCACGCCATTCTCCTGCCTCAGCCTCCCCAGTAGCTGGGACTACAGGCACCTGCCACCACGTCCAGCTAATTTTTTGTATTTTTAGTAGAGACGGGGTTTCACCGTGTTAGCCAGGATGGTCTCAATCTCCTGACCTCGTGATCCACCCATCTCGGCCTCCCAAACTGCTGGGATTACAGGCGTGAGCCACCATGCCCGGCAGGATCCCATTTCTTATTGATCTCTTCCAACTTTAAGACTTTTGTATGACTCTTTTTCTAACTCTGTCACCCCGGAGTGCACTGATGTAATCCCAGCTCACTGCAATCTCCATCTCCTGGGTTCAAGTGATTCTCATGCCTCAGCTTCCCGAGTAGCTATGAGGCTAATTTTTGTATTTTTAGTAGAGACAGGGTTTTGCCATATTGGCCAGGCTGGTCTCAAACTCCTGGCCTCAAATGATCTGCCCTCCTTGGCCTCCCAAAGGGCTGGGATTACCGGCGTGAGCCACCATGCCCAGCTGAGACTTTTGTATGATTCTATAATCTACTATGTGCTTCTTTTGACATCTTCTTTCCCAAGCTTATATTTTCTCTTATTTAAATGTATTTAGACCCTTCTGTGTGTTGCAGAGATTTCCATAAGCCTCATCACATCCACGAAACAGAGGATGAACCGATAACCCACCTGTGACTGGATCATTTTCCACTGCTCTTGGGAAACCCGCTGTTTTGTGACTTCTCTTAGTCCTGACACCCTGGAGTGGTCTCTGGTCAGTGGTCTGTAAACTGAGAATGCATTCTTGGTCTTGTGGGCTCTTCTTTCTTATCTCACATGAATTGTCTAGTTCCAGAGGGTTACTGCCTGTGGATGCAGTAGACATTTTATTTTAGATGATCTAATTAATTTGGAAACCTAAATCCTGGTGTTCTCTTGCTGGGAGCTCAGATTATTTAAAGCCTCAAACTAGATGTTGGGTAGGTTCACATCAGGGCTAGCAGGTGGGAAGCAGGGTGGAATGTGAGCTACTGGCATGTCTCCATCGGGTCTGACCTGCATCTAGGCCAGGTCTGCAGCACACACTGAACTTAACCACCCTGGCTCCACCCATAAATGCCAGATGGAAACCACTCACCTGGCTGGTTCAAGCAGACACCTCCAGAGGAGCACCCCTACACCGAGCTGCTCAGACACCTCCAGAGGAGCACCCCTACACCGAGCTGCTCAGCACCTCCAGAGGAGCACCCCTACACCGAACTGCTCAGCACAGACACCTCCAGAGGAGCACCCCTACAGCAAACTGCTCAGCACCTCCAGAGGAGCACCCCACACTGAACTGCTCAGCACCTCCAGAGGAGCACCCCACACTGAACTGCTCAGCACAGACACCATGCAGCTCTGGAAATGCAAGGAGGGCTTATTCATTCCGCAGAAATATTTCCTGGAGGTACCTAAATCAAGTTATTTGTGTTAAGTGCTACAGAGTAAAATGCAACTTATTTCTAGGCAGGGTGGTAAACAGAAAATGGCCTTTAGATGGAGATGGTGAATCAGCCTGGGGTTCTGGCTCCCTACCGCCAAATCAGCCAGGAACAAAAGGAAAACATAGATCAGAGGAACTAATATAAGAGTAAAAAAAGAAAAAGAGACACCCCTGGGCAGACGCAGGGTGGGGTGAAGCTGAGGCATGGGTTTGAGGCTGAGCAGGGCCTGGCTGCAGCCTACAGTAGATGGGAGCCAGAGGGGGCAGCAAGACACAAGGCAGGGAGTGTCTTATGTTGCCTCTTCCCCAGTTCACACTGGAACAGCTACCGCCTGCACTGTCTTCAGAAATCAGCAGTAACAGCCCAGGCTGCTGGTTTCCAGGGTGTACCTGAGGCAGACCCCAATCCCTGCAGAACCGAGGAATCATGGAGGGGTAAGGGCTGCAGCTGTTCTTTGGGTATTTTCTGACCTCCTGCCTCCAGCACCCCAGGGCTCGGAGTGTCAACTCACGAGCTGCCCGGAATGGGGGAAGCTCACAGCTGGAAGAGGGGGCACGATTTCCAGGTCTCCCCTTGGTCCTGGGCCCCTGAACGCTCCTCTGCTTCAAATCACCAGAAGTTTCAGAGACTAAAGCCTGGCCTTCAGCCTTTCCCCAACACGCATCTCCAGACAATGTGGGGGAGCAGCTGATACCCCGAGGGGAACGTGAGCTTACAGGCCTGGAAGAGCAAATATAGATTTAAAAGGAAGAAAAAACTCTAATTTTCCCTCATACCAAACAGAGAAAGAGATTCACTCCCGTTTTTTTGTTTGTTTGTTTGTTTGTTTTTTAAGAGGCTCAGTTTTGCTCTTGTAGCCCAGGCTGGAGTGCAGTGGCATGATCTCGGCTCACTGCAAACTCCGTCTCCAGGGTTCAAGCGATTCTCCTGCCTCAGACTCCCAAGTAGCTGGGATTACAGGCGCTGCCACCACGCCCGGCTAATTTTTTGTATTTTTAGTAGAGATGGGGTTTCACCATGTTGGCCAGGCTGGTCTCGAACTCCTGACCTCAGGTGATCCACCC
>NW_012102443.1:385851-386984 GCF_000951045.1 Mandrillus leucophaeus | reverse complement strand
GTGATCCACTGGCCTCAACCTCCCAAAGTGCTGGGACTACAGGTGTGAGCCACCGTGTCCGGCCTCGTCAAACTTTTATTCAATAATAAAACTGTTTTTCTTTATTTTCTACTTGTGTGGAGAGGTCTTCCGGGTTGGCATATTTTAGGTTTATTTCCCCAACAGGCCAAATAATCGGGTAACTAAGTATAACCATTATTTTTAAAACTTTTTCAAAGACCACAAACTGCACAAAAGATATCATCTTAGGCAGAAGATGGAAAAGACTGACCAAGATTGAAAATAAGCATAATGAACTCAAGAAGTACCACATCCTGGTGCATATGAATGCTTACACTTTAAATTTCTTCCCTGCCATGGACCAGGCCACTTAGATTAAGCCACACATGGAGTCAGAGCCAAAGAATTCAAGGACATGCAGCTGCGCAGGGATGCTCTTTCCCTCATCAGAATCAGTTTGAAAGGAAATGTCCAAAAAAAGTTCCCTGTAAACTTGCGCACAAGAGGAACCGAAAATCTACCTCACATAACAATCCTGCCAAGCAACATTTGTCCAGCAATCACCGTCTACACCTGCGGGGCGAGGCCACGTGGCCCAGGAATGGTTGCCAAGCAGCGCGGAAGCTCCCAGGGCTGAAGCAGGTGACTCCCGAGCACACGGCAAGGGCCCCACAGGCAAGGGGCTAATCGGCCAGCCAGGAAGATACTGAGTGGCACAAGGCCAGCGGCACCTTTCCAGAAAGTGAGGTACACTGAGCGAGAAGACCTACAGCAAGGGCCTTTTCTCATCTTCGTCTGTCTTCACTGTCCCACAGAAACAGAGTAAGCAGTGACTGAAGTGTCCACTCCCCTGCCTCAAATGAGGGAGGAAAGTTAGGACTGGATATTAGCAAATGGCCGGGTTTTTCCCCAGGGCAACTGGGAAAAAAGAGTAGAGGCAGACGCCACCCCTCTGTGCAGTCCCCACTTACCCCAGAGGCAGGCTGAGAATTAGACGAGGGCAGTTCCCAGGTGACCTCACGCTCAGGAACCCCACGGTGCACAGCCAGCAGCATCCACACCTGCAGGGCACAGGAGGCGGGGACCGGCGTAGCTCGCGCCTGGCACCTGCAGGGAACAGGAGGCAGAGACCA
>NW_012102443.1:377237-385730 GCF_000951045.1 Mandrillus leucophaeus | reverse complement strand
TCGCACCTGGCACCTGAGGAAGCAGACATCAGTGTAGCTCGCACCTGGCACCTGAGGGAACAGACATCAGTGTAGCTCGCGCCTGGCACCTGAGGGAACAGACATCAGTGTAGCTCGTGCCTGGCACCTGCGGAAGCAGAGACATCAGTGTAGCTCGCGCCTGGCACCTGCAGGGAGCAGACATCAGTGTAGCTCGCGCCTGGCACCTGCAGGGAACAGGAGGCAGAGACCAATGTAGCTCACGCCTGGTATCTGCTGGTGGAAAGGCATATGGGGTGCTTGTATTAACTGGCCATAAAAATATGGGACAATAAGTTGTGGAAAGCCACAAGAGGCCTCTGAGGAGGATGCCTTCTTATTGCCATTATTTTCCCATGTTCTGAGCGAGACTTGCTCTCTTATCCATGAACACTGTGTTTAAGGAGAAAGACACTCCTCTGAAGCGTTGGAATGTGGCCAGACGTGCAGGTTCCCAGTTAAGCCCGCTCCCACTAGCTACTCTCCGATAAGTTAAAAATACGCTGTTTGAGCACAAAGGAGATTCATTTAAACCGCCACTGCTATAGATTACACGTAGGACGCACTGCTCCCTTTCACCATTTCGCCCTGAACGTTTGCTTCGTAGATCTAAGTGATTGTACTCAATAAACAGAGTGGAGACCAGAACTCTGGGCCTTTTGCAGCCTCCACTTTGCAATTGGCCCCCTGGCCCCCACTCTTTATACACTCTTAACCTGTCTCTTCTCATTCCTTAGTTGCCACCGGACTTTGGGTACCCTACGGGTGATGTTGAGGCTGGTCCCCAACAGCATCTGCAGGGAGCAAGAGGCGGAGACCAGTGTAGCTCGCGCTGGCGTTGGCTCCCGAGTTCTTTACGTCTCCCTCTCTGTCATTAAGAGAATCAAGGTAAGACTCAGGCCAGGGAGGGGAGACAGGTCCCAGTGTCAGCAGGGACAGTTAACAACCATAGTCCCTCTTGGAAAGATTGGCTAGACTGTGGATTCTGACCCCAGCCGTGGTTAACGGCAGAGCAAGGACACTGAGGCAGGAGGAATTCCTAGAAAAGGCGGGAAAGGAGAGGCATGGCGCGGGGCTTCGCCCATTCACAGGAAGTGGAGATAAAGGTCAGAGGCTCTGAGGGGACTCTCTCTAGTCCGCAGTGTGAAGAGCTTGTGGCTAGAGCAGATTTCTTGAGAACAAACATCCTGGAAGAGCCCAGAGATTGGCATCCAAAGACGCAGCTCCTCCTCAGACGCCCAGGAGCTCCTTCAGGCTCGCGGCACAGAGCTCAGGGGTTCCACCATCTAGGAGGCCCAGAGAGGAGCCCTGACCATAAAGAGACCCCATAGTCACCGGCACCCAAACCTGAGGTCCCCGAAATCAGGGTCCCCCCGCCCTCCTGGAAGCTTCAAATTAGTTCGAACCCTTTTTGAGTGAATGCGGAGGGACCTCCTCCAGCTGCTCCTCCGGCAAAGGGAATGTCTTGTCCTGAGTCCAAAAGCAGCCACCTGGCCTCCCGCTTCAGAATCCTGAGTACTTAATCCCCCTGCTCTCACATTCACACCAAACCTCTCACTCCACACACATGGATACACAAGTGCACGCACACACAGACATGCGAACACACAGACGCACAGATGCACACATACAGACACGCACACACAGACATGCACACAGACATGCGCACACACTCACAGACGCACATACAGATGCACACGTACAGACAGGCACACACAGACATGCACACTAAGATATGCGCACACACAGATGCACAGATGCACACGTAGAGGCACACACAGACATGCACAGACGTGCACGCACAGATGCACACATACAGACGTGCACACACAGACATGCGCGCACACAGACGCACGTGTACACACACACACACACATGCACACAGGTGCACACACAAATGCACGCATACACACAGGCATGCACACATACTCAGGCACACTGATACACATGTACATCACACACTCAAGACACACAGATACAGGTACACACAGACACGTACACACAAAGACATGCACAGACACACTGATACACACGTACAACACATACAGACGTACACACAGACACAATGATACGTACATCACACACACAGACATACACACACTGATACACACGTGCATCATGCATACTCTCAGACATGTACACACAGACACACTGACAGGTACACACACAGACGCGCACACACAGTGATACACACGTATACACAGACACGTACAGTCATGCACACATACACTCAGACACAATGATACACATACATCAGACGTACATACAGACACAATGATATGTACATCACACATACACTCAGACGCACACACAGATACACATGTACAGACACGCAGACATGCACACTCAGACACGCTGATACATAAATCACACAGACATGTACACACAGACACAATGATACACATGTACATCACACATACACTCAGAGGCACACACACAGATACACGTACACACAGACACGCAAACAGATGCACACACACTCGGATGCAGTGATACACATGTACATCACACACAGACATGTACACACAGACACAATGATACACACGAACCTCACACACTCAGATGCACACACACGTACACACAGACATGCACACTTAGACACACTGATACGTAAATCACAGACATGTACACACAGACACAACGATATGTACATCACGCATACACTCAGACACACACACACAGATACACACATACACACAGACACACTCAGACGCACTGATACACACGTACATCAGACTCACAGATATGTACACACACACACACTGATACGTACATCATATATACACACACTTAAGACACGTAGACACGTACATCACATACACACTAATATGTACATCACAAACGTACATACACACTGACATGTACATCACATACACAGACACGTAAACACACTGATACACGTGTACATCAGACACGCACAGACACTGATACACACGTACATCACACACAAACATGTACACACAGACACACTGATACATACATCACAGACACACAGACACGAGCGCACACACTGATACGTATATCACACACTCACAGACACGTATGCACACACAGATACATACTTCAGATGTACACACACACTGATACACACGTACATCACACATACACAGACATGTACACAGATACACTGACGCACATGTACATCACACGTACACACAGATACACATGTACACACACAGATGTACACACACAGATATGTACATCACACACAGATACGCATGCATATCACACATGCATAGATGTACACACACCGATATGTACATCACACTCACACACAGACATGTACACAGATACACTGACGCACATGTACATCACACGTACACACAGATACACATGTACACACACAGACGTACACACACAGATATGTACATCACATACAGATACGCATGCATATCACACATGCATATATGTACACACACCGATATGTACATCACTCACACACAGACATGTACACACAGAGATATGTACCTCACACATATACACACTCAGACATGCACACAGACGCATCCATATATCATATACACAGACATGTACACACACACTGATGTACACATACATCACAGATACACTCAGACACGAACACACACTGACACAATGATGCACATGTACATCATACACACAGACGTACACACACACACTCAGACATATCACAGACACACACACACAGATACACACACTGATGCACACATACATCCCACATAACACAGACATGCACAACTCACTGACATACACATACATCACACATGCACACACACTGATATGTACATGACACACACGTACAACACACGACACATACACAGAAAAGCACACACACTCACACATTGATACACCACATAGGCACGTACACACACACACTGATACATACATCACACGTGCACACACTCATAGACACACTCATACACATACATCACACACACTCATACACGTACACCACACATACAAATACACACATACATCACACACATATACTCACAAACATCACACACACATATTCATACGTACATCACACAATACACATTCCCACACACAGACCTCACAGTTTCACACACATACATATACCACATACACACATGTTCACACACACATCACACACACATTCATGCATGCATCACACACAGTCTCATTTACCCGCTAGGAAAGCAGCATTTGCTGAATTCTTCTTACACACCAGGCACTGCTCTGCACCCATGGGAAAGACCACTCAACAGGATGTACGGCGTCTTTGCCCTCCAGGGAAACAGCCAAGTAAATAAATGATTTCTGACTGTGAGCGCTCAGAAGAAATTTTAACTGTAGGCCGGACGCGGTGGCTCACACCTATAATCCCAGCACTTTGGGAGGCTGAGGCGGTGGGCAGATCACTTGAAGTCAGGAGTTCGACACCAGCCTGGCCAACATGGTGAAACCCCATCTTTACTAAAAATACAAAAAATTAGCTGGGCATGGTGGTGGGCGCCTGTAATCCCAAATACTGAGGGGGCTGAGGCAAAAGAATCACTGGAACCCGGGAGATGGAGGTTGCAGTGAGCTGAGATCACGCCACTGCACTCCAGCATGGGCGAAGTAGCGAGACTCTGTCTCAAAAAACAAAAAAAAAAAAAAAGGGAAATTTTAACTGTGACCTAGTGATGGATGGACAGAAGACATTCCTCCCAGACGTCGGAGAGGCTTGTGGGAGGAGGTGGCTTTTAGCTGAGCCTGAAGCAGGAGGAGCCTACCAGCGAAGCCTGGGCTGACCACACCACTCCAGGCACCTCAGATGCAAAGGTCTTGGGCGGAGGAGCCAGAGGTCATCAGGAGGGATGGAAGAGGCCCAGGAGGTACAACCAGCAAGGGGAAAATTCTACAAGGAGAAGACCTGAAAGCCAACGGGGTCACTGAGAACTTTTAAAAAGGAAATAATCACGTAGAAAGAGTAGTCACTGATCAACGGTCCCATGCTACAAGGAGAGGGCCAAAGGGCAAAAAGACTTGTCACACACGAGAGGCTTCACAACCATACGCACTCGGATCTGCTTCCAGACCCACCAACATGGCCCTCCCAGGCCCCTGGATTACCAAGTCCCAGAGAGGGCCTCAATCACACACACACACCCCAGACACGAACCACTGAACTCCGCAGCCACACGCCCATGCCAACCTCCAGCGTCCCAAGTGCCCCAGTCACTCACAGTGACCACCTGAGAATTCTCCAGCTCCACACCCCAAGATGTCCCCAGATCACTGAATCCAACAGGCCTGCTTCACATTCCTCCGGACCACACAACCACGGAACCCCATAAACTCCACTCCCACTCACCCATGTGCCCCCATCACTTCCACAGAACCACAACGGCCGACTTCACAGGCCACCCAGTCTCTCTCCCTGAGAGACCGCTCCTCCAGGGCTTTCAGTGACACACGCTATGGGTTCCCCAGTGATCAACAAAGCCCCCAGGTGGTAACTCTAGTGGCCCCACAACAGCCTCCAGAAACACCTAACCACTGACTCCACAGACTGGCACAGTATTGGCTCCCAGACAACTAATCACAGATATCCAAAGGCCACTAACTTAATATTATTATTATTATTTATTTATTTATTTTGAGACGGAGTCTCGCTCTGTTGCTCAGGCTGGAGTGCAGTGGCCGGATCTCAGCTCACTGCAAGCTCCGCCTCCCGGGTTCACGCCATTCTCCTGCCTCAGCCTCCCCAGTAGCTGGGACTACAGGTGCCACCACCTCGCCCGGCTAGTTTTTTTTTGTATTTCTTAGTAGAGACGGGGTTTCACCGTGTTAGCCAGGATGGTCTCGATCTCCTGACCTCGTGATCCACCCGTCTCGGCCTCCCAAAGTGCTGGGATTACAGGCTTGAGCCACCGCGCCCGGCCTATTATTATTATTTTTTAAGATGGAGTCTTGCTCTGTCACCAGGCTGGAATGCAGTGGCGCAATGTCGGTTCACTGCAACCTCCACCTCCCGGGTTCAAGCAACTCTCCTGCCTCAGCCTCCTGAGTAGCTGGGACTACAAGTGCCCACCACCACTCCCAGCTAATTTTTGTAGTTTTAGTAGAGACGGGGTTTCACCGTGTTGGCCAGGATGGTCTGGATCTCTTGACCTCGTGATCTGCCTGCCTTGGCCTCCCAAAGTGTTGGGATTACAGGCGTGAGCCACCGCGCCAAGGCCACTAACTTCGAACTCCACATTCACCGCAAATGGCAAAGAAACCATTATGCTCCCAGGCTTCCCTCTCACTGACACCCACAGGGTCCCCAATTTCTCACCCTCACCCACCCACACATCAATCACAGACACTTGCATGCATGCTTGGCATTCATCCCAAACATCAAACTCCCAAGCCCTCCGATCATTCCTCCTCACAAACTTCACTGCCCACCCCATCAGTCCTTCAGTCATCTCTGGTACCCGGTCACTGATACAAACAAGCTCCTTCTCACCTGGTTCCAACACCCTCAAATAACAAAGCCAATGCACAGGGCACGAGCCAACAAAACAATCCCCATTCAACGATGCACACTGGACCTTCTATTCCTAATCCTCCACAGGCCCCCAGACACTCACCTGGCGTTTACCATTCCTATGTCACACCATAGACCCCATGGCCCAGGCAGAGTCATCCCTACAGGCCCAACTGATGACTGGACCCCAGTGACTCCCACACGGCTTTTAAATACAGATGCCCAGACACCAAAATCACCGGCACCCCCAAACCCCACTTAAGAATCACCACAGACTGAAACCCCAAACACTGAGTCCCAAAGGATCCCCACAGAACTCAGACACTCCTGCAGGTGAGCTGGGGAGGGAGGGGAAGAGAAGGGTGGGGAGGGGAGCGGGGAGGGGAAGAGAAGAGTAGGGAAGGGAGGAGAAGGGTAGAAAGGGGAGGAGAAGGGTGTGGGGGGAGAAGGGTGGGGAGGGGAGGAGAAGGGGCTTCAGTCACCCCTGCAGGTGAGGTGGGGAGGAGAGGAGAAGGGGCTTCTGTCCTGGGACGAACACACCGGTCTCCATTCACTCACTTTATCAGGTGTCCAGGTCACGCGCTCACAGAGCCCCTCCCCAATAACTGACATTCTCAGACTTGGCCACAGACCACCTAAATTGGACCCGTCACTCAATGCCAAGGGATCCCTAATCCCTTATCCCTGGGGCCCCCAAGCATTTGCCCCATGACATCCCATTCTCTAATCCACTCCATGCTGGAGCATTCACTGACACTCCCATAGCCCTTCCCAGACACCAGCTGGAAAGGGGTTGTGGGGCTGTGCACAAACGCCGACCCCGCAGGCCGCTCCAATGACGCCAAGTACGACCCCGCTGTCCACGCACTCACAACCTGCAACGGGTCCACCATTAACTTACATCCAGACTCCCTTGTCACAAACACACAGCGCCCCCATTCCTAGTGCTTCAATCATAAGATCCCCAAACACAAGCACAGAAACCAACCCCAGCCACTCGCCAGCATAGGCCACCCCATACTCGCCTCCGCTATTGGAGACGCGTTGAAACAGCAACCACCGTTGTTCAGCTGTCAAATAAAACATGCAACTGGACACAGCAAAGACGGCTCCGAAAGGTTGTTGGAAGTGGTGGAAAAAGACGCGGAAGAGGGTTGGGAAGGGGAAGGGGAAGGGGCTTCTGGGAAGAACCCCGAAGCCACGAGACTCACGTGCATCTCTGCAAAGCAAAAAGGGATTTTCTTTCATAGAGAGACGGGAACAGGGGTAGCAAAAACCAGGCCTGCCAAGCGAGGTGGAAGTTCGCGCGACCAGACAGCAAAGCAGAGGAAGCCTGACCCTGAGCCAGCCTGTTCTCTGCCGAGGCTGCGTGTTGGCTCAGGCCGGGGATGGGCCAAAGCTCAAGAAAATGGGGAAAGGAAAGAAGCTTAGCTAAAGTTTGGTTAAGGAACATTTTGCTCCGACCGCTCAGTGGAGTTCAGCCAGTCACTGATGAGGCAAGCGACAGCAACGTGGCGGGTCTGTGTGAACAAGGGGCATCCTGGAGGCTGACCTAAATCATATAGGGAAGGGGGGTCTTTGCAGCGAGTCATCTCCTGGAACCCAAAAGCGTGGGAAATTCCTCAGCCTTCACTGTTTCCAGGAGCACAAGGCTCTGGCGAAATTCAACACTGTCACAG
Source organism: Mandrillus leucophaeus (assembly GCF_000951045.1). Classification (NCBI taxonomy): domain Eukaryota; kingdom Metazoa; phylum Chordata; class Mammalia; order Primates; family Cercopithecidae; genus Mandrillus; species Mandrillus leucophaeus. The sequence goes on along the minus strand of NW_012102443.1, from coordinate 377,573 downwards.
CCGGCAGGCTTCCGTCAATGGAACCCACACGAGCGAGCCCCTAAACCCTCCCAAGCAGACCCCGCAGACGCCTCATCATTCACCCCGCTGGCCTCCAGTGCTCACCACAAGGCATCCAAATCATTGATCAGCAGAGTCCTAATCGCTGCAGACACATCCTCCACACGGCCTCCCAGGGGCCCCTCTCCCCTAGGGCCAAGAGCAGCCTCGCGTCCCCTTGCCCCGCCCGCGCTGCACCCCAAGTCTACAGGGACCTCCATAGGCCGCCAGTGAATCGCCCAGCTGACCCCAAATCTCCCCCGACCCCCACATTCAGCGCCCCGCCGCCGCCCGCCC
>NW_012102443.1:366782-368464 GCF_000951045.1 Mandrillus leucophaeus | reverse complement strand
CCGTGTTCGCCAGGATAGTCTTGATCTCCTGACCTCGTGATCCGCCCGTCTCGGCCTCCCAAAGTGCTGGGATTACAGGCTTGAGCCACCGCGCCCGGCCTATGTGAATATTATTAATCATTAGTTTGTAGCATCACTCTTTATTCCAATATTATAATAATCTTTGTTCTACGATTATAACCTAGGAAAAACCAGGCCATACAGAGATAGAAGCTGAAGGGACACGGTGAGAACAAGTGTGAGCCTCTGTCATGCCCGGACATGGCCACTAGGGGGCTCCTTGGTCTAGCGGTAGCGCCAGCGCCTGGGAAGGCACCCGTTACTTAGCTGACCGGGAAAGGGAGTCTCCCTTTGCCCAGGGGAGTTAGAGAAGCCTCTGCCCCACCACCTCTTGTGGAAGGCCTGACTCAGGCCCGCCCGCAGCCTCCTGAGGCCTAACCGTCTCCCTGTGATGCTGTGCTTCAGCGGTCACGCTCCTGTTTCACTTTCATGTTCCACTCTGTACACCTGGCTCTGCCTTCTAGCTAGCAGTAGCAGAATTAGTGAACGTACTAAAAGTCTTTGAAATGCAGAGAAGAAATAATGGCATAAGCTGTCCTCTCTCTCCATCTGCCTCAGCTGCCAAGTAGGGAAGGGCCCCCTGTCTGGTGGACACGTGACTCACAGGACCTTACCTATCACTGGAGACGACTCACACTCCTGACCCTGCCCTTTTGCCTTGTATCCAATAAATAACAGCGCAGCCAGGCATTCGGGGCCACTACCCGTCTCCGCGTCTTGGTGGTAGTGGTCGCCCGGGCACAGCTGTCTTTTCTTCTCTTTGTCTTGCATCTTTATTTCTACAATCTCTCGTCTCCGCACACAGGGAGAAAATCCCACAGACCCTGTAGGGCTAGATCCTACAGGCATGGTGGCACATGTCTGTAGTCTCAGCTACTCGGGAGGCTGACTTGGGAGAGCCCAGGAGTTTGAGGCAGCAGTGAGCCATGATTGTGCTACTGCACTCCAGCCTGGGTGACACTGTCTCAAAAGAAAAAAAAATTTGAGCAGATCATAAAATAATCATTAAACTAAACGATAGCATTATTGTAACTCTGGTTTATATCTCCATATTTTCTTTTTTTTTTTTTACATAATTTAAGAGATTAATGCATTTAAAAGAAGGATTAATGTATGTTTTAGGGCATGCAATGTATAAAAATGTAATTTTGTGACATCAACAAATCAAAGAGGGGGATCAGAGCTTTAAAGGAGCAGAGTTCTCATATGTTATTGAAGTTAAACTGGTAAAAATTCAAATTAGAGCACTATAGTTTCCTATGTTAAATATACTCCTTATGGCAACCACAAACAAATAGCTATAGAATAGACCCAAAAGAACATCAGAAAGGAACTTAAACATTCTTCTATAAAAAATCAACTAGGCCAGGCGCGGTGGCTCACGCCTGTAATCCCAGCACTTTGGGAGGCCGAGGTGGGCGGATCACTTGAGGTCAGGAGTTTGAGACCATCTTGGCCAACATGGTGAAACCCCGTCTCTACTAAAAATACAAAAAATTAGCCGGGCGTGGTGGTGTGCACCTGTAATCCGAGCTACTTAGGAGACTGAGGCAGGAGAGTCACTTGAACCTGGGAGGTGGAGGTTGCAGTGAACCGAGATCGCGCCATTGCACTCCAGCTTG
>NW_012102443.1:359009-360222 GCF_000951045.1 Mandrillus leucophaeus | reverse complement strand
CGGCGCAGACACAGAGCCCGCCTCCAGCCCCGCCGCCTAGTCGTCCCGCCCCCGCTGCACACTCCCTTACCCCTCGGACCTCGCAGTGCCGTGGTGGACACGGCGCCACCGCGGAAGTGAACGCGCAGAGAACTACATTTACCAGAGTGCCGCTCGCGCTGGAACTACACTTCCCGAGGGGCTCCGCGGTGCACCCGCCGGGGTCGCCCTAGGACGTTTCCGGTTGGAGAAGCCGCTTGGCGGGTAACTGGGGAGGACTGGAAGAAATCTAGGCTGGAGCCAGCAGTGCTGGCCCAACATGTCTGTGAGAGAACCTAAAGGCGCCTCCAGGAGGACGCCTCTGCATCTTTTCCTTGTTTTTTTGTTTGTTTGTTTTTGGAGGCAGGGTTTCGCTCTGTCACCCAGTGGGGAGTGCAGTGGTGCCATCACCACTCATTGCAGCCTCAGGCTGGTTTCCCAACTCCTGGGTTCAAATGATCCTCCTGCCCCAGCCTCCTAAAATGCTGGAATTACAGGCATGAGTCACTGCGTCCGGCTTCTTTTCCATTTTACATGACAGCTGTAAGTAATATAGGTAAATTTTAGTGTTACGCGCGTTGCAGTGAGCCAATATCGTGCCATTGCACTCTAGCCTGGGCGACTGGGCGAGACTCCGTCTCAAAAAAAAAAAAAAAAAAAAAAAAAATTAGCTGGGAGTGGTGCTGGGCGCCTGTAATCCCAGTGAGACAGGAGAATCGCTTGAACCCGGGGGGCGGAGGTTGCAGTGAGCCGAGATCCCGCCGCTGCACCCCAGCCTGGGCAACAGAGCGAGACTCTGTCTCAAAAAAAAAAAAAAAAAGGTTTTTGCCAGGCCGGGGGCGGTGACTCACGCCTGTAATCCCAGCACTTTGGGAGGCCGAGGCAGGGGTATCACCTGAGGTCAGGAGTTCGAGACCACCCTGACCAACATGGTGAAATCCCGTTTCTACTAAAAATATTAAAATTAGCCAGGTGTGGTGGCTCATGCCTGTAATCCCAGCTACTCAGGAGGCTGAGGCGCGAGAATTCCTTGAACCCGGGAGGCGGAGGTAGCAGTGAGCTGAGATCACACCGCTGCAGTCCGCCCTGGGAGACAGTGAGACTCCATCAAAAAAAACCCAGGCCGGGCGCGGTGGCTCAAGCCTGTAATCCCAGCACTTTGGGAGGCCGAGACGGGCGGATCACGAGGTCAGGA
>NW_012102443.1:355437-358820 GCF_000951045.1 Mandrillus leucophaeus | reverse complement strand
GCAATGGCACGATATTGGCTCACTGCAAACTCTGCCTCCTGGGTTCAAGCGATTCTCCTGCCTCAGCCTCCTAAGTAGCTGGGATTACAGGTGCATGCCACCGTGCCCGGCTAATTTTTGTATTTTTAGTCGAGATGGGGTTTCAACATGTTAGCCAGGCTGGTCTCCATCTCTTAACATCATGATCCACCCACCTTGGCCTCCCAAAGTGCTGGGATTACAGGCGTGAGCCACGGCACCCAGCCACTCCCGGCTAATTTTTTGTATTTTTAGTAGACATGGGTTTCACCATGTTGACCAGGCTGGTCTCAAACTTCTGACCTCAGTTGATCCACCCGCCTCAGCCTGCCAAAGTGCTGGGATTACAGGCCTGAGCCACTGCACCTGGCCCACATTGCCCCGGTTCTAATTGAAATTCAGACTTTATTTAAGCAACCCAATTCCGTGCTCAACAGAGCTAAAATTAAAATTCTGCTTTTAGGTGGTTTTGTTTTTGTTCTCGGAAAATGCTGCTGTTCACAGATTTATGATTTTCACTTTTCTCTGAGGTTGTGTTATTTATTAAATGACTCACTAGAATTTATACGCCCCTCCCTTTTTTTTTTTTTTTTTTTTTTTGAGACGGAGTCTCGCTCTGTTGCCCAGGCTGGAGCACAGTGGCATGATCTCGGCTCACTGCAACCTCTGCCTTCTGGGTTCAAGCAATTCTCCCATCTCTGCCTCTTGAGTAGCTGGGATTACAGACACCCACCATCATGCCCGGCTAATTTTTTGTGTTTTTGTAGAGACGGGGTTTCACCATGTTGGCCAAGCTGGTCTCTAACTCATGACCTCAGGTGATCTGCCTGCCTTGGCCTCCCAAAGTGCTAGGATTACAGGCATGAGTCACCGAGCATGGCCATGGCCTTCTCTCCCATTCAAATTTTGGTCAGGAAAGAAAAGTTTCTCTCTCTCAAAAAAATATTGCATGACTTAAGTAAAACTTATAAGTTAAAAAACAAAAAAAACTGGCTAAACTCTTAAGTTCAGTTCATTTGACATATCTAAGGTCCCATTTTAAATGACCAAAACCAATAAAAGAAACTTTCTATAAAGACAGAGATAAGTTTTAAAGATAAGACACTATTTCTCCCAGCCAAAAGATAGCTTAGTGACTAAGGTTTTGTGAAACTATTTAAGCTCATCCTTCATGCCATACATTGGACCCATAAGACTCCCCTCAACAAAAAAACATACAAAAATATCCTAGTGCCCTAAGTGCCCCAAATTACTGGGTTTCACCAAGACATATAAGAGGAAAAAAGTGACTCATGGGTGACTCTTCAAGAAATAATCCTTATTAAGCAGCATGCCAGATCCAACAACTCTTTCCCTTTCGGTCTTTGACCATTAAAACAAAAACCCCAAATTATGGACAATCGTCCATCTAACACTGAGTCTTTACCCTTCAAAAGAAATACACCTTCAATGGCCGGATGCAGTGGCTCACGCCTGTAATCCCAGCACTATGGGAGGCCGAGGTGGCAGAGCACCAGGTCAGGAATTCGAGACCAGCCTGACCAACGTGGTGAAACCCTGTATCTACTGAAAATACAAAAATTAGCTGGGTGTGTTGGCGGGCACCTGTAATCCCAGCTACTCGGGAGGCTGAGGCAGGAGAATCACTTGAAACAGAAAGGTGGAGGTTGCGGTGAGCTGAGATCGAGCCACTGCATTCCAGTCTGGGCAAAAGAGGAAAACTCCGTCTCCAAAAAAAAATACACCTTTAATAAAGTAACTCCAGCTAAATTCATATTCATAAATAGTACTTATGATGTGACCTCCCATCAGTATCTTTTAAAATGGTCTTATTTAACCCATAAAGACCCAAACTACGAAGACCAAAATGAAATGCCATTAAAAATACCTAAATTAGTTCATTTATGTACATAATTTTAAAAAACTGAGTCTAAAATTTTCAAAAAATTGAAAGTTACTTTCAATTTTTGGATGCTAAAAAGCATCCAAAGGAGACTCTGAAAATTTCTTTCCCTACAGAAAAAATTAAACTCTCTAGAATTATCGATATATTAAAAAAGGAAACTGCCAAAACTACTTCTCACCGTTCTGCTTCTCCATCTCTTTATCCCTCCTTCTCTAAACTGCCTTGCCAAGACTTGGCTTCTTTTTTCCTCCTCCCATCGAATCACTTATCTTTTGTAAATTATTATGTATTAATGTGGAGTCCTAATTAGGGAAAAAGAGTCAGGGTAGTGGGAACAGGGGAAAGCAAAATAAGAAAGAAGAAAAAGCAGATAAGCTGTAAGTCTGCCTTTCCTAATGGTCCAGGACACAGAGTCGTCCTGTGCAAATAACTCTCAATCTTCCTATGCCTAGCTATCGCCAGACTCTCAGCTGATACAAAAAATGCAAGTCAGCTTCCTGCAACCTTGGTGTTATCAGAAATGAATGTAACACTCTGCAGCCCAAAAACCACCTATTCTATCTCCAGGAAGTCTGCGTTTCCTTGCAGTCAGTTCCTCTCTTGCTGGCTGCCCATTACCTTCTTGAAAGTATTTTCCTACTTCCTCTAATAAATCTGCCTGTGTTAGTGAATTCTTTTTTTTTTTTTTCTTTGAGACAGAATCTTGCTCTGTCACCAGGCTGGAGTGCAGGAGCATGATCTTGGCTCACTGCAACCTCCGCCTCCTGGATTCAAGCTATTCCACTGCCTCAGCCCCCCGAGTAGGTGGGACTACAGATGTGCACCACCACGCCTGGCTAATTTTTTGCATTTTGGTAGAGACCGGGTTTCACCATGTTGGCCAGGATGGTCTCGATCTCCTGACCTTGTGATCCATCCACCTTGGCCTCTCAAAGTGTTGGGATTACAGACGTGAGCCACCACGCCTGGACCTGTCTTGGTAAATTCTTTCACTCCTGTTCCACTTTCCCAGTTCCACTGCTCCCCCATGACAAGTTATATATCTATACAAGTTGTAAATATATATTTATAATTATATATTTAACATATATGCCTTTTTATTGTCCTGTACCTAACCTAACTCAGACCAAATAACACAGAAAACCCGTAACTACTACATCTTCAATATAAAATAGTAAGTATATCTTCCTCCCCAAGAAAACCACCTTAACTAATCAGACCATTATAACGCTACATTAAGCCTTATATATAAAAAAATTAAAGTTCTGTTAAACTTTCCTAAACGTTGTCTATATAAACAATCCCAGACTTCTACACTTCAAAACACGAACTTTTATTCTTTAAGATTTATACTTCCTAGGTGGCTATCCTCAAATTTTACACTGAAATAAACTCTAAACTATATACTGATCCTTTTAGTTATTTTATTTATTTGCTTTGTTTTTTTTTTTTTTTTTTT
>NW_012102443.1:353119-355216 GCF_000951045.1 Mandrillus leucophaeus | reverse complement strand
TGTTAGCCAGGATGGTCTCAATCTCCTGACCTCGTGATCCGCCCGCCTCGGCCTCCCAAAGTGCTGGGATTACAGGCGTGAGCCACCGCGCCCGGCCTATTTTATTTTATTTTTTTATTTTTGAGACTGAGTTTCGCTCTTGTTGCCCAGGCTGGAGTGCAATGGCGAGATCTTGGCTCACTGCAACCTCCGCCTCCTGCGTTCAAGCGACTCTCGTGCCTCAGCCCCCTGAGTAGCTGGAATTACAGGCGCCCTCCACCTTGCCCGCCACGCCTGGCTAAATTTGTATTTTTAGTGGAGATGGGGTTTCGCCATGTTGGCCAGGCTGGTCTCCAATTCTTGACCTGAGGTGATCGGCTCGCCTCGGCCTCCCAGGGTGCTGGGATTACAGGAATGAGCCACCCACACCCAGTCAGATCCTTTTATTATTATTATTATTATTATTATTATTATTATTTGAGACGGAGTCTTGCTCTGTAGCCCAGGCTGGAGTGCAGTGGCGTGATCCCGGCTCACTGCAACCTCGGCCTCCCAGATTCTGTCTCAGTCTCCCGAGAAGCTGGGATTACAGGCGCGCACCACCACACCCAGCTAATTTTTTGTATTTTTAGTAGAGACGGGGTTGCACCTTGTTAGCCAGGATGGTCTCGATCTGCTGACCTTGTGATCCGCCCGCCTCGGCCTCCCAAAGTGCTGGGATTACAGGCGTGAGCCACCCCACCGGGCCTGTTTTATTTTTTTATTATGTTTATTATTATTATTATTTGAGACAGAGCCTCATTCTGTCGCCCAGTGTGGGGTGCAGTGGCGCGATCTTGGCTCACTGCAACCTCTGCCCCCTGGGTTCAAGTGATTCTCCTGCCTCAGCCTCGGGAGCAGCTGGGACTACAGGTGAGCGGCACCACGCCCCCTAACTTTTTATATTTTTAGTTGAGAGGGGGTTTCAACGTATTGGCTAGGCCGGTCTCTAACTCCTCCCACCTCGGCCTCCTAAAGTGCTGGGATTACAGGCATGAGCCAGCACGCCAGGCCCTTTTAGTTGTTTTAGATTAACATATCCTAGTGCTGATTGTAGCCCTGGAGTCAGCTATTCCTGAAGCCTTCAGATCGGCTCCTTCAGTTATAAAGGCTCATAGATTTCTTCTGTTAGTCTATGCTAGTTTGAGTTATATTTCTGGCAGAGCCTTATTACAAATTTACTCTTTGTTTTCTTTTCATTTCTTTCTGTTTGAGACAGGATCTTACTTTGTGAACCAGCAGGAGTGCAGTGGTGCAAATACAGTTTGCACCCCACCTCCCAGGCTCAAGTGATCCTGCCATCTCAGCCTCCTGAGTAGTTGGGAGCACAGGTACATGCCACCATGCCTGGCTAATTTTTTTTTTTTTTTTTTTTTTGAGGCAAAGTCTAACTCTGTTGCCCACGCTGGAGTGCAATGGCACGATCTCGGCTCATTGCAGCCTCTGCCTCCTGGGTTCAAGTGATCCTCATGCCCCAGCCTCCCAAGTAGTTGGGATTACAGGCACATACCACCATGCCTGGCTAATTTTTTGTATTTTTAGTAGAGACAGGGTTTCACCATATTGGTCAGGCTGGTCTCGAACTCCTGACCTCAGGTGATCCGCCCACCTTGGCCTCCCATACTGCTGGGATTACAGGCTTGAGCCACTGCGTCCAGCCTAATGCCTGGTTAATTTTTGTAAAGACAGGGTTTCACCATGTTGCCCAGGCCGCTCTCGATCTCCTGAGCTCTAGTGATCCACCCACTTTGACCTCCTAAAGTGCTGGGATTACAGGTATGAGCAATTGCACCCAGCCACAAATTCACCCTTTTACTTCAAAAGAGTCTTAATACAAACTTACTGTGGTAATTATGTAGGGCATTCCCAGCATCCGTTTCCATGCCAATTAAAATAACCCTAAGCTAAATAACTTAAAAATATAGAAGTAAAAGAAATCTGTGTGCAGCAAACCACCCGGCTGCTGAGGCAAGAGACCGAGGGCACGAGCTGTTCCAGTATAATAAAGAAAATACATAGAATAGTTATACTAGAAATAGAATATAGGTATGATTATATGTGAATATTATTATTATTATT
>NW_012102443.1:345924-347934 GCF_000951045.1 Mandrillus leucophaeus | reverse complement strand
AAAAAAAAAAAAAAAAATTCAACTAAACACAAAAGAAGACAGCAATGCAGGAAATTAGAGATAAAAAAGCTTATAAGCCTCTTCAAAAACAAAGCAAAATGACAGAAATAATAGCTTCTGGCCGGGCGCAGTGGCTCACGGCTGTAATCCCAGCATTTTGGGAGGCTGAGGCAGGTGGATCACCTGAGTTCAGGAGTTTGAGACCAACCTGACCAATATGGTGAAACCCTGTCTCTACTAAAACTGCAAACATTAGCTGGGCGTGGTGGCACACAACTGTAGTCCCAGCTACTCAGGAAGCTGAGGCCCAGGAGGCGGAGGTTGCAGTGAGCCGAGACTGCACCACTGCACTCCAGCCTGGGCGACAGAGCGAGACTCTGTCTCAAAAAACAAACAAAAAAAAAAAACAAAAAAAAGAATACCTTTCTCATTAGCAGTTAAATATAAATGATTAAACTTTTCAATCAAAAGACTTACATTTGAAGACTGAATAAAAATATGTAATTCAACTATATGCTGTTATAAGAGACTCACTTTACATCCAAAAACACAAATAGTAGAAAGTGAATGGATTGAAAAAGATATTCCATGTAAACATCCAAAAGAAAGCAGTGATGCTTGCATCAGACAAAATCACCTTTAAACCAAAACAGATTACAAGACAAAGAATAACATTGTAGATTAATAAAATATTCAATATAGGACATTATAATTATAAATAATTATCTAATAACATAAAAATATATAAAGCAAAAACAGCATTCATAAGAGCAATATTCTAGAGTAATTGAAGACTTCTTCACTCTCTATTTAGAATATTTGCATCACTGTTGACAAGTGAAATCGACTTTTGTTTTCATTTTCTGTGATACCTTTTTAGGTTTACATATTATTGTTATAATTGATCCAGAAATTCGGAAGTTGTTTTGTTTTGCTTTTTTTGAAACGGAGTCTTGCTCTGTTGCCAGGCTGGAGTGCAGTGGCGCAATCTTGGCTCACTGCAACTTCCAACTCCCGGGTTCAAGTGATTCTCCTGCCTCAGCCTCCTGAGTAGCTGGGATTACAGGCAGGTGCCACCACACCCCGCTAACTTTTATATTTTTAGTAGAGACAGGGTTTCATTGTGTTAGCCAGGATGGTCTTCATCTCCTGACCTCATGATCCACCTCGGCCTCCCAAAGTACTGGGGTTACAGGCATGAGCCACCGGGCCCAGCCAGAAGTATTATTTATTCTGGTATAATTTATGAGCATGGGATTATCTGGTCTTTGAAGTTTGGCAGCATTTTCTTATGAAATCACTCAAATCTATTACTTTTTTTGTGGGGTGGTTCTTGACAAGTTTATTTGATGAAAAGAATACTTGAATTTTCTGAGGTAAATCTTGGAAAATTCAATTTTCCTTAGAATTTAACCATTTCATCTAGGTCTTCAAAATGTTTTTGCCTAGAGTTGGGCAAAAACATCTTTCATGATTAAAAAAAATCTGTCTTCTGTTTCAGTAGTCATTTCCTCTTTGTATTTCTTATTTTGTGTATTTGTACTTTCTCTCTTTTTGTTGGATTAGAATACTGAGTTGTTTGTCTATCTTGTTAATGTTCTTCAAAAACAAATGTTTTATTTATTAGTTCTACTGTTGTTCTGCTTTCGACCTCATTTATTTCTGCTTTTATCTCTCTCATTTCCAACAGTCAAACTCAGTGGCCTTAAAAAAGTTTTATTGAAATACAATTCACATTCCACAAAGTTTATCAGTTGTAAGTATTCAATTCAGTGGTATTAGTAAATCCATAGAGTTTTACTACCATCACCACAATGCAGCCTTGGAACATCGTCATTACCTCCCCAAAGTTCTTTATGCCCATTTACATTTAACCCCTGCTCCTACTCCTCTCCTTAGGCAACTACTGATGTGATTTTTCACTCTACAAATTTGCATCTTCTAGACACTGTATCCACGAAATCATCCATGTGATGACTTTTGTGTCTGGCTTTTTTTTTTTTTTTTTTT
>NW_012102443.1:342689-344924 GCF_000951045.1 Mandrillus leucophaeus | reverse complement strand
CAACTAGAACATCCAGTACAACGTTGAACAGAAGCAACTAGAACATCCAGTACAAGGTTGAACGGAACCAGTTAGAACATCCTTTACAACGTTGAACGGAACCAACTAGAAGATCCTTTACAACGTTGAACCAAACCAACTAGGACATCCGGTACAAGGCTGAACGGAACCAGCTAGGACATCCGGTACAACGCTGGACGGAACCAGCTAGGACATCCGGTACAAGGTTGAACAGAAACAAGTAGAACATCCAGTACAACGTTGAACAGAAGCAACTAGAACATCCGGTACAACGTTGAACACAACCAGCTAGAACATCCAGTACAACGTTGAACAGAAGTGTTGAAAGCAGACACCCTTGCTTGTTTCCTACTATAGGGGAAAAACATTCAGTCTTTCACGGTTCTGTAGGATGTTAGCTAGGGTTTTTTTAAATGCCCATTATCAAGTTGAGGAAATTCCCTTTTATTCCTAAATGGTTGAGAGTTTTTGCCATGAGTAGATGTTGGTTTTGCTAAATGCCTTTCGCTGCATCTGTTGAAATAGTCATATAGTTTTTGTCTTTTATTATACTGATTTTCAGTGTTGAACCAATCTTACACTCTTGGTATATATTCCATTTGGTCATGTTATAAAATCCTTTTTGTACGTTGCCAGATTCAGTTTACTAACATTTTTCTTAAACAGCTTTATTAAGTTATAATGGATATAGGATAAACTGCACATATTTAAACAATTTGGTAAGTTTTCACACGAGTAAACACCTGCAAAACCAGTTTGAGGAGAAAAAAAGTCCAAGCCTGTTAAGAATTTCTGTGTCTATGTCTATGGTACTACACACCATAGGAATATTGGTGTGTAGTTTTATTTTGTTTTTCCCTTGTGATGTCTTTGTCTAACTGGTATGAGAATAATACTGGCTTCATAGAATAAGTTGGGAAGTATTGCCTCTCATCTATTTTCTGAAATAATTTCTGAAGAATTATCCTTTCTTCTTTAAATATTTGATGGAACTCACTAGTGGAGCCATCCACTCCCAGATTTTCTCTGTGGGAAAATTTTTAATTAATTAATTTCTTTTTTTGAGACAGGGTCTCATTCTGTTGCCCAGACTGGAATGCAGTGGTGGGATCATGGCTCACTGCAGCCTCAACCTCTCAGGATCAAGCATTTCTTCTGCCTCAGCCTCCCAAGTAGCTGGGATTACAGGTGTATGCCACCACCCTGGCTAATTTTTAAAATTTTTAATTATTAGGAGTATATAGTAGGTGTATACATTTATGGATTACATGAGACATTTTGATATAGAATGCATATTATTATGCAATGCATAAAAATCACATCAGGGAAAATGGGGTATCCTCAAGCATTTATCCTTTGTGTTACAAGCAATCCAATTATACTTTTAGTTATTTTTAAATATACAATTAAATTATTTTTGAGTATATCCTGTTGTGCTAGAAAATATTAGGTCTTATTCTTTCTATTTTTTCTACCGAATGACCATTTCTATCCCCCCCAGTGTCCCACTACTCTCCAGCTGCTGGTAACCATCTTTCTACTCTCCATCATCATGAGTTCAATTGTTTTAACTTTTGGCTCCCACAGATAAGTGAGAATATGTGAAGTTTGTCTTTCTCTGCCTCGCTTATTTCACTTAATATAATGATCTCCAGTTCCATCCATGTTGTTGCAAATGACAGGATCTCATTCTTTTTTATGGCTTCCTAGTACTCCATTGTGTATATGTATCACATTTCCTTTATTCATTAACCTGTTGATTGGCACTTCAGTTACTTCCAAATCTTGGCTATTGTGAATAGTGCTGCAATAAACAAGGGAGTGCAGACAGCGCTTAAATATACTGATTTTCTTTCTTTTGGGTACATACCTAGGAGTAGGATAGCTGGATTGTATGGTAGTTCTATTTTTATTTTTTTGAGGAACCTCCAAACTGCTCTCCATAGTGGTTGTACTAATTTACATTCCCACCAAGAGTGTACAGGTGTTCCGTTTTCCCCATAATCTCACCAGCATTTATTATTGCTTGTCTTTTGGATAATAGTCATCTTAACTGGGGTGAGATAATATCTCATTGTAGTTTTGATTTGCATTTCTCTGATGATCAATGATACTGTGTACCTTTTCATATACCTGTTTGCCATTTGTATGTCTTCTTTTGAGAAATGTCTATTCAGATGTTTGGCTTTTTTTTTTTTTTTTTTTTTTTGAGAC
>NW_012102443.1:338857-341906 GCF_000951045.1 Mandrillus leucophaeus | reverse complement strand
TTGTATTTTTTAGTAGAGACGGGGTTTCACTGTGTTAGCCAGGATGGTCTCGATCTCCTGACCTCGTGATCCGCCCGTCTCGGCCTCCTAAAGTGCTGGGATTACAGGCTTGAGCCACCGCGCCCGGCCTATTTATTTGTCTTTAACATCTACTATAGTTTCTTCTTTATGAAGTTGGTTACTCTATTATTTGGTGCACTGATTTCCAAACTGTTATTTAACCCTACGAATTGCAGCTTTTAGCTTTACAAAGCGTCCTTTTTTGCTGTGCCTTCTGGTCTGAACCCCATCTTGTTTGATATCAAGACCTCAGCACGCCTGCGTCTCTGCTGGGGTCAGACTCTGAGTCAGTTCTACAGGCCCTGGGAAACTGGGCGTCCGGGCTCCGAGGATGGTACTGAACCTGGCGCAGCCGGGGGAGGGTGAACCAGGTGCCGCTGACGGAGCCCCCTCCCAACCTTCCTTTCCTGTCAGGCTGTGCCCCTCTCCAGATACGCCGCAGCCGGAAGTCAGGCCAGTACCTAGGGAGCCTTCGCCGAGGATTGTGGGAGATGTAGTTTTTCCGGCGCTGTCGCGTCCTGGCGCATCGACGCATGACGCACTTCCGCGTGCGCCACACACCCTGTCTTAGTCGGGTGCGCGCGTGCAGGGCTGTTTCCGGCTTAGACTCAGTGGACCGAAATCTGGCCAGTGGGTGAACCTGGCTAGTCTCTGTGACCGCGGAGGCGCGGAGCTAAGCGGCTGGGATTATCCGGGGCAGACCAGGGACTTGACCAGCTAAACACCTCCGTCGGTTCGAGGCGTGGACGGAGCCAGGCCAGCCGCCTGCTCTCCCGAGCCAGGGCTGCTGAACGGCACAAATCCATCGGTGCGACTCCTGGTACCCAGACCGGGAGGCCGTCTAGTCACGCGCACTCCGCGTTGGGCGAGAGCTGAGGAGCCGGCGTCCCTGCGAGCGACTCAGCCCCGGGACGGTCAGGTGCCTGGGGCCCAGGACCCGCACCTGTCTTCGTGCGGACGCAGCCCGCGGGTCCTGCCCCCTAGGCAGCGCACGAACGTGGGCGTGGGGATGGCCACCAGTTTCCGGACGGCTTCGTGCTGGGTAAGTAGAGACTTTCCGTGTTTAAAAGTCGACTGGATACTGAGGGTGGCCACGTTGATCTCTGCAGGGTTACTCCCGGGAACTGAACTCACGTTCACCTGTAATTGTGTCCATAGTTCACTAGACTACCCTCCCCGCCAAATCGAAGCTCCTCTAAAGCTCACCCAAGCTCTGGTCCTGCAGAAACGTGCCTCGTGGTAATCTGTGACGGGCAATTATACTGCACTTCATTGCCAGCTGCGGACCCTGAAATCTGAGATCCTCCATCTTTTCGTGTTTTCTACAGAAAGTTGTCTTATGCAGACCGTTGGACCTTCGTTGGAGAAATTACCAGTTCCTCCTTTTTCGTTTGGCCAAATGCTTGTTTATGGAGTGTCTTTTTGTGTGCTGAACTCTAGAGCTGGTGCTGGCAATGCAGAGATAAGTTATGTATGTTCCTGATTTTAGAGGAGCTTTGGTTTGGTGGGGACGGTAGTCTAGTGAACTGTGGACACAATTACAGGTGTATGAGTAGGGAGAAAAGGCTAGGAGCGGAGCTCGAGAGTCCAAGAGGTAAGGGGCGGGCCAGTGGATCATCTGGACTTTATGAATGATTGATGGAGTGAACCGGAGGGGAGACTTTACAAGTGACTTGATTGCCAAATCCATTGCACTCGGTGAGTGGTGGCGACGACGTTGCCAGATGTTGTGCTCTGCCACTGAGCTATACAGCCGGGGACTAGGAAAGCTGTTAGAAGAGGGACCCTGGGAGAGACTTTCGCAGGTGTTGAATATCCAATGCCTATATTTCAGCCTGTAACTCACATGGGAGGTCTAAACTGGAAATATCTAAAGACACCTTACTGTATTCGTGGAAGCCCAGAGTGTGACCAACTAGTACCCTCAAGAGGACTGAGGTGAGGACTCAAGTTAATGAAAGGAAAGGACACAGTAAGGAAGGCTGTGGTGCTAAAGAAGTGAGAAAAAGTTAGGAGTGGATATTTCCCCCCTGTGAGTTTGTTCCTTTGTCAGAGATCAGTTGACTATATTTATATGGGTCTGTTTCTGGGCTCTTTATTGAGTTCTGTTGGTCTATTTGTTCTTTCACTAATACCACACTACCACACTGTCTTGATTTTTGTAGCTTTAAAATAAGTGTTTTTTGTTGTTGTTGAGACGGAGTCTCGCTCTGTCGCCCAGACTGGAGTGCAGTGGAACAGTCACAGCTCATTGCAGCCTCGAACTCCTGGGCTCAAGGGATCCTCCCGCCTCAGCTTCCTGAGTAACTGAGATTACAGGCAGGTGCCACCACATCTGGCTAATTAAATTTTTTTTTTCTTTTTTTGGTACAGTTAGGGTCTCACTGTGTTACCCTGGCTGGCCTGCAACTCTTGGCCTCAAGCACTTCTTCCTCCTTGGCCTCTCAAAGCGTTGGTGGGATAACAGGTGTGAGCCACCATGCCCAGCCTATAAGTCTTGAAGTCAGGTTCATTCTCCCAACTTTATCCTTCTGCTTCAGGATCCTGTTAGCTAATCTAAGTCTTTTGTCTGTCTAAATTTTATAATCAGTTCGTTAACATCTGCAAAATAACTTGCTGGGATTTTAACTGACAGTGCATTGAATCTGTAGATCAAGCTGGGAAGAGCTGAAGTCTTGAATATTGAGTCTTCCTATCCATGAACATGTTATATCTATCTAGTTCTTAGTTTTCGTTCAGCAGTGTTTGGTAGGTTTTCTCATATAGATTTTATATAATATCATTATGTATTTTGTTAGACTTACGCCTAAGTATTTCATTTTTGTGTGTGCTACTGTAAATGGTATTGTGTTTTTTATTTCATATTCAGCTTACACCTGTGTACAAGAAAGGGGTTGACTTTTGTACATTAAGTTTGTATCCTGCTGCAACCTTGGTATAATCACTTAGTTCCAGGAGTTTTTTGGTGATTTTTTTTTTTTTGAGACAG
>NW_012102443.1:335799-336452 GCF_000951045.1 Mandrillus leucophaeus | reverse complement strand
TTTTTTGAGACAGGTTTCACTCCTGTCATCCAGGCTGGAGCACAATGGTGCAATCTCGGCTCACTGCAACCTCTGCCTCACGGGCTCAAGCAATTCTGCTGCCTTAGCCTCCCAAGTAGCTGAGACTACAGATGCATGCCACTGCATCCGGCTGACTTTTGATATGTTTTGTAGAGACGAGGTTTCGTCATGTTGCCCAGGCTAGTCTCCAACTCCTGGGCTCATGCGATCCACCCACCTCAGCCCTCCAAAGTGCTGGGATTACAAACGTGAGCCATCGCCTGGCCATTTTGCACATTTTTAAATCTCGAAAGGTTAATCTACAATAGTGGTGTTATCTGTGGGAGTAATTGGGGAAGCTGCGTATCTTGTGACCAATCTACATCTTAGAATTCAGGCTCCTCTCCTCCCCCTAGCTTGGTGGTCTCTCATAGGTTTACAAAGGCAGTTGAGTTTTGGAAAAGGGTTATCATTTAAACTATAACCTAAATGTCTTCCAAAGTTAGCTTGTCCTAAGCCCAGAAGAGCCAAAGGCGCGTAGGGTGGCGGGTTTGCACGGCAATAATTTTCTCACTGATATAATTTTTGCAAAGGCAGTTTCATTATTGGTGTGGTTCTATTTATTTGTCTTTTTTTTTTTTTTTTTTGAGACG
>NW_012102443.1:330435-335749 GCF_000951045.1 Mandrillus leucophaeus | reverse complement strand
TTTCGTGGGCGCGGGAAAAATGGGTGAAGAAGAAGCAGGAAGAGCGCCATCTTGTGCTGGCATATGAGACAGCAGATCAGGGAAAAAGGTAAATCTAGGGAGGAGGTATGAGGTGGAAATGAATAGAGCTCAGGCGTTTTTAATCGTCAGTTATTATTCGCTATGGCCGGGGCGCGCAGCTCCGGACACCCAGCTAATTTTTTTGTATTTTTAGTAGAGACGGAGTTTCACCATGTTAGCCAGGATGGTCTCGATCTCCTGACTTCATGATCCGCCCACCTTGGCCTCCCAGAGTACTGGGATTACAGGCGTGAGCCACTGTGCCCAGCCACTATTACTATTTTGAACAGACTAGGTCAACTAAGAATAAGAAAAATAGCTAGGCCTGGTCAGGTATGGTGGCTCAGGCGTGGTAGCTCAGGCCTGTAATCCCAGCACTTTGAGAGGCCAGGGCAGGTGGATCACGAGATCAGATGTTCAAGACCAGCCTGGCAAACATGGCGAAACCCTGTCTCTACTACAAATATAAAAATTAGCCAGGTGTAGTGGTGCGTGCTTATAGTCCTGGCTACTCAGGAGGCTGAGGTGTGAGAATCGCTTGAACCCAGGAGGTGAGGGTTGCAGTGAGCCAAGATCGTGCTACTGTACTCCAGCCTGGGTGACAGAGCGAAACTTCATCTCAACAACAACAAAAAAAGAAAAATAGCTAGGCATGGTGGCTGACGCCTGTAATCCCAGCACTTTGGGAGGCTGAGGGCAGGAGGCAACTTGAAGCCAGGAGTTTGAGACCAGCCTGGGCAATGCAGAGACCTTGTCTATACAAAACAACAACAACAACAAAAAACCAAGTGTGCTGGTGTGCACCTGTAGCCCCAGCTACTTGGGAGGTGAGGTGGGAGGATCACTTGAGCCCAGGAGTTCAAGGCTGTCGCACCACTGTACTCCAGCTTAGGCAACAGAGTGAGACCGTCTCAAAAAAAAGATAAGAAAAAAGTTTTAATTTTACTTTCACTTATTCTTTCTTTGATGTTCTCAATTTTTAAAATGTGTATCTGTGGCCGGGCCTGGTGGCTCCTCATCCCTGTAATCCCAGCACTTCGGGAGGCCGAGGCGGGCAGGTCATTTGAGGTCAGGAATTCAAGACCAGCCTGGCAAACATGGCGAAACCCTGTCTCTACTACAAATATAAAAATTAGCCAGGTGTAGTGGTGCGTGCTTATAGTCCTGGCTACTCAGGAGGCTGAGGTGTGAGAATCGCTTGAACCCAGGAGGTGAGGGTTGCAGTGAGCCAAGATCATGCCACTGCACTCCAGCCTGGGTGACACAGTAAGACCCTGCCTCAAAAAAAAAAAAAAAAAAAAAATTGTATCTGTTTCTGACCTGTATTTTCCTTTATTTTCCTTTCCTGCCCAGTTAAGGCAAGTTTACTTGTAACAGCAATAAATTATCTTAGTTTTTGAGAAAGTCTTTCTTTACTTTTGAAAGATAATTTTGCAGGGTACAGAATTCTGTTTTGATGGATTTTTTTTTTTTTCTCTAAACATCTTAACTGTTCACTCCATTTTCTTGCTTGTGTGGTTTCTGTAGGTAAGGTATTTTTTCCCCCCTCAGGCTTATCTTTGATTTTTCGTGTTTTAAAAATGGTATGCCTACATGCAGGTTTTTTGGCATTTATCTTCTTGGTATTCTCGGATTTTCCTCCATCTGTGATTTGGTGTCTGACATTACTTCAGCAAAATTTTCAGTAATTATCGTGTCATATATGGATGCTCCTTGACTTAATGATGTGGTTACATCCTGATAAACTCATCATAAATTGAAAATCTCCTTGTCAGAAGTGCATTTTTGACTTATAATATATTCAACTTGTAATAGATTTATCCAGATGGAGCCTCATTGTAAGTTGGGGAATGTACTGAATATGTATTGCTTTTGTGCTGTTGTAAAATTGAAAAATACTAAGTCAAACCACCATGCGTCAGGCACCAGCTGTCTTTCTTCTGTTCTTTTCCTTTCCTTCGGGTATTTCCATTGTGCATATCTATACCTTTTATGGCTGTCCACAGTTCTTGGATATTCTGTTCTTTTTTTTTTTCCCCAGTGTTCTCTTTGCTTGGAGGTTTGATTTTTTCGCTCAATCTCATGCTGTCTACGTAATACATAGCCCATCGAAGGCATTCTTCACTTCTGTACAGTGTTTTTGATCACTAGTATTTCTTTTTTTTTTCTTTTTTTTTTCTTTTTTTTTGAGACGGAGTCTCGCTCTGTCTCCCAGGCTGGAGTGCAGTGGCCAGATCTCAGCTCACGGCAAGCTCCGCCTCCCGGGTTTACGCCATTCTCCTTCCTCAGCTTCCCAAGTAGCTAGGACTACAGGCGCCCACTACCTCGCCCGGCTAGTTTTTTTGTATTTTTTGGTAGAGACGGGGTTTCACCGTGTTAGCTAGGATGGTCTTGATCTCCTGACCCCATGATCCACCCGTCTCGGCCTCCCAAAGTGCTAGGATTACAGACTTGAGTCACCGCGCCTGGCCTCTGTTTTTTTTTTTGAGATGGAGTCTCACTTTCTTGCCCAGGCTGGAGTGCAGTGATGCGATCTGGGCTCACTGCAGCTTCCACCTCCCGGGTTCAAGCCAGTCTTGTGTCTCAGCCTCCTGAGTAGCTGGGACTACAAGTGTGCATCATGGTGCCTGGCTAATTTTTGTATTTTTAGTAGAGACAGAGTGTCACTGTGTTGGCTAGGCTGGTTTTGAACTCCTGACCTCAAGTGACTGCCTGCCTCGGCCTCCCAAAGTGCTGGGATTACAGGTGTGAGCCACCGCTCCCGGCCCCCTTGGACGTTTTAACTTCAGACACATACACACCTAGCCTCTGGCAATTTGTCAGTTGCAGTTCAGGTATTTCTATCCTGACACTTTCTCACAGAGGTTTGTGCTCTGGTAAGTACTGTGTTTCTGCCTGTCTCTAATTTTGGGGACAGTGGTTTGCCCTGTATTTTCACTTCTCTTTCAGATCTAAGAAGAGGTGTTGATTTTTCAGTCTGTTAAGCTTTTTACTTGTTGTTAGGACAGAGTGGCTGCTTCCAGGCTCTTTACATGCAGAACTGGAACTATTAATTTTTGATGATACAGTTGCTATTTTTCTACATTCTCTTAGAACACAATTGTCTCTTATAACCACCCACCCATCCCAATCCCCTTTCTCTCCTCGGAGGTAATCGGTTTGGTAGATATTCTTCTAGGTCTTTCCCTATACATTTTTAATGCAGATGTTTATATCCTTAAAATGTTTGTGTTGGTTTATTTTTGTGAAGTTGTATGATATTCTGTTGTATGAACATTTCATAGTTTGTCTCTTGTAATCATCTATTATCAACATCAGTGTTTAGGTTGTTTTCAGTTACGGGCTATTTTCGATAACACTACTAGGAATATTTTTGTACATTTCTTTTGGTAGACATCAGCTGTGATTTCTGTTAGGCACATACCAGGATTTTTCAGCCTCAGCACTATTGACATTTTGGACTGAATAATTCTTTGTTGTGGAGGAACATCCTGTGCATTGTAGGATGTTGAGCAGCATTCCTGGCCCCGACCCATGTAGGTGCCAGTAGCACTGCCCCACTGTGACAACCGTGAATGGCTCCAGACATTGTCAAATGCCCCCTGGGGGACAAAATCTCCCTCTTACCCATTGAGAACCACTGGGCACGTACTTACGAGTGATACCGTTGAGTCACTGTGTAGATACATTTACATTTAGTACATACTCTCGGTTTTCCAAAGTGGCGAAATGACTTCACATTCCCAGTACCAGGAATTGAGAGCTGCATTTGCCCTAAATCCTTTTTTATTTTCATGGAAAAGAGGTTTTCCACTTTTCAAAAAATTGCACCACTGTAGTTGATGTGGGTGTGTTGCGTAGGCGTTAGCAGTATTGCTCTCACCATGTGCTCACAGGACAGTAGCACAACCCCACGAGAAGGGTGGTTTGCTCTACATCCTTAACAGGCTTGTGTTGGCCATTGTCCCGCTGATGCTCATTTCAGGGGTCAGTTGTTCATTTCTAAATATCTCCTTGTTTTTTTTTTTTTAAATTCCAATTCTCTTTTTATTCACTTTATATAACTTCTCTGTATTTTAAATACTTATATAGTTATGTATTATGATAGTTATTTGTAATATTACTTGTCTGCTAACATCGTCTGGATCATGTGTGCGTCTGGATCAATTATCTGCCTATTCCTTTTGTCAGTCATATTTTCCTGCCTCATGTCTCAAAGTTTTTAATTTTTTGCTGACATTGTTTTAAAAGGAATAACCACAGAGGCTAAAGTTTACTGTTGTGGGTTTTTTTTGAGATGAAGTCTTGCGTTGTCGCCCAGGCTGGAGTGCAATGGCGCGATCTCGGCTCATTGCAACCTCCGCTTCCTGGGTTCAAGCAATTCTCCTGCGTCAGCTTCCCCAGTAGCTGAGATTACAGGCGCCCACCACCATGCCTGGCTGTTTTGTATATTTAGTAGAGATGGGATTTCACCATGTTGGTCAGGCTGGTCTTGACAAACTCCTGACCTCAGGTGATCCACCCACCTTGGCCTCCTGAAATGCTGGGATTACAGGGGTGAGCCACCGCGCCTGACCTTACTGTTGTTTTATATCAGAGGATATTTCCCCTTTTCTCTGTCATGCAGTAGGGGAATGGCTGATCACTTCAGTTTAAACAGGAATTGAGCTGTTTAGGGGCTGGACTCTATTACTGTGGCTTCGGGTTTCTGGATGGTGTATTTATTGCAGGCTCGTCTCTACTGGTACTTTGTTTCTGGAGCACCTTGAGGCTGTGGGAGACTCAGTCTGCCATTCCAACCCAGCCTGCAGCTTCTTGCACTGACCAGCACTCAACACATGTCCCATGGGGAAAGCTCACTGTCCACTGGGGCGCATCAAAACCTTCCCTGGTTTCTCTTTCCCTGTCCTAGTTCTCTGTCTGGGCTGAGCCCTTCCCTCACTGCTCTCAAGCTGAGCAAATGACCCAGGTGGGCAACAGCCAGCAATTTTAGCTCACCTAAGAGCAGCTCTTTTCTCTCTGCAATTTTAGTTTATTTAGTCCTCCTTGCTTCCACAGGTCTCTGGTTTTTTAAAAAGATAAGAGTATTTAAAATTTTCTAGTTGTAGCAGCAGTAGTCCAAGCATATGATTTTATTTTACGTTAATGAGAGTTAGAATTATTAGATGAAATACAATGAAAATTTTTCTTGGTATTTTCATTGAGAATTTATCAAATTTGCAAATTAATTTGTGGAAAATTAATATCTTTAATT
>NW_012102443.1:324861-327414 GCF_000951045.1 Mandrillus leucophaeus | reverse complement strand
TGGGATTACAGACGTGAGCCACCGCACCCGGCCATTTTTTTATTTTTAGTAGAGATGGGGTTTCACCATATGGCCAGGCTGATCTTGAACTCCTGACCTCAGGTGATCTGCCCACCTCCACCTCCAAAAGTGCCGGGATTACAGGCGTAAGCCACTTTGCCTGGTCACCCTGTCTGTGTTTATTTGCCTTTTAGTGTTGCCTTGTCCCTTTTTGTTCGTAGCTGGACATGATGTACTGAGTAAAAAGATTTACTTTTAATAGTACTTTACTAATATGGTGGTGAGATACCGGGAAAGGGTGAGCATTCTGTAGGCCCCTGATTAGGTCTGTCTCTTTGTGAGCCTGTTCCCCTGGACTCCGAACCTCACAAGTATTTCCCAGGCCACCCCCACCCCATCCCTTAGATGGGACAGGATGGAATTTGGTATATTCTTTCCTCAGGTTAGTTAGGCTCTGACAAAACCTTAGTAGATTAGGCTCTGGGAACCTGGTTGAGCTCCTGAAAGTAAAACTCAGAAAAGCTTGGGACCTCGTCTCCCTCCACTCCTACCATAAGTGGGTCCCCCTGGACTTCTTTTTTTTTTTGAGACGGAGTCTCACTCTGTCACCCAGGCTGGAGTGCGGTGGCGCGATCTCGGCTCACTGCAAGCTCCGCCTCCCAGGGTCACGCCATTCTCCTGCCTCAGCCTCCCGAGTAGCTGGGACTGCAGGCACCTGCCACCATGCCTGGATAATTTTTTTGTATTCTTTTAGTAGAGACGGGGTTTCCACCCACCTCGGCCTCCCAAAGTGCTGGGATTACAGGTGTGAGCCACCGCTCCCGGCCCCCTTGGACGTTTTAACTTCAGACACGTACACACCTAGCCTCTGGCAATTTGTCAGTTGCAGTTCAGGTATTTCTATCCTGACACTTTCTCACAGAGGTTTGTGCTCTGGTAAGTACTGTGTTTCTGCCTGTCTCTAATTTTGGGGACAGTGGTTTGCCCTGTATTTTCACTTCTCTTTCAGATCTAAGAAGAGTTGTTGATTTTTCAGTCTGTTAAGCTTTTTACTTGTTGTTAGGACAGAGTGGCTGCTTCCAGGCTCTTTACATGCAGAACTGGAACTATTAATTTTTGATGATACGGTTGCTATTTTTCTACATTCTCTTAGAACACAATTGTCTCTTATAACCACCCACCCATCCCAATCCCCTTTCTGTCCTTGGAGGTAATCGGTTTGGTAGATATTCTTCTAGGTCTTTCCCTATACATTTTTAATGCAGATGTTTATATCCTTAAAATGTTTGTGTTGGTTTATTTTTGTGAAGTTGTATGATATTCTGTTGTATGAACATTTCATAGTTTGTCTCTTGTAATCATCTATTATCAACATCAGTGTTTAGGTTGTTTTCAGTTACGGGCTATTTTCGATAACACTACTAGGAATATTTTTGTACATTTCTTTTGGTAGACATCAGCTGTCATTTCTGTTAGGCACATACCAGGATTTTTCAGCCTCAGCACTATTGACATTTTGGACTGAATAATTCTTTGTTGTGGAGGAACATCCTGTGCATTGTAGGATGTTGAGCAGCATTCCTGGCCCCGACCCATGTAGGTGCCAGTAGCACTGCCCCACTGTGACAACCGTGAATGGCTCCAGACATTGTCAAATGCCCCCTGGGGGACAAAATCTCCCTCTTACCCATTGAGAACCACTGGGCACGTACTTACGAGTGATACCGTTGAGTCACTGTGTAGATACATTTACATTTAGTACATACTCTCGGTTTTCCAAAGTGGCGAAATGACTTCACATTCCCAGTACCAGGAATTGAGAGCTGCATTTGCCCTAAATCCTTTTTTATTTTCATGGAAAAGAGGTTTTCCACTTTTCAAAAAATTGCACCACTGTAGTTGATGTGGGTGTGTTGCGTAGGCGTTAGCAGTATTGCTCTCACCATGTGCTCACAGGACAGTAGCACAACCCCACGAGAAGGGTGGTTTGCTCTACATCCTTAACAGGCTTGTGTTGGCCATTGTCCCGCTGATGCTCATTTCAGGGGTCAGTTGTTCATTTCTAAATATCTCCTTGTTTTTTTTTTTTTAAATTCCAATTCTCTTTTTATTCACTTTATATAACTTCTCTGTATTTTAAATACTTATATAGTTATGTATTATGATAGTTATTTGTAATATTACTTGTCTGCTAACATCGTCTGGATCATGTGTGCGTCTGGATCAATTATCTGCCTATTCCTTTTGTCAGTCATATTTTCCTGCCTCATGTCTCAAAGTTTTTAATTTTTTGCTGACATTGTTTTAAAAGGAATAACCACAGAGGCTAAAGTTTACTGTTGTGGGTTTTTTTTGAGATGAAGTCTTGCGTTGTCGCCCAGGCTGGAGTGCAATGGCGCGATCTCGGCTCATTGCAACCTCCGCTTCCTGGGTTCAAGCAATTCTCCTGCGTCAGCTTCCCCAGTAGCTGAGATTACAGGCGCCCACCACCATGCCTGGCTGTTTTGTATATTTAGTAGAGATGGGATTTCACCATGTTGGTCAGGCTGGTCT
>NW_012102443.1:318674-320568 GCF_000951045.1 Mandrillus leucophaeus | reverse complement strand
TGGCATAGCTTTAGCAGCAGTGCATCGCAGTGGAAAACACATCAGGCCCAGGAGGACTCCAAATTAAGGAGATTCACAGGGTTGTTGAATCATTTCTGGTCTTCAGGATACTATGATTTTGGTTTTCTCAGATGAAGTAAAACAATGAGAGATACATAATAATTTGAATAGTAGAAATATAATGCCCGCAAGGATTACAAACGAAAGAGAACTTTTGATTTTGCCGGAACAACAGCAGCAAATAACCTATTCCGTTAATGGGCCAACTAAAAGTATCATGAAGAAAACAAAAACCTCATTCCTTTTTCGGGGCTTCTTGTAGCCAGGAAATAATTCAGAATTAGCCAAAATTATAGGCAAATAACAAAAACTCAGAACAGCAATCAGAATCTAAAATTTTCTGTCTCCAGTTTTCCTACTTCTACCAAGAATAAATCATAGCAGGACCAATTTATTTGCAAATAAATTTTGGTCTCATACTTGGCCTGGTTATTTGCATAAGAATGGCAAGAATAGTGACCAGCCATGTAGGCTTCTTTTAAGTTGACTTTACTGGAGCTTCTTTTTTTTTTTTTTTTTTGAGATGGGTGTACTCTGTCACCTAGACTAGAGTGCAGTGGTGTGATCTCGGCTCACTTCAGTCTTCACCTCCTGGGTTCAAGCAGTTCTCCTGCGTCAGCCTCCTGAGTAGCTGGGATTACAGGTGCGTGCCAGCACGCCTGGCTAATTTTTGTATTTTTAGTAGACAGAGGGTTTCACCATGTTGGTCAGGCTGGTCTCGAACTCCTGACCTCATGATCTGCCTGCCTTGGTCTCCCAAAGTACTGGGATTACAAGCGTGAGCCACCACTCCCGGCCTTGCTGGAACTTTTAGAAGGAATTTTTGATTCGACTTTTTAAAAGCTTAGAAGGCCAGCAGCCAACCCAAGGATTTGCCGCTCGACTGTGCTTGTAACACCTGTATGAATTCCTGTCTTCTCGAGATCCCAAAATACCATGAGGTTCCTGAGCCTCTTAGAAAGTGACATTCTTTACTTGCCACAGGTCAGGAATCTTTAAGGTGGACAAGGTACCAGGCCAGTCTTTCCAAGGGGCTTTTTATCAGCTCTGTAAATCCAACCTAAATTTCTCAAAGCAGCCTGGTTATATCTGAAAATACGCCATTCCATTTGAGGCCTTGATACAATAACCAGTCTTTCCAATTGTGTCCTTTTGCAAAAGAAAACAGATTCTTGCTGAACTTATATAAATAACCGTATTACCATAAGATCAGAATACTCATGAATAGTTTCCAGATTTTGGAGAAATCAGGTAGAGAGAAAGGTAAATTTTGCTCACAAAAACATACTTTACCCAATTGCTCTAAGCTGTAAATAACTCAGAAAGATTCTTGACTCTTCTTTAATCAGAGCAGCAGCCTTCCAAACAGGATGTCATGTGTTCACCTTGGAACTGCCATCCCCAAGTCAAGCAGCTCTTTGCCAGTCGGGTGAGAGCTGTTTATCAGGGACTGTAGAATCCAACAGCTGTTTACATAGTTCCAGAGTCAGTGGAACAGAAGCCATATCTGTGTCTCAGGCAGCTGCAAAACAAGATGGTGGATCTCCACCAGTTCTCATTTTATCTCAGCTGATTCTCTTAGTTTTTTTGTTTGTTTGTTTGTTTGAGATGGAGTTTTGCTCTTTGTTGCCGAGGCTGGAGTGCAGTGATGTGATCTCGGCTCACTGCAAGCTCCGCCTCCCGGGTTCAAGTGATTCTCCTGCCTCAGCCTCCTGAGTAGCTGGGACTACAGGCGCCCACCACCACACCTGGCTGATTTTTTTGTATTTTTAGTAGAAATGGAGTTTCACCGTGTTAGTCAGGATTTTTTTTTTTTTTTTTGAGACGGAGTCTC
>NW_012102443.1:315337-317708 GCF_000951045.1 Mandrillus leucophaeus | reverse complement strand
TTCCCGTCACCACACCTGGTTAATTTTTTTGTATTTAGTAGAGACAGGGTTTCACCATGTTGGTCAGGCTGGTCTCGAACTCCTGACCTCAAATGATCTGCCTGCAAAGTGCTGGGATTACAGGCATGAGCCACCGTGCCCGGCCAAAAGCGTTGAGTTTTATCATGTTCCTTTTGTTATGTCTATTGAGATGATTGACAGTTCTCCATGAATGTGCTAATGTGACTTATTTTATTGTTTTTTGTTTTTTAAAAATGTGGACTATCCTTTAATTCATTGGATAAACTCTTGGTGTAGTTTGCTATGTACGTATGTACAAATACATGCTATGTGTGTATATATATATACACACATACACACAGCATTAGATTTACTTTACTAATATTTTTAAGTATTTTAATCAATGTTAATCATAAATGAGGTTAGATTACAGTTTGTGCTGTCCTTGTTTTGTCTATAGGGTTGTGCACCTTTGTGTGATGCATTATACAGGTGTCCCATCATTTCACAGCTCTATGTCAGATGAAATATACTGGGAATTTTCTGTTCTTTGGATGGTGTTAGAAGTTTTGTTAGTGTGGGACTGTTGCCTTTTTGGGAAGAGTATACTTTTGATCCTTTGACTACTACTTCAGTTTTTTAAAATGATCATCGACTAGTCTGTTTTTCTTTTCTTTTTTTTTTTTGAGATGGGGTCTCACTCTGTCATCCAGGCTGGAATGCAGTGTCACGATCTCTGCTCACTGCACCCTCCGCATCCCAGGCTCAAGGAGTCCTCCCGCATCAGCCTCTCAAGTAGCTGGGACTACAGATGTGTGCCATACTCAGCTGATTTTTGTATTTTTTTGTAGAGATGGAGTTTCACCATGTTGCCTAGGCTGTTCTTAATGAACTCCTAGACTCAAGTGGTCCACCCATCTCTGCCTCCCAAAGTACTGGGATTACAGGTATGAACCACCATGCTCTAGCCTGGTTTTCCTAATTCTTGCTGGGGTAATTTTGGTTACTTTTATTTTCATAGAAAAATCTCCACTTTAAGTTTTCCAGTTTATTGGAACAAATGTATAAATAGTCAGTTCTGCTATTTTGTTTGCTTTGACAACATGAATTTGTTTCCACACTATTGCTATATTAAGGAACAATGTGAGCTTTCCATCTGATTTCAGATAACCCTCTTTCCACCACCATGTAATAACTGGTCATTTTCAAGGTAAAGTGTCATATTTATTGTAGTGTTTATATGTTTGTTAACCATTTAGCATGTATAAAACTGCTACTGTTTTTATCGGGTGCTAGGTTCTCTTTTTGTGTGTCACCGGTATTATGCCTTTACCCCATTTTTCCCATAAGCCCTATGGCTTTTTATGCAACTGAATGGTGTGATGTTTTGCAGCGTGTGCATCCCGTTACAGTAGAACTGTTTATCATAATCTCTTGTGAAATTTTAAGTCTCTTAGAGTTTGTGGACTGCTTCTTGGTCATAAAATTTTCTTTTAAAATTTTCTTTTGATCATGCTAGGTCAATTCAAAATTTTTACCATTATTTTGTATTTTATGTTTATTCTCTTATTTATTTATCCATTTTGAGATGGAGTCTTGCTCTGTCGCCCAGGCTGGAGTGCAGTGGCGCGATCTCGGCTCACTGTAGCCGCCACCTCCTGGGTTCGGGTGATTCTCCTGCCTCAGCCTCCCGAGTAGCAGGGATTACAGGCGTGTGCCACCATACCTGGCTAATTTTTGTATTTTTAGCAGGACGGAGTTTCGCCATGTTGGCCAGGCTGGTCTTGAACTCCTGACCATAGGTGATCTACCCACCTCTGCCTCCCAGAGTGCTGGGATTACAGGCAGGAACCACCATGCTCAGCCTATTTTTATTCATATCAAGCTTAAAGAAATAGTAAAAGGCTTTAAATAAAATAGATAACAAGCCTCCCGGTCTACTTGCTGCTCCTGGTCTACCCACTCTTTGCTCTGCACCTTTCCTCTTCCATCCTGTGTCCCCAGAAGCAGCTGCTTTGGGCTCCATTTCCTCTTCTGGTGTAGACCTCCAGCTTCTAATATGGTCACATCGACGTGATGTGTGTCATGTTTCTTCTCCCTCAGATTTAAAGTAACCAGCTTGACGAGTGGCCTGAACATAATAAGGGCACAGTAGTGTCTTCATGTTTCTCCTCACAGCCTCAGGCTTGCTCTGTCAGCCCTTTCTTCCCTAGTGGTCGTTGTGAGGAGAGCTGATGATGCTCTGATCACAGTCTTGTTTGTTATTAACTCTCAGTTACTTTCAGGTATGGGAAAGTTCAGGCCACACTCTCACTCCAAGCTCTTGTACATCCCGTCATTCTGGCCTGCACAGGGGAGATGGAGGAGGCTT
>NW_012102443.1:312233-313072 GCF_000951045.1 Mandrillus leucophaeus | reverse complement strand
GAACTCCTGAGCTCAGGTGATCCGCCCGCCTTGGCCTCCCAAACTGCTGGGATTACAGGCGTGAGCCATGGTGCCCAGCCTGGATTTTGTTAAGAGTACCTAGCACCAGTGGCATGTTAGGTAGTCATGTGTTGGCTGAGTAACACCCACCCTGGAGACCCTAGGTGGGTGGGACCTGGGAGCCTAATTCGTATACTGCTTTTAGCTATTTTCAGTTCACACCTCGTTGTCCTCATGCAGGATGACTGTTCCCAGAGCTTTTAGGGCTTCTGTGGGAGAGATGGTTTGCTGTGCATCAGCTTACCTCTGGAGAGCTTCTGCTCAGGGAAGTCAGTTACCAGATTTTTGGCTTACTGTTTATTAAAAATTTATCAAAATATCTTACTGGCTTCTGTTTACGTAGTTCCCTTTTTTTTTAGAGGTGTGTTTGTGCATGCTATATTCCTGTATGTAATTTAAATGAGTCTCAGATAGAGGAGGATACTGATAGTCATGTTTAAATCTTCTCTCCATTCTCTCTGTTCCTACTTTCAAATCACATTTAGTCTCCACCTCAACCTCGCTAATGGGCATAAATCTTACAGCTTTGTAGGTGTTTTGATTTGTGAAATTATATATTGTAGAAAAGCCATCTAGCATAGAAGAATCATGGCCGAGTATTGATGAGCCAGTAGGGATGGTGACCCACGCGGAGGTGCCTGAGCAAGAGGAGCTGTTGGCTGTAGTGGGACTTTCATGCTACTTGGGATGCATAAGAAATGCCTTTAGTGGCCGGGCGCGGTAGCCCAAGCCTGTAATCCCAGCACTTTGGGAGGCCGAGAAGGGCGGATCACGAGGTC
>NW_012102443.1:309265-310135 GCF_000951045.1 Mandrillus leucophaeus | reverse complement strand
TCACGCCCCTGCTGCCTTTTAAAAGTCCCCCTGCAGTCTCTGCCTTCAGAATTTTTTGCAGGAAAGCAGTTATCGGATCCTTGTTTACTTAAATTCTTAAGCACATGTCAGTTCCTTCTGAAAAGTCCCCAGATTGAGCCTGATCAGTTCTTGCAGACGTCCAGGTTGTGTGTGGGGCGCTTGCACAGTCCCCTTTTCTTGGAGCCCCTCGTGTTTGAGAGGATGGAGACCGGCTTCCCTTTCTTCCCACGTGTTCCTAGCAAGGTCACTTTTGTCCTTCAGTGACTCACTTCTGTGGACTGCTTTCTGGTTGGATCTCCCCCATCTTCAGTCATTCATGGACCAGTTATTCACTATCTTCTTTCCTCCCTTTGTTATCCCCAGGCTTCTCCAGCTCTTTAAAGGGGAAGTTCTGTAGTTTGCTTGGCCAGGCTGCTTGGTGTCCTCCTGGCCCCCCTTCTGTCTCTAAGCGTGCCACGGTGTCTCTATCAGGTTGTGTTCTGGCTCTGTCCCCACAGGATGCCCAGAGTCCAGCCACTGCTTATCATCCCCATCGCTGTCACCTTGGCCCAAGCCGCCTTCTTCCATTGGACTAACACAGTTGCCTCCTAACTGGTCTCCTCGGTATCTCCTCTTACAACCCCCTCCGTCTTCCACAGCAGTCGGGGTGATCTCCTCAAAATACGAGTCAGAGCGAGAAGCCTTTCATTGCCTTCTCACAGCACTTGCATTTCTGCCCAGATATCACCTCATCAGAGAGCTGCCCTGATCCCTCTGTCTGAAACAGCACCCGTGCCTCCCTCTCTCTCATGACCCTGTCCCTTACCGGCTCGGATTTTTCGTTTGTTTGTTTTTTGTTTTTTGTTTTTT
>NW_012102443.1:294483-307541 GCF_000951045.1 Mandrillus leucophaeus | reverse complement strand
AAATGCCTTTAGTTTAAGCCCCTTGAGTTAAACTGATGTAAAAATGCAATTATTTTGTGCTAATTCTGTGAGTATCAGCTTTCATTGATTTAGCATTTACCTGATATCTTTTTTCATTTATTGTCTAATTTGTATTTTTTTCTTTGGTGTATCTCATGAGTTTCAGACTGTCTTAGTTATGTTTTCAGTATGTTTCTTCTAACATGAATGTGTTCTTTGTCAGTCGGTTTTTTCTCTACTGTTTTGGAAGCTCTACTTCCTCCGCGCTCCCTCCCTACATTTTAGTGCTCGATTGTCTCTTAAGTCATTCGCAGACCCACTGAACGTTTCCCTTTAAACCAAAGTCTATACAGTTGCATTTTCTCTTTTCCCAAGTGAAAGATGTTTCTTTATACCTTCATTTTCTATGATTCTCATCTATTTGCATCACACACATGCTTAAGTCGTATAGCTGATAATAATTTTAGTTCAGATGTGTTTGAATCAATATTTAGATTTACGTTCTGCTGCTCCACCAATTCTTTCTGTGTCTTAATGTTGTCTGTATAGGGTGTATTTTTTTTTTTTAATTTAAAAAAGTTGTTAAATTTTTTTTTAGAGACAGAGTCTGGTTCTCTTGCCCAGTGTAAAGTGCAGTGGCACAGTCATGGCCAACTATCGCCTCAAACTGCTGTACTCAAACCATCCTTCCACCTCAGCCTCCTGAGTAGCTGGGACTACAGGTGTGCACCACCATGCCCACACATTTTTTGTTACTTGTAGAGATGGGGTCTAACTATGTGACCCAGAATAGTCTCAAACTCTTGGCCTCAAGTAATCCTCCTGCCTCAGCCTCCCAAATGCTGGGATTTTAGGCATGACTACCACACTTGATGGATATAAATTTTCCAGGTGCTTGTATATTTGAAAATGTCTTTTATTTTCCCTTATTCTTGCCTTTTAGTTTGGCTGGTATAAGATTTCAGCGTCAGCATTGTTTTTTCTCCGTACTTTATTTCTCTCCCACTTTCAGGAAATGTTGTTCTTTCCTTTTAGTTGGTTATCAGGTGTTCTCTATTTACTTTATTTTCAGACGTTTCATTACCATCTGCTTAAATTTGGACCTTTTTTTTTTTTTTGGTTGACTTATCTTGCATTTCAATTGGTAGGTTTTTATCACGTGAACTCCTGTATTTGTCTTCACTCCGGGAGAATTTTCAGGCCGTATTTCTTCGAACATTGCCCTATTATTTCTCTTATTTATATAAACCTACATTGGCAATTTTTCTATAAACTAGGAAAATCATTCCAGACTTATTTATTTATTTATTTGAGACAGAGTCTGGCTCTGTCGCCCAGGCTGGAGTGCAGTGTCATGATCTTGGTTCACTGTAACCTCTGCCTCCCTGGTTCAAGCGATTCTCCTGCCTCAGCCTCTTGAGTAGCTAGGCTTGCAGGCGCCCGCCACCACGGCTGGCTAATTTTTGTAATTGTAATAGAGATGGGGTTTCACCATGTTGATCAGGCTGGT
Organism: Mandrillus leucophaeus; assembly: GCF_000951045.1. Lineage (NCBI taxonomy): Eukaryota > Metazoa > Chordata > Mammalia > Primates > Cercopithecidae > Mandrillus > Mandrillus leucophaeus. The sequence continues at coordinate 306,031 of NW_012102443.1, read as the reverse complement.
CTTGAACTCCTGACCTTGTGATCTGCTTCCCTCAGCCTCCCAAAGTGCTGGGCTTACAGGCATGAGCCACTGTACCCGGCCTCCAGGTTTATTTTGTAGTCTAGCTCTTACCTGTTCACCCATTGTAGCCATCGCTATGGTTTGAATGTATCTTTCAAATTTCATATGTTGGAAATTTAATTCCTAAATTTATTCGTTGATGATATTTGGAGGTAGAAGGTATTTAGGATTTGACAAGGTCATCAGGGCAGGGACCCTATGATGGGATTAGTAGCTTTATAAGGATAGGAAGAGAGACCTGAGCTGGCATGCTCCCTGTCTCTCATCATGTAATGCCTTCTACCAAGTTACGACATAGCAAGAAGGCCCTCACCAGATGCCAGCGCCATGCTTGTGGGCTTCCCGGCCTCCAGAACCTTGAGCTAAATGAACGTTTTTCTTTATAAATCACCCAGTTTCTGGTATTCTGTTATAAAAATAGAAAACAAAGACAGCAGTCTTCTCTGTGTCTGAAATATTTGCAGTTCCTTGAATTGACCAGGCTCTACCGTGTGTTCTGTGTGATGCTTGCTCCTGGTACAGGGACTGCAAATTATGTTCCAATCTATTTTTTTTTTTCTTTCTTTCATAATAGATTTGCCAGTTTTTCAGTTGGGCATATACAGAAACAGACTCCATTTCTGAATTTCCCTGCTGTTCCCTCCCAGCCCCCACTCTTTGCTGTTGCTTAGAATGCAGATGTGATGACTAGAGCCATCTTAGACTGGGTTGCCCTGGAAGTGGAAGCCGTGTAAGGTGGAGCAGAGATGGAAGCCCCAGACCAATTGCCTTCAGACTCCTGCAAGTAGAAGGATAAACTCTCTTGTTTATCCCCCTGTTCTCAGTTGAACCTCGTCCACACACCTCCTGAATTGCCCTTTCCACCCCAACTTCTTGAGGAACACATCATGAATCTTCTAAGACTACTTGAGTGGCTCTCTTCATTCCTGTGCAAAATGTACCCTGGATGTTTTTACCAAGGACTCAGAACACCTTATTTTGTTTGCATGTATAAATGTTCATTCCTATCTACAAGATAGAAAGCTTCTTGAAGACAGAACTGGATTTTTTTCATCCTGAAATCTTCAGGATCCAAGAGAGTACTGGCAAATAGAAGCTCCTTGATTGATTTTTTTTTTTTCTTTTTTTTCTTTTGAGATGGAGTCTCACTCTGTCGACCAGGCTGGAGTGCAGTGGCGCGATGTCGGCTCGCTGCAACCTCTGCCGCCCGGGTTCAAGTGATTCTCCTGCCTCAGCCACCTGAGTAGCTGGGATTACAGGTAGCCTGCCACTGCGCCCGGCTAATTTTTGTATTTTTAATAGAGACAGGGTTTCACCATCTTGGTCAGGCTGGTCTTAAACTCCTGACCTCGTGATCCTCCTGCCTTGGTCTCTGAATGTGCTGGGATTACAGGCGTGAGCCACCATGCCCGGAACTCCTTGATTGATTTTTAATTCTCTCACAGAGTAAATGCTAAACCAGACACAGGAAATGGTAGAGGAACATTTTTCCCTTCCCAGTTCCTCTGCATCTTTTCCACATCACCTAATGTAATTGCATCCAATTGAACAGGGTGTGTGTTATTTCAGGGATTATTGTCGTTCAAGGATATATCTATGGAATTCACCTGGGATGAATGGCAGCTACTGGATTCTACACAGAAGTACCTGTACAGAGATGTGATATTGGAAAACTATCATAACCTGTTATCAGTGGGTAAGTGCTCCGTCTCAACGTCACATCACTCAGATAGTGAGTAATAAACTGCCATCCCTTTTTTTGTTGGTGACCTACTCTGGGATCTCTGAAGTGCTTAATGATTATGAACTTGAACTTTAGGGGTCAAATTTCCTTCGTCCCTATTTGTCCCTCACTTCCTAATTGTAATCTTTCCCCAAGTGAGATGAGCAGTTTTACTCTGTAGCTCTTGATTCCTCGGTCCTGTCCCTAACAGCCTGGTCCCCACCCTTTGTGATTTCCCATCAACAGGGTATCATGGTACCAAGCCTGACTTAATCTTCAAGTTGGAACAAGGAGAAGATCCATGGATAATAAATGCCAAAATTTCCAGGCAGAGCTGTCCAGGTGGGTGAGTGAGAATGAGGAAGGTGGGAGGCATGGGAGTGAGCTGGTGAGTACCTGAGGAGTGGGCACTCGCAGTGTTGTCTTCAGAAATTCTTCTGGAAGTCCTTGAGCTACTGGAGCTGACTCAGGATGAAGCCAGGAGCTCCTCAGATAAGGAAATCGCCGTCACTCTTCATATATTTGGGTTTTCTCCCCCTCACTGTTGAGAGGCAGGCAGGCCCCTCTTCCCTGAACTCTGCTCCAGGCTTGCTTTTGGGTAAGTTTGCCTCCTCCCCACGGTCATGGTCATGGGTTTCATTGGGCATCGAGACCTTTAGGGGATTTCTTTTTCCCCTCACTTGGTGTGGCTCGTGGCCCTCTATTTCCCTTTCTTTTATTTCCTCCTTTGCCTTTCACAGTTAAATCCCCTAGACTTGACTCACAGTCTTAGCCCTGATGTCCCCTGTATCTTTGAGTGATTTTATACACCTTCCACTTCCCTTTTGCGTTGTCCAGAGGGGTATTTTTTCCAGTTTGGCTCTCCTCTCCTATGTTGTAACTGTCGAAAGACTCTTCCATTCTGAAGGTTTAAGCTTTCACCCCAGTGTTGTAACATCAAAATTGAGGTCTTTCTCTTTGGCACTTGAGTCCTGGGTTTTACCTGCCTGTAGGAGCGCTACCCCATGCTTTCCCAGACTTCACTCTCAGTTTCAGAAATGGGGATTTCCTTCTAAAATTACCACTCTTCCTCAAAAGAAATAGCCAGAGCCCTTCATTTTCTTCCACAAGTTTCTTTCTTAGTGTTTCCATCTCTAAGGAGCAGTGCCATCTTGCCATTCAAGCTGTTGACTCCTCCCCTTCTATGCTCCCACATCCAGTCCCTCAGCAAATCGTCTTAGTTCTCTCCCATGTGTTCCAGATTTCCTCAATTCCAGACATGTGTTAGGCCATTCTTTCATTGCTATAAAGAAACACCTGAGACTAGGTAATTTATAAGAAAAGAGGTTTAATTGGCTCAGAGTTCTGCAGGCTGTACGGGAAGCACGGCAGCATTTGCTTCTGGGGAGGTCTCAGGTAGCTCCGGTCATAGTGGAAGTCAAAGCGGGAGCAGGCACATCACATGGTGAAAGCAGGAGCAAGAAGGGGCGGGGAATGTGCCACATAATATCGAATGACCAGATCTCACAAGAACTCACTATCATGAAGACTGCACCAAGCCATGAGGGATCTGCTCCTGTGATCCGGATGTGAACACTTCCCACCAGGCCCCACCTCCAGCATGGGAGATTATAATTCAACTGAGACTTGGGCGGGAATAGGTATCCAAAGTATATCAAGAAGTGTAGTTCAAATTATCTCATTCTGGACTGCTGCAATAACTGTCTAAAGTATTTCTCTGCCCTTTTCTTACTTTTTACAGAACAGTCAAACTGATCTTTTAAATGCAGAAGACTGAGATTTTCTGTAATTAAAAACCTTTAGGCTGGGCACAGTGGCTCACGCCTGTCATCCCAGCACTGTGGGAGGCAAAGGCGAGCGGATCACTTGAGCTCAGGAGTTTGAGACCAGCCTGGCCAACAAGTGAAACCCCATCTCTACTAAAAATACAAAAATTAGCTGGGTGTGGTGGCGAGTGCGTATAGTGCCAGCTACTCAGGAATCTGACATGGAGGATCACTTGAACCCAGGAGGTCTAGGCTGCAGTGAGCCAAGATTGCGCCACTGCACTCCAGCCTGGATGACAGAGCAAAGACCCTGTCTCAAAAAAAAAAAAAATCTTAGAAATGTAAAGAACTTTTTGCCATGGTTTTGAATAATTTGGTTCTGCTTTCATTCATTCACTCAGTGGGTTTTAGCTATCCTGGCCTTTTTCTATTTCTTAAACTCCGTCAGTCAGGCTTCCTCCTCAGGAACTTTGTACTTGGTGCTGTGGCACGATCTCGGCTCACTGCAACCTCTGCTTCCCGGGTTCAAGTGATTCTCCTGCCTCAGCCTCCCTAGTAGCTGGGATTACGGGTGCCCGTCACCATGCCTGGCTAATCCAAGTGCCAGTTTTAAACCTCTATTTTAAAAACTATTTTTGATTACTGGTAATTTGCTGCCAGTTTTCACGAGGGGCCTATTTTGGTCTGTTTTGATTCAGTTCCCTTGCCCCCATGCTTGGCCAGTATTTCTTTTGAACCAATGTGGTAGACTTGTTACCAAAAGAGAAAGGTTGATTACATGACAGTCCTAATACTGTTTAATTCCATATCAGGTTTATGTTATGATGCAAAAAGTTATCTTTTGTTTGTTTTTTGTAGATGGGTGGGACGAATGGTACCAGAACAATCAAGATGAGCTTGAAAGTATCGAAAGAAGCTATGCTTGTAGTGTGTTGGGAAGACTTAATCTGAGCAAAACCCATGATTCTTCAAGACAGAGACTCTGTAACACACATGGGAAAAGTTGGACACAAAACTCAGCTCCAAGCAGAAGTTATTTGAGAAGGAATTCTGATAAGTTTCCTGGTTATGAAGAACCATATTTTCTTAAGCATCAAAGAACTCATAGCATAGAAAAAAATTGTGTGTGTAGTGAATGTGGGAAAGCTTTTCGTTGTAAGTCACAGCTCATTGTACATCTCAGAATTCATACGGGAGAGCGGCCTTACGAATGCAGTAAATGTGAAAGAGCCTTCAGTGCCAAGTCAAACCTTAATGCTCATCAGAGAGTTCATACAGGAGAAAAACCCTACTCATGTAGTGAGTGCGAGAAGGTCTTCTCTTTCAGGTCACAGCTCATTGTCCATCAGGAAATTCACACAGGAGGGAAACCCTATGGCTGCAGTGAATGTGGGAAAGCCTACAGCTGGAAATCACAGCTTCTTTTACACCAGAGAAGTCACACAGGAGTGAAACCCTATGAATGCAGTGAATGTGGGAAAGCCTTTAGTTTGAAGTCTCCATTCGTTGTACACCAGAGAACGCACACAGGAGTGAAACCACATAAATGCAGTGAATGTGGGAAAGCCTTTAGGAGTAAGTCCTATCTCCTTGTTCACGTCCGAATGCATACAGGAGAAAAACCCTATCAATGCAGCGATTGTGGGAAAGCCTTCAATATGAAGACACAACTCATCGTACATCAGGGAGTTCACACAGGAAATAATCCTTACCAATGCGGTGAATGTGGGAAAGCCTTTGGTAGGAAGGAACAGCTCACTGCACATCTGAGAGCTCATGCGGGAGAGAAGCCCTATGGATGCAGTGAATGTGGGAAGGCCTTCAGTAGCAAGTCATACCTTGTTATCCATAGGAGAACACACACCGGAGAGAGACCCTATGAATGTAGTTTGTGTGAGAGAGCCTTTTGTGGAAAATCACAGCTGATTATACATCAGAGAACTCATTCAACGGAGAAACCCTATGAATGCAATGAATGTGAAAAAGCCTACCCTAGGAAGGCATCACTTCAAATACACCAGAAAACTCATTCGGGAGAGAAACCTTTTAAATGCAGTGAATGTGGAAAAGCCTTCACTCAGAAGTCATCTCTCAGTGAGCATCAGAGAGTTCACACTGGAGAGAAACCGTGGAAGTGCTCTGAATGTGGGAAATCCTTCTGTTGGAATTCAGGGCTTCGTATACATCGCAAGACTCATAAATGAGAAATCGGAATGATGCAATGTGAGAAACTGATGTTCAGGAGACTTCGGATAATATAGACAGGATTTACAAGCAGGAGGCCCTAAAACTACACTCATGTCAAAAATCAGAGAGGAGAGAGACCAACCATATTTGGGATGAGTGTAAAAGCTTTCAGAAATAAGTTGCAAATCTTTGTAGATGAAAATAGTGGAAGGAATGCAGAGCAATAAGTGTATCAGATGTTGTAGTATCATCATGAAGATTCACAGAATTTACACGAGGAACACCTTATAAGTCCAATAAATTAGGGAAGCATTTCCCGTTGAAAGTGTGTTCCATGGAAAGTCACATTCCAGATTTGAAGCTGTGTTTTTGTAAAATAAAATCTCATTATGAACAGTTGACTTTTCATGGTGGAGTATAAAGTTGTTTTTTAAAAAATATATAAATAAAGTAATGTTCAGGAAAAACAGGGAACAGATTCTTAAAGTTAAGGGATATTTCATATGACTTCCCTAAGTTAACACTGAAAAGTATTTCTAAAATTTTTAGTATTTTATATTTTAATGTAACTTGTTCTGTCTATCTAACTATATATATATATATTTGATAGTTTGTGGAATAATATCCCCCAGTATTTTCCATATTAAATGCTAATTGTCTTTTCTTTTTCATAAGCAGATCTGGTGTTTATTACAGGGCTGCCGCTTAAGAGAACTCATTGTAATGAACGTTTATTGTATTTTGCAGTTCCGTGCCTGTTGTCCATTGATTGACATGAGCACCCTTGTTTTCTCTGGAGAAATACCTCCCCTCTCTGGGGTGCTTCCTGTGGTAGTGTCTTTCAGGTATCCGTTCCACTAGCTACAGGTGAGCATTTTACCCATTGTTGGATAATGGTAATCTCTTTTTCAGAATTTTGAGTCTGTAATTCATTCACACGTGAACCAGAAAATGTGGGAACTCATTCAGTCTTGTCCCAGAATTCTGTTGAGAACATCCATTCATTCTGGCTAATTGATTACAAGAATAACTGTGGATACTATCCCTTTAGAACCTGCTTCTCTGATCTTCTGTTGTTTCCTCACTTCTCAATAAAAATGTCTTTTACTTTTTGTTGTTTGGGTTTTTGTTTTTGTTTCTTAAGAAGAATGACTCTGTATTTCTTTTTTATTTTTTTGAGACTAAGTTTTGCTCTTGTCCCCCAGGCTGGAGTGCAATGGCGTGATCTCAGCTCACTGCAACCTCCGCCTCCCAGGTTCAAGCAATTCCCTTGCCTCATCCTCCCGAGTAGCTGGGATTACAGCTGCCTGCCGCCATGCCTGGCTAATTTTTGTATTTTTAGTAGAGACGGGGTTTCACCATGTTGGCCAGGCTGGTCTTGAACTCCTGACCTCAGGTGATCCGCCCACTTCAGCCTCCCAAAGTCTTGGGATTACAGGCGTGAGCCACCATGCCCGGCCGGCTTTCTATTTCTTGTAACCTAAGGGCTTTAACTGATAAGTTGTTGCCTTGGTAACATGTAGTTGACAAAGTGGGGTATATGATTTAGGTTTGTCTGTTTTTCCTGAGACAAGAAAATCCCATTCTTGTTTATATTTGAAGATAGCAACTTTTAGCCCATCGTGTGAACTAGTGTTATTGTTTCTGTACACCTGGAATGCTGTAGCCCTGATGCTGAAATTTTGGAAACACCGAAGAACTATAGCCTTTTAAGAATTTTAAATTTATGAGAAAATCTGAGATGGGACGGAGATGGCTGATTTTGATCGTGCTAGATCTTCGATCATAAGAATGCTAGGCCTGAAGCCCTGAAATCTCATCTCAGGTTGGAGTGTCAGACTCAGCAATTTTGACATTGCTGTAAAAGTTTCTTACAGCTGTGGGAGTGAGATGGTGGGAATCAAATAGTATATTTGGCTTGGTGAATTAAAGTCAGTTCACCTCAAATGTTTACTAAATCCCTTAATGTAAACATGCATTGAAAAAGTTATCCATATTCTCCCCTTCCCCCCCGCCAAAAAAAAGTTATCCCTTGATAATTTGAATAGGAATATCTGGGAAGAACCTGAGGACTCGGCCTAGCAAACTCTTCCGATGTACTTTGCACTGCAGGTGCTTCATTTAAGGATATAGACTACATGTTGGCAATATATAAAATTCAAACTTGAGTGTCCATAAATAACTGTTGTTAGAACATGGCTAAATATATTTGTGTATTATTTGACTGCTTTTGCACAGCAATGGCACAGTTGAGTAGCTGAGGTATAAAAAACCTGCCACCTCCTGATATAAATAGAACCCCTTCCCTTTTCTGGGAAAATGTGGAATTTGCCTTGCAGGAGGAAACTTATTCTACCAATTCCCCATGGCTTATTTTTACCAGTTTGGTAACAAGAATCTACACTGAACATGCCCTGGGATGGGATTGCTCATTTAGGGAATAGGTAGAATTCATAGAGCATTGCAGGAATGAGTAATATATCCAAACTTCTCAACATGACAAAATCCAAGGCAACGTGACAAACCCTGTCTACAAAAGTTTTTTGAAAGCTGGGTACAGCGGTGCACACCTGCAGTCCCGGCTCCTCAGGAGGTTGAGGCAGGAGGATTGCTTGAGGTCAAGGGTGCAGTGAGCTGCACTGCACTCCAGTCTGGGCAACAGTGAGACCCTGTCTCAGAAAAAAAGTCGGGGGTGCGGGTAGATACTTGTGAAATCCTTTGAGGGTGTTCAGTGAGGGCAGTTACTTACAGCATATACTTGGTGCGCTGACACCCAGCAGTGATGATGGTTTTGTTTTTTGGTTTTTTTTTTTTGAGACGGAGTCTCACTCAGTCGCCCAGGCTGGAATGAATGGCACCATCTTGGCTCACTGCAAGCTCCGCCCCCTGGGTTCAAGTGATTCTCCTGCCTCAGCCTCTCAAGTAACTGGGATTACAAGGCTCATGCCACCATGCCCGGCTAATTTTTGTATTTTTAGTAGAGATGGGGTTTTACCATGTTGGCCAGGCTGGTCTTGAATTCCTGACCTCAGGTGATCCACCTGTCTTGGCCTCCCAAAGTTCTGGAATTACAGGCGTGAGCCACCACACCTGGCCATGATGATGGTTTTAAAAGTTAGCTGCAGCAGCTAGGGCAAGACCAGATCCAACACTGGCTCATGGCAAGGGGAAGAACAAATGTCAGGAACTTTGCCATAATCTAGAAGAAAGAATGGTAATGCTTTGTGACATGCTGGGATTGAATCCATTATGTGTTCCTAAGACCCTAAGCCTTCTCCCTCCATCAAGACCCAACACAAATGTGTTATTGAAAGTAGTAGCTGCTGGCTGGGTGTGGTGGATCACCCCTGTAATCCCAGCACTTTGGGAGGCCAAGGCGGGTGGGTCATGAGGTCAGGAGATCAAGACCAGCCTGGCTAACACGGTGAAACCCTGTCTCTACTAAAAATACAAAAAATTAGCCAGGTGTGGTGGTGGGCACTTGTGGTGCCAGCTACTTGGGAGGCTGAGGCAGGAGAATGGTGTGAACCCGGGAGGCGGAGCTTGCAGTGAGCTGAGATCGTGCCACTGCACTCCAGCCTGGGCGACAGAGCGAGACTCCGTCTCAAAAAGAAGAAAGTAGTAGCTGCTCTCCCTAGGCCGGGAATGTGGGTGAGAGCATCTATTAATCAAATCCATCATCTCTTGGAGGATACTGTTCTTTCAGAAGACTGGTAATGGCCCTTAACTAAACTAGGTTAGTTTGATTAGTGTAGGGTGGTAGGGTGGGCATGGTAATGAGGTCTCCAGTTGATTGTTAATTGTGAACTCTAAGAATGGAATTCAACCCATTTAAGGATTTGTCTGTAAAATCGAAGCATCTGATGTAACAGGCAACATGAGTGCCATGGCCCCCAGCCCAACTTGCATACTTGCTTCAAAGAGCCCATGTTCCTTGAATTAGCCATAGGCCATATACTGTTGGAGAAAGAATATAATGTGAACCTATTTCCTGTCATTTTTAGGGTGCTATACTCATAACCCAAGTAGCTTCAGAGGCTGTTGAATACTAGCTCCGACCTCACATATCAGATCATAATACTGTGATCTGATGAGCCAAGTCGGAGTTCTGATCCAAGGAATGTGGACCATTGACTCTTCTCCAGTGGTTGTTTCCCAGGACATCATAGTCCAGTGCTGCTCTGGTAGGCAGTTTGTGCCCATGTAACTCACCACACAAATACAACAATTCCTTAACGGGTCTGTACTCTCACAAGGCGAAGAGCCCACTCTGCCTCTGATGCCATGACCATGTCACGTGCCTGTTTATAGTTGGTAAATTCATACAGACTGCTACTAGCTTGCAGACCAGACCACATTTTAACAGTGTGTGCGAGATTTCAACTTTAAGACTTGTGGACTGCAGATTCTGCATTAACGGCAGAGCATCAGTGGACAGCACCCATAGCAAAAGGACAAAGTAGGGAAAGTCTACCCGCCAACAGAAGGAAGGGATGCGGAAGCTTGTACTGGGGACTGCGTGTGAAGTGTTTTTTGTGTTTGCAACATGCTCAGTTTTAAGGTCCCAAATCCCATCTGCAAGTTCAGCAACATTCAAACTATCAAATTCACGTAAAAACTAGTTCTGCGCTTGGGATAATTTGGTGCTGGCGTGGGCAAAGCCAGACGGTATCAGGGTGAACACTTCCACTCGCCTGTACAGGACTCCCTCAGGGAAAGCTTCACTGAATAGTGGCTCAGAAAAGCAGAGGAGTGGACAGTTACTAACCATGTTCTGTGGTAATCATTGGCTACCAGAGTGTCTTTGCCTTGGTAAGAAATCCACATTTATTTGGTATCAAGGTAGTACTGTCCACAGGAAGGGTGGAAACCTCATTTCCCTCTGCTACTGATTAGTTTAGGAGTCCTGTCTCTGAGGCCCTGCCAATAACATATAACGAAAGTCTGCTGGTTATTTTCCAGGAATGGTATTCCTTGATTGCATGCAAACTCGCTTTCCCATTTGTTTTACATTGGTGTGTGATGATGTGATTGGTTTGTGATCAAAATAGGAAACATCTCACTAGGAATAGCACTAGAGGTGGCAAAATCCTGGCTTTTTGAAAATAATTGAATTGCGATCCAACCCTGGAACTACTTTCTTCCAAATTTAGTATTAAAAAAAGTCCTTAGTCTTTTTTGAGAGAGAGTCTTGCTGTGTCACCCAGGCTGGAATGCAGTGGCGCGATCATAGCTCCCTGCATCCTCTGCCTCCCAGGCTTGAGCAATTCTCATGCCTCACCCTTCCGAGTAGCTGGGACTACAGGTGTGCGTCACTATACCCAGCTAAGTTTTGTTTTTTCAGTAGAGGTGGGTTTTCACCATGTTGGCCAGGCTGGTCTCGGACTCCTGACCTTAAGTGATCTCCCCACCTCAGCCTCTTAAAGTGCTGGTATTACAGGCGTGAGCCACCACCTGTAATATATAAGAATGCTTTTAAATGCAAGTAAAAGAACCTGTAACTTAAAGTGGTATAAGGACTAGGGACTTGCAAGTATTATTTGAAATACTGAAGGGCATTGTTGAAACCCAGAGGTTCCCCATTGCCGTGGGATAACTGACTGTTGTGGAATGCTGTCCCGTTCTCCTGGGGCCACTGCTTTTACATCATGTACATGGTGTTTATCAAAATCACGGCCAGGAGCGGTGGCTCACGCCTGTAATCCCAGCACTTTGGGAGGCCGAGACGGGTGGATCACAATGTCAGGAGATCGAGACCATCCTGGCTAACATGGTGAAACCCCGTCTCTACTAAAAAATACAAAAAACTAGC
>NW_012102443.1:291543-292988 GCF_000951045.1 Mandrillus leucophaeus | reverse complement strand
CCCAAGTATGAAATTTAAAATCAGCCCTACTCTGGCTGGGTGCAGTGGCTTATCCCTATAATCCCAACACTTTGGGAGGCAGGAGGATCACTTGAGCTCAAGAATTTGAGACCCGTCTGGACAACAAAGCAAGACCCTAGCTCTAAAAAAATAAAAATAAATACCCAGGCATGGTGGATTATGGCTGTGGTCCCAGCTACTCTGGAGACTGAGGTCAGAGGATTGCTTGAGCCCAGGAGGTTGAGGCTGCAGTAAGCCATATTTGTGCCACTGCCCTCCAGCCTGGGTGACACAGGAAGACTTGTCTCAGAAAAGAAAAAAAAAAATTCTGTTTGTATTTATAATATGTTATCAGATATCATCATGGAGGTTGTAAGGATGGGAATATTAGTTGAAAGTCTGATATTTTATCATTGAGTTGCCCTTTTCTAATTTTACATGCTTAGGTTGATTTCTCAATAGCAGCAGTAAACATCAGAAGACAATAAAAGAATGTCTTCAGTGTGCTGAAAGAAAACATCTACTTAGAATAGAAGGGTTATTCACAAACCACGGTGAAATAATGTCATTTTAAACAAAATATTTAATACTAAGAAAGTTGGAAACGTAAGTCAAAAAAATAAAAAGTCATGCTTGGCCAAATCTAAACAGACTTAAAAATTATAAGATGTAATTTGGTGGTACAAAAATATGGAAATAAACCCCAGAAAATAATAGTATGTAACAATGGAAGAAGTCTATTTAATAATTTTTAGGAGAGTAGAGATTCTGATTATCCCACATGACAGGGCATTAGACAAGGAGACCCTCTTCACCACAGATAAGGTGCAGTGGTGGTCCCATAACCAAGGGATCTATTGGTCACACCTTATGCTTACCTCACCACCTAGAAGCTGCTGGTGTGACAGAGCATCGGATGACCTGCTGAAGGTGGGTTGAAGTACCAGCTTAGTGACAGTACTTGACAAGCATAGGGCACCGTCCTCCAAGATGCAGTCCTGGAATCTGACTTTTATCTGGTAGTGATTACTCACTAGGGAGTACACACACGTCCAAGAGCCAAGGAGTGGGAATGGGATCAGCCCCACTTAACATCATTTCCAGTGATCAGTTTGGAGACTGAAGAGCAACAGTCTGAGGAATGACCCCAGGCAGTAATTTGTTTCCACAGAAAAAGAGCACCAGTAAAGGGTAGTTATGTAATAATAAAAGATAGTACAAGTGCAAATTTTTTATTTTATTAATAACTGATTAACAGTTATTATAGATCAGGCGTGGTGGCTCACGCCTGTAATCTCAGCACTTTGGGAGGCCGAGGCAGGCGAAACACGAGGTCAGAAGATCAAGACTATCCTGGCCAACACGGTGAAACCCCGTCTCTGCTAAAAATACAAAAATTAGCTGGGCGTGGTGGCGGGCACCTGTAGTCCCAGCTACTCGGGAGG